>NC_092372.1:46536104-46847175 GCF_030028105.1 Mobula birostris | reverse complement strand
TCATTTGCTTTGTTTGGCACCTATCCATCTGACTAGTTTCCCAAGAGAGTTTGTAGTTTCACAATCACTTTTTTCAAACACTTCAGACCTATCAAACTCAGTGTCTTTAATGATGCTGACCATAGCATGAGTGTCCTTTTGGAGCTGGAGCAGAAAGACATCAGAGCTCATCTCTGGGCTGTGCTGAATCATCTAATGATATAATAGCTTCATAAATCTGTTCCTGCTCATCATGCAAACCAGAAAAAACAAAAGTTAGAGCTCAGAGACCTCTGTGATATAAAATAGCCAGCAGAACTAAACCAGGCCTTTAAATGAGAAGGCAAATAATGACACAATAAAAATGTAGGCATAGACTTATATTTAAACTCTAGGAAGAAGCTCCTAAGAAAGCCTAACAATTGATGCACTATTGAAGACAAAACATATTTTCTAGCAAAGGTCTAAGGAAATATTCCAGGAAATATTTTGTTTGCTCAAAGATTCTTTACAAACTTTTTTTATAATTGAAAATACTCCATTTGCTTTCAAGACAAGCAGCTGGAGAGTCTCAGCAGATCAAGCAGCAGCTATGGAGACAGGTGGATGGTCAATGATTCAAGTCAAGCCTCTGAAGCAAATTATTCTTTAAGAATTAATTATTCTTCCATATATTATTTTAAATGTACTTTCCATTGTAGTGGATAATCTATGACTTTGATCAAGAACAAACCTAGCTTCCAGTTCCATTCATAAAGCTTGCTCATGTGCAGTGTTAGTGACATTGGTAAAATTAAACATACATAGAAAATAGGTGCAGGAGTAGGCCATTCGGCCCTTCGAGCCTGCACCATTTATTATGATCATGGCTGATCATCCGACTCAGAACCCCGCCCCAGCCTTCCCTCCATACCCCCTGACCCCCGTAGCCACAAGGGCCATATCTAACTCCCTCTTAAATATAGCCAATGAACTGGCCTCAACTGTTTCCTGTGGCAGAGAATTCCACAGATTCACCACTCTCTGTGTGAAGAAGTTTTTCCTAATCTCGGTCCTAAAAGGCTTCCCCTCTATCCTCAAACTGTGACCCCTCGTTCTGGACTTCCCCAACATCGGGAACAATCTTCCTGCATCTAGCCTGTCCAATCCCTTAAACTTTTATATTTTGGTCAACATTACTGTACATCACAATTGAAAGATTTTAACCTAAGATCTGAAAAAGATGAACATTAGGGTTTTCATCTGAGCATTCATACTACACTCTCTTCCAACAATAAAATTAGAATATTTGGAGCAAAAGTGAGGGAGGAATTTATAGCAATTACTGTCATTATTGAAAAGGCAGAGACTAGACTAAACTCTGGCAAGTTCCCTGGGTCTGTTGGCCTGCATCCTAAGTCTTAAAATGGTGTCTGTCGAAAAACTGAATGCATAGGTTATGATTTTCCAAATTACTCTAGACTTTGGAAAGGCTCTAGAAGTTTGAATAAAATAACTGCAAATGAAATAAAACTATTCAGAAGAGGAAGCAAATTAGTCAAATATTGATAGACCATAAGACTATGAGCAGATTGTTGGTAAAATTCTGAAATCTTTTGGAAAGGAATATGGAACATGGCACTTAGAAACCAAAGCAGAAATAATAAGGGATTGTTTTTTGCAGATTTATTAGGTATATTAGGAGGGAAAATAAAGGGGAACCAGCAAATGTAATATTTTTGAATTTTCAAAAGGCATTTTATGAGGTAACTCGTAAAAGATCATATAAAACATAAAAACCCATGGTATTGAGAGTTAACATGAAAAGAAAATTAGTTAATTTACAGAAACCAGTGAGTCAGGATGCTTGGATCATTTCCAGGATGGCAAATTGTAACTGGTGGATTTTACAAGGATATGTATTGATTCCTTAGCTCACCAGCCTTCACATTCAACAGATCACCTCCTGTAACTTCGACAAAATTATACCTCCTGGTGATCTTGATCACAGTGTTTGAAATGAAGTTGGCAAGAGCACTGCTGATGTGTTATGAGCAATCATGGTCATGAACGTTTGGAACTTTTTACTACTACTCTTGAGGCTGAGTCATGGTATGTAGTCAAGGGTGAGATACACAGAGATTTTTGGGTCTATGGACAATTCAAAGGAAATGAGGGAGCACCAGAAAAGTGGAATTGAAGGCAAGCTCATTCCACCACACTCCTGTTAAATTGAAGAGCAGTCTTGAAAGTTAATATGGCCCATTCCTGCTCCTATAACTTGTGTTCTATTGTATAAACTTCACCCTCCATTATTTACTTTATTGAGTTTCTCAATTCTCCTTTGACTGAGTTCATAGGAGTGTTTTACCCAAACAGTTCTCTGTGAATTTCACAATTACCCATGTCCTTCCAACCCACAAGCTCGTACTGACATTCTTCTACCTTACCAACCTCCTAAAGTCTGCTGTTGAATTTGCCACCCTCCTCTACATTGCAAATTCACCTTTTGTTTATTTCCCTACTTTGAATCAGTTCAGCATCTTCTTCTTGGTGTGTTCTGTGAGAAGGTCCGGTGACAAAAGGATGCCGGAAAAGCATCCAGTTCAGAACGGGGGAAAGCTGTTTGACAAGAGACTATCTGAAACAAACATAATGATAACTCTGTTGAAGGGATTCTGCATATTTATGAACTCTTAACATGCGGATGAGTGATGATGCATTCTCCTTTACCAAAGTCTCTCTGGCTGGCTATATCTTCCATACCTACTTGCATTTCATGCTCTTAAAGTCATAGAAACATAGAAAACCTATAGCACAATACAGGCTCTTCTGCCCACGATGCTGTGCCGAACATGTACTTACTTTAGAAATTACCTAGGGTTAACTATAGCGCTCTATTTTTCTGAGCTCTATATTCAGGAGTCTCTTAAAAGACCCTATTGTATCTGCCTCCAACACCGTGGCCGGCAGCCCATTTCACGCACTCACCACCCTCTGCGTAAAAATCTTACCCCTGACATCTCCTCTGTACCTACTTCCAAGCGCCTTAAAACTGTGCCCTCTCATGCTAGCCTTTTCAGCCCTGGGGAAAAGCCTCTGACTATCCACATGATCAATGTTTCTCATCATCTTATACACCTCTATCAGGCCACCTCTCATTCTCCGTTGCATCAAGGAGAAAAGGCCAAGTTCACTCAACTTATTTCCATAAGGTATGCACCCCAATCCAGGCAGCGTCCTTGTAAATCTCCTCTGTATCCTTCCTATAGTTTCCACATCCTTCCTGTAGTGAGGTGACGGGAACTGAGCACAGTACTCCAAGTGGGGTCTGACCAGGGTCCTATATAGCTGCAACATTACGTCTCGGCTCCTAAACTCAATCCCATGATTGATGAAGGCCAATGCACCGTATGCTTTCTTAACCACAGAGTCAACCTGTGCAGCAGCTTTGAGTGTCCTCTGGACTCAGATCCCAAGATCCCTCTGATCCTCCACACTGCCGAGAGTTTTACCACTAATACTATATTCTGCCATCATATTTGACCTACCAAAATGAACCACCTCACACTTATCTGGGTTGAACTCCATCTACCAATTCTCAGACAACAGGAATTCTGCAGATGCTGGAAATTCAAGCAACACACATCAAAATTGCTGGTGAACGCAGCAGGCCAGGCAGCATCTCTAGGAAGAGGTACAGTCGACGTTTCAGGCCGAGACCCTTCGTCAGGACTAACTGAAGGAAGAGTTAGTAAGAGATTTGAAAGTGGGAGGGGAAGGGGGAGATCCAAAATGATAAGAGAAGACAAGAGTGGGAGGGATGGAGCCAAGAGCTGGACAGGTGATTGGCAAAGGGGATACGAGAGGATCATGGGACAGGAGGTCCGGGAAGAAAGACGGGGGGGGGGAACCCAGAGGATGGGCAAGGGGTATAGTCAGAGGGACAGAGGGAGAAAAAGGAGAGTGAGAGAAAGAATGTGTATATAAAAATAAATAACGGATGGGGTACAAGGGGGAGGTGGGGCATTAGTGGAAGTTGGAGAAGTCGATGTTCATGCCATCAGGTTGGAGGCTACCCAGACGGAATATAAGGTGTTGTTCCTCCAACCTGAGTGTGGCTTCATCTTCACAGTAGAGGAGGCCGTGGATAGACATGTCAGAATGGGAATGGGATGTGGAATTAAAATGTGTGGCCACTGGGAGATCCTGCTTTCTCTGGCGGACAGAGCACAGGTGTTCAGCAAAGCAGTCTCTCAGTCTGCGTTGGGTCGCACCAATATATAGAAGGCCACATCGGGAGAACCGGACGCAGTATATCACCCCAGTCGCCTCACAGGTGAAGTGTCACCTCACCTGGAAGGACTGTTTGGGGCCCTGAATGCTGGTGAGGGAGGAAGTGTAAGGGCATGTATAGCACTTGTTCCGCTTACAAGGATAAGTGCCAGGAGGGAGATCAGTGGGAAGGGATGGGGGGGACAAATGGACAAGGGAGTCGCCAGCCTCCGGGTCCAACATATTATTCTCCGTAAGTTCCACCACCTCCAACGGGATCCCACCACTAAGCACATCTTTCCCTCCCCCGCCTCTCTGCTTTCCGCAGGGATCGGTCCCTACGCGACTCCCTTGTCCGTTCGTCTCCCCCATCCCTCCCCACTGATCTCCCTCCTGGCACTTATCCTTGTAAGTGGAACAAGTGCTACACATGCCCTTACACTTCCTCCCTCACCAGCATTCAGGGCCCCAAACAGTCCTTCCAGGTGAGGCGACACTTCACCAGTGAGGCGACTGGGGTGATATACTGCGTCCGGTGCTCCCGATGTGGCCTTCTATATATTGGCGAGACCCAACGCAGACTGGGAGACCGCTTTGCTGAACACCTACGCTCTGTCCGCCAGAGAAAGCAGGATCTTCCAGTGGCCACACATTTTAATTCCACATCCCATTCCCATTCTGACATGTCTATCCACGGCCTCCTCTACTGTAAAGATGAAGCCACACTCAGGTTGGAGGAACAACACCTTATATTCCGTCTGGGTAGCCTCCAACCTGATGGCATGAACATCGACTTCTCCAACTTCCGCTAATGCCCCACCTCCCCCTTGTACCCCATCCGTTATTTATTTTTATACACACATTCTTTCTCTCACTCTCCTTTTTCTCCCTCTGTCCCTCTGACTATACCCCTTGCCCATCCTCTGGGTTCCCCCCCCCCGCCTTGTCTTTCTCCCCGGACCTCCTGCCCTATGATCCTCTCATATCCCCTTTGCCTATCACCTGTCCAGCTCTTGGCTCCATCCCTCCCCCTCCTGTCTTCTCCTATCATTTTGGATCTCCCCCTTCCCCTCCCACTTTCAAATCTCTTACTAACGCTTCCTTCAGTTAGTCCTGACGAAGGGTCTCGACCTGAAACGTCGACTGTACCTCTTCCTAGAGATGCTGCCTGGCCTGCTGCGTTCACCAGCAACTTTGATGTGTGTTACCAATTCTCAGCCCAGTTTCGCATCCTATCAATGTCCTGCTGTAACTTCTGATAGCCCTCCACACTATCCACAACACTTCCAACCTTTGTGTCATCAACATATTTACTAACCCATCTCTCCACTTCCTCATCTAGATCATTTATGAAAATCACGAAGAGAAGGGGTCCCAGAACAGGTCCCTGAGGTGCACCATTGGTCACCAATCTCCATGCAGAATATGATCCATCTGCAACCACTCTTTTCCTTATGTAGGCAAGCCAGTTCTGGATCCACAAAGCAATGTCCCTTGGATCCCATGGCTCCTTACTTTCTCAATAAGTCTTGCATGTGATACTTTGTCAAATGCCTTGTTGAAATCCATTTACACTACACCTACTGCTCTATCTTCATCAATATGTTTAGTCACATCCTCAAAAAATTCAATCAGGATCGTAAGGCACGACCTGCCTTTGACAAAGCCATGTTGGCTATTCCTAATCATATTATGCCTCTCCAAATGTCCATAAATCCTGCCTCTCAGAGTCTTCACCATCAACTTACCACTACTGATGTAAGACTCACTGGTCTATAATTTCCTGGGCTACCTCTACTCCCTTTCTTGAATAAGGAGACAACATCCACAATCCTCCAATCCTCCAGAACCTCTCCCGTCCCCGTTGATGATGCAAAGATCATTGCCAGAGGCTCAGCAATAATGATACTTACCACTAGAGGTCACTTGTGTGATGTGAGACAAATATTGTAGCAAAACTTCACATGCACGCATCAAAATAGTTCAAAACTAATCACAGATAAATATAATCAACCAGAGATAGATTTGATTTGAAACCGGATTCATTAATAGATATTTAGTGCAGATTGGACCAGGCATTTCACTTTAACGCAGCAGATGTTTTTGCAGTTTCGTATCACTGGTCATGTCTGCTCTTAACTCGAGCTTTTGCGTGCAAGCTAAAGCCTTCAATGATCACTCAGTGTATGATTGGGAACCTTGTAATGTTTGTGTTTATTTAAAGTGACACCTGGTGTTATCAGCAGACTTGACTGAGAAAGTAACGACATCAGATTACATTTTATTGTGGCCAAGTGGATTCCCACTAAAGGAAAGCTGGGACTCATTGGAAAGGTTGATCTTTAGACAAGTGGAAGACCCAAATCATAAGAGCATAAGACATAGGAGCAGAATTAGGCCATTTGGTTGTCTGGTTGTAGGCTATCACACTAATAGAAATAACCTCTCCATGTGCACTCAGTCTAGGCCTTTCATAATTTGGTATGTTTCAATGAGATCCCCCCCTCATTCTTTTAAACTTCAGTAAGTTCAGACCCAGAGTTATTAATGCTCCTCACATGCTAACCCTTTCATTCCTGGGATCATTCTCATCAACCTCCTCTGGACCCTCTCCAATTCCAGCATATTGTTTCTTAGACATGGGACCGAAAACAGCTGACAATACCTCAAGTGTGTTACAAAGCCTCAACATTAAACCCAATGCCTTATAATACTCAGCATTACATCCTTACTTTCGAAATGAATGCTAATACTACATTTGCTTTCCTTACTAATGACTCGACCTGTATTTTAACCCATCGTGAATCCTGCTTTGGGACTCCAAGTGAATTTGCTCCCTCACATCACAATTAGCCAAAACAGATCTTCCAGATAAGGAATGAGCTCACTGGTTAGGGATACTTTGGAAATATATGCGCTACAAACCATTTGCTGATGTATTCATCAGCTCATTGAGTACTTAATATGCGACAGTCCAGGGAAAGAGAAACCATAGAGAATCAGACTCAATGAAGCCTCAGTTTCCTGTTCCTACCTTATATGGAGGATTGCTTTCAAAGCTTCCCTTGAACTCATTATCTGTTAAAGGGAAATGGAAACCCAACCTTATCATCTAATTGGTCAAGCCAAAAGAAGTTTCTGGAAGGCCACAGCAAAGGTATAAATAACCCCACATCAGCAGATAATGATAACTCTGCCCTGGTGTCTTCCAGCATGACAAGAGGGGAGGGAAGAGGGGCAAGAAGGGGAATGGGAAGGTGGTGAAATGGAAAATGTTCCAGAAAACTCCAACAATGAAATAACCAGCTGCTGAGAGTAAAATGAAAGGGAAGAAAACGGCAATGCAACAGGCAGATGCCAGTGACCAGCAATGGGAAACCAACAAGAGAAAATCTGCAGATGCTGGAAATCCAAGCCCCAGGCACACCCAAAATGCTGGAGGAACTCAGCAGGCCAGGCAGCATCTATGGAAAAGAGTAAACAGTGGATGTTTTGAGCCGAGACCCTTTGGCAGGGCTCAGGGATGCTGCCTGGCCTGCTGAGTTCCTCCAGCATTTTGTGTGTGTCTGTGGGAAACCACTGATGGAGCCAGATGAAGTAGCAAAATTCAGGCTGAATTTCTGCCTGTCCCTGGTTTTGGTCCCTCATAATGCAAAGTCTCCATCAGGGGGAAGTTGCCGCACTATCTGTCCTTTGTGAAAGAGTTCTTCCAAGTGAACACCTTTGACCACAAGAACATCAGGCATGGAGCATACTGCCAAAGCTACTAGACAGGGACACCTTGCAGTCTGTGGGCCTGTTCCCTGAGAAAATGGTCCAGGCTATCCGGCAGAAGACCTCGTTGCCAGATCTGAGCAAGCACTAAGACCTCGCTTGGCTTGCAGTGAGAGGTGAAAACTCAATCAACTCTTTCCTCTAGAGACAACATACCATTCCCAGTGTACACTGCCCTCAGGATGGCTGTGGTGGGGAAGGAGTGGTTGCACACTGTGGATTTGCTAAGAGGTGTGGAGACAGATGCAAGGGTCCACATCCTGGTTCATCCCAGCAGTAGCTTAACAAAGGATCTACAGGCTATTCCCAGGGACATCGAGTAATATTTACACACTGTTGAATGTTACGACCGCAAGTATAAAATATTGTTTTTGGCACCGTTTCCTCCTAATGCTAATTAAGTCTACTGCATATTTGAAGTGGAGGCGGGAGGAGAAGATGGCAGCGCGACGCAGCGCGAACAGCTCTCCGGTGAAATGATATCGTATCTGTTAAATAGGGCCATGGACAATTCTAATTTGATGAAGACAGACGTTAGAAGCAGAGGAACATCTGGAGAAATTTCTGAAATGCCCGGTTCGCCACTGTTGTTACTGTGCGATCGAGAATCTCCGAAGGGTAGGCTCCAAAATCTCCGGCTTTGCCTGCTGCTGGCGACCGAGGCTGAGGTCGAAACGTTCGGATAGAGATGGTGCTCGGTACTCAGAGGGCTGATCGGAGCTCAAAGTTTTCAGACAACTCAGAGTCGAACTGTGGTCGGGCATGGCAGGGAGGGTTTTCTTCCTTCTCCCGTCTGCGTGAGGTGTGGGACTTTCAAGAAACTTTGAACTTTTTTACTGTGCCATGGCCTGTTCTTCATCAAGTTATGGTATTGTTGCACTGTTGTAACTATATGTTATAATTATGTGGTTTTGTTAGTTTTTCAGTCTTGGTCCGTCCTGTATTTTTGTGATATCACATCGGAGGAATATTGTATCATTTCTTAATGCATGCATTACTAAATGACAATAAAAGAGGACTGTGTGTCCTCATAATCTAATCTAATAGTCTGAAAGAGATGTCTGTGAGGGAATGCTGCCCAATGGTACATTCCAGCTTCGTGGAGTATGGGCTGAGAGAAGCACTGAAGCTCAGAGCAGCCAGTGCAGAGTCTCTGTGGGGAAGGACCACAACCTTGGCCTCTCCTGCTGCTGGACATTGAGGACACGGGTCTGCTGGCTGAAACAACAAAAGGGAGTATCTCCCAGGAGGGCCACATGAGCAACAATGGTGCTATGTCAGAAAATGTCTTACACTACTGAATGTATTGGTCAAATGATACTAAGAGTGTTTTTTTTGTGTGTATATATTTTGATCAAAAAGTTTATTTTTGAAGTAAAGAACCTCTGTTCTGGTGCTCACAACAACCACCAACAGATCCAGTGTAACAACTCTACTGTGTTACCAAGACAGCAAAGAAGGCACTGGCACCAGCTGAGCCAAGAGACTAACCTGCATGAAGAGCAGGGAACACTGAACTATGGGAGCCCAGTGAAAACACCTGTGACTCGCTCCAAGTATAACAGATCATGTTTGGTTCTCAGACAGATGGCTAACTGCGTGTGAGTGTGAAAAAAAAATTGTGTTTGCACTGAATCTGACCCTCGTCCTTTTATTTGCCTTGAAGGTATAAATCACCAAGATAAAGCACACAAAGAGGATATCGGTCAAAGAATTCGAAAAGAGCAGTGGCAACGTTCAAAGGTCAAAGTAAATTTATAATGAAAGAATGTATATGTCACTCTATACCAGGGAGATTTATCTTTTTGCAGGCATTCACAGTAGAACAGATAAATAAAATAGAATCAATGAGAAACTACACATGAAGACTGAAAAACAACCATGTGTGGAAGAAGACAAACTGTGCAATTAAAACAATAAATAAGTATATCAATAATACTGAGAACATCAGATACAGAGTCCCTGAAAGAGTCCATTCAGAGTTAAGGAGAATGAAGTTTTCCACATTGGTTAATTCTTGAACCACATACTGAATCTATATTGCACTTTCCCCATGGTAAATGAACTTTTTGGGTCAGGAGCCTAAACTATTGTAGTGTCACCCAGATCCCATATAGTTAAGGTCTTACATAAAAAAGGAAGAAGCATTTTTACATTTGTACTCAAATCCTCCTGCACTACAGGCTGATACATCGTGTCTTCCTCATTGTCTGCTGTACCTGTGTGTTAGCTTTCAGCATATGAATGGCCTTGTCCCTTTGGAATCACCGTTTCCCAAAATACCTTCTTCAAAATAGACTCAGCTTTTCTGTGTGTAGGTCATTTTGAAATGAACCTAAACTACTGCAATCTCTATGAATTTGCTGACAGTGCAAGACATATATATGCATAATATTTGTTTTTACTGAGAGCAGAATGAATACTGCATGCCTGACGGCATAGCTCACAGAAAGATTTTTCTGCCTAAGCAGTTCCATGGTTAGTGAACTGTGCTAAAGACTACTGCTCTTGAAATGCAGTGAGATTATGTATACTCAATGAGATTGATTCTCATTACTGGCAGATATTGGTCTCAGCTACTTTGATCGTCAGACCTGACTTTTATCCGATTGGTGACATCTGGGTGATATATCTTTAAGGGAGGTAGGAACTCCAGCAGTGTCTCTGCAGATGTTGGTTACCTCTATGTCTGACATTAGAGAATCAGCTGGTCTAACGTAAATACTGTCAGTAAATTCCCAGTCCAGTTTGATCCAGAAAAGAGCATTAAACCAATCTGCTTTGGTTAAAAGGACTTTTAAAACAATTTTTACATATGTGTGTGGTTGCTGATCGATCAAGTTCCAAGGCAAATTTTTACTGCCAATTTTCCTGTTTCCTCCTTTTGTTTCCTGTAAACTACTGCATGTGTTCTCAAGGAGTAATGTGCTCTACAAGCTAGGTATTCCAGCACCTTTACTCTTCTAGACTGGAGAACTTACACAGCTGCTTCACCCTGAATGGCCTGGTTACCATGGCAGGGCTGTCCCATCATAAGCAGCAAGCCTCATCCGGAGAAGTACTCTGAAAAGTAACATTGATCTTGGACAATTCAGTTCACCATCTGTCCAGGAGTGCCAGTAAAAATCAGGGATAACAGGTCAATGGAGGAATTAGAATCAGAATCAGGTTTATTATCACTGATTTACGTAAAATTTGATAAGACTGTGATAAGACTGCTGAGTGGATCCTGACCCGGATCTGGGCTGTACCGTCCAAATATCTAGACTTGCCTCTCGGTTTTTTTGCACTACCTTACTTTCCATTTTCTATTTTCTATTTATGATTTATAATTTAAATTTTTAATATTTACTATCGATTTGTACTCCAGGGAGCGGGAAACGCAGAATCAAATATCGCTGTGATGATTGTACGTTCTAGTATCAATTGTTTGGCGACAATAAAGTAGAAAGTATAAAGTATAAAATTTATTGTTTTGCAGAAGCAGTACAGTACAAAGATAAATAAATTGCAAAATAAATAAATAGTGCAACAAAAGTAATAATGGGTTAGGGTTCATGTCTTCATTAATTGTTCACAAATCTGATGGCAGAGGGGAAGAAGGTGTTTCTGAATCATTGAATGTGAGTGTTCAAGTGCCGCTACCTCTTGCTGATGGAAGCGATAAGAGAGCATGAGGGTCCTTAGAGATAGATACCACCTTCTTGAGGCACCACCTTTTGAAGGTCTCCTTGATGATGGGGAGGGTGTGTGATGATGGAACTGGCTGAGTCTACAGGGCTCTGTGGCCTCTTGTGAGCCTGTGCCTTGGAGGCTCCATTCCAGCCTGTGATGCAACTGGTCAGAATACAGTACTTTTCACTGTAAATTTGTAGAATCACGTAACAAATCTCCTCATACTCCTAATGAAGTATGCCTGCTGGCATGCTTTCCTCGTGATTGCATCAACATGTTGAGCACAGGACAGATCCTCCAAAATGTTGAGGCCTAGGAACTTGAAGCTACTCGCCCTTTCCACTGCTGACCCCTCAGCAGGGACTGGTGTGTGGAGAGCAAGCAGCTTGGGGAATTTTACCAGCATACTTGTAGCTCTGGGTAATAAGGTACGAAATCGACCCTATAATCTTTTGACCTTCACTTCCATGGTACAGTTCAATATCAGTATGGTATTCTACATTTGAAGTAAACTTGAATCAATGAAGGATGCTCAACAGGGTAGCTTGAATGCTATCACCTCTTATAAAGTAAAATCAAGTGACATAGATGACAACACGGCTTCACTTCCAGATGAGCTCCATGCCTTCCATGCTCGCTTTGACCACTAAAACGTGGAGGAACCATCAAAAACTCCCACACCCCTGATGATCCTATGATTTCAGTCTTTGAGGCCAATGTGTGAGGAGCCTTCAGGAGGCTGAACCCATGAACAGCATCTGCCCAGGTGGTACACCTGGCTAAGTACTAAAGTCCTGTGCTGATCAATGGGTGGAGTGTTCACTGAGATCTTTAACCTCTCGCTTTGGCGGTCTGAGGTAGCCACCTGCTTCAAAAGCAGGTTTCATTTATACCAGTGGTATCACCTGTTATAATGTAAAATCAGGCCACATCAAAGGTGGTGACAAATCAGTATCTCCGGGGAGATTGAAAATCTGGCTGAGTGGTGCCACACCAACAACCTCTCACTCAATGTCAGCAAGACCAAGGAGCTGATTATTGGCTTCAGGAGGAAGAACCCAGAGTTCCATGAGCCAGTCCTTGTCGGAGGATCAGAGGAGGAGAGGGTCAGCAACTTCTAATTCCTTGGTGTTATCATTTCGGAGGACCTGTCCCTGGCCCAGCATGCAAGCGTGATTATGAAGAAAGCACAGCAGCGCCTCTACTTCTTCAGGAGTTTCTGAAGATTCAGCATGACATCATAAACTTTGACAAGCTTCTATATAAGTGTGGTGGAGAGTATTTTGACTAACTGCATCATAGCCTGGTGTCATGGTCCGGTCCGTTGACTCCTCATTTTCTTTTAATTCCCTTTTCCCCATGTTCTACCGGGCTTCTTGATTAAAACACCTGATTCTCATCCAAACCGGCAGCATAAAAACTCTGGCTTATGTCTACTCGGGGCTGGACCATCACCTGAGTCAGTGCGACCATGCACGTTTCAGGCCGCCAAGAATCATCTGAGCCAGTGTGACCATGCACGTTCCAGGCCCCCAAGAATAGTGGATTCCAAGTTGCTTCAGTGCCTGGGGTTGCTTTGGGAATTCTGTCTTTTCGTGTCCAGCTAAGTGATTGCTGGCCACTTGCTGCTTCATGTGCTACCCTGAGTCAAGATACGAATTGTCTGTCATTGTTTGGTTTTGTCTTGTGTCCAGCTGAGTGTTGCCGGCCATTTGCCGCTACTCCAAGTCAAAATACGAATTGTGTGTTCCATATTCTAAGTTCCGTTCCTCCGCCGGTTGCCTGTGTCAATTTCCCCCCGTGTTAATAGGAGTAGGGTATTTCGCCCTCTGTTCTTTCCCAGCCACGCTCATCCCCTCAGCCTAATCGTCACTCCCTGGCCTTCCTTGCACTATTAATAGACACACTTCTGTTAATACTACCTACATGTCGGTGTTCTGCACTTGGGTCCTGTTCCGTTCGCTCAGTGTAACACCTGGTATGGGAACACCAATGTCCTTGAATGGAAAATGCTACAAGATGTAGTGGATACAGCCCTGCCCATCCCTGGTAAAACCTTCCCCACCAGCGAGCACATCTACACGGAGCGTTGTCGCAGGAAAGCAGCACCATCATTAGGGTTGCTCACTACCCAGGCCATACTTGCTTTTTGCTGCTGCCATCAGGAAGAAGGTACAGGAGCCTCAGGAGTCACACCACCAGCTTCAGGAACAATTACTGCCCTGCAACCATCAGACTCTTGAACTAAAGGGTCACCTTTACTTGCCCTATCACTGAAATGTTTCCACAACCTATGGACTCACTTTCAAAGACTCTTCATCTCATGTTTTCGATATTTATTGCTTATTTATTTATTATTATTATTTTTTTTCTTTTTGTATTTGCATAATTTGTTATCTTTTGTACACTGGTTGAGTGCCCAAGTTAGTACGGTCTTTCATTGATTCTATTATGGTTTTTATTGTATTATGGATTTAATGAGTATGCCTGCAAGAAAAAGTATCCCAGGGTTGTATATGGTGACATATATGTCCCTTGATAATAAATTTACTTTGAAATTTGAAGTATGACTTTTAACCACTTGTGAATTTAGTGAAAATAAAAGCATTGTTAGCTCTTTATGTAACTTCACAAATAGGTAGCGTAAAACCTGTGATAATGGGTTTCATGCATGAATGTACGCTTGCCTCTACTGTAGGGCCGTGTGTATTCCAATAAAATGATTGCAATTAGCCTGAGTGCTTTTGGGCGAGGGAAGGGAAAGTGTATTTCTGATTGCTAAAAAAATTATCCTTGTTGTTTACAGCATTATAAACTAGCTTATTAGAATTCACGGTGTAAAGTTTGATCACTTTGCTATGTATACTGTATCTGCCAAATGCATATCGAGACTCCACAATGTGTCCTTACCTGCCTGTATGTAGTTATTAGTAGCTATATACAGTAGTAGTTAAATGTCATAAGGAATTACTGCCATTGGACTGAGTGGGGAATGTGGTGGAGATTTACCAGACCTGTCAGAAGCTGTTGCTTGCAAGCTGACATGTTTAAATTCCTCCCCAAAGAGCCCCTCTGGAAATTAACGTGATGTGCTTTGATGTTGTTTACCCGAAATCTAAAGCTGGTGCCACTTGTACTGGCTGTCATACTTTGTACTGATGAATGGCAGCAACTTGATTTAACACTTGATTTAACATTAATTCAAAGCCAATTAATAAATCCTTCAAAGGTTCCTGCATGGCAAACTGGTATCATGTCAAACTTCCAGTGAGTGACATTGTTACTCAGGTGTCAGACTGGTAAATTACAGTCCATACCTGGTCAAATGAACAGTCTTTCTTTGAGCTGGCACAAGGGTGACAACCACGTGGCCTTTTCTGTGCTGTGAGATTTAATCATGTTACAGTCCTTTGTCAGCATCAATAGCATTGACTAAGGTACAGTGCATTGACCAGGGAGAACAAAAAATGACAATCATCAGCCAGATAGGAGGCAAGTGTCAGTCTGCTGTTTTCATGGCCATTCGTACTGGGCTTGGCATCTATTTTTTCGTAAGCTTTTGAAAGCTTATGAAAAAATAGATACCAACTTCAGTATGGCTTTTTTCACAGCGTTTATTACAAGTATTAATGTAATCATTGGATATCTTGGAAATTACGTACTGCATTTTCCAAGAGCTTCTCCTTTGGAGCCAATTTTGTTAATGGACTTCAATGTCAGTGACAGACATGACTTATTCTGAGCATTTAATCAGTCAGTGCAAGTAATTTCTTAAATGTCTTCATATCTTGCTTACTTGCATCTTTATAGTAGTACTTGTGGAGTCTTATTAACTTATAGAATCATCGAGGAATAGATCATGGATACAGGCCCTTTGGATCAACCAGTGTCTGCAGACCATCTTGTCCATCCAGCTAGTCCCAAATCTCTGGGCTCAGCCCATATCCTTCCAAGCCTCACTCTTCTATACACAAATCCAAGTGATTCTTAAATGATATATCGATTGGAGGGTGGCTAATGTAACCCCACTTTTTAAAAAAGGAGGGAGAGAGAAACCGGGGAATTATAGACCGGTTAGCCTAACGTCGATGGTGGGGAAACTGCTGGAGTCAGTTATCAAAGATGTGATAACAGCACATTTGGAAAGCGGTGAAATCATCGGACAAAGTCAGCATGGATTTGTGAAAGGAAAATCATGTCTGACGAATCTCATAGAATTTTTTGAGGATGTAACTAGTAGAGTGGATAGGGGAGAACCAGTGGATGTGGTATATTTGGATTTTCAAAAGGCTTTTGACAAGGTCCCACATAGGAGATTAGTGTGCAAACTTAAAGCACACGGTATTGGGGGTAAGGTATTGATGTGGATAGAGAATTGGTTAGCAGACAGGAAGCAAAGAGTGGGAATAAACGGGACCTTTTCAGAATGGCAGGCGGTGACTAGTGGGGTACCGCAAGGCTCAGTGCTGGGACCTCAGCTGTTTACAATATATATTAATGACTTGGATGAGGGAATTAAATGCAGCATCTCCAAGTTTGTGGATGACACGAAGCTGGGTGGCAGTGTTAGCTGTGAGGAGGATGCTAAGAGGATGCAGAGTGACTTGGATAGGTTGGGTGAGTGGGCAAATTCATGGCAGATGCAATTTAATGTGGATAAATGTGAAGTTATCCACTTTGGTGGCAAAAATAGGAAAACAGATTATTATCTGAGTGGTGGCCGATTAGGAAAAGGGGAGGTGCAACGAGAACTGGGTGTCATTATACACCAGTCATTGAAAGTGGGCATACAGGTACAGCAGGCGGTGAAAAAGGCGAATGGTATGCTGGCATTTATAGCGAGAGGATTCGAGTACAGGAGCAGGGAGGTACTACTGCAGTTGTACAAGGCCTTGGTGAGACCACACCTGGAGTATTGTGTGCAGTTTTGGTCCCCTAATCTGAGGAAAGACATCCTTGCCATAGAGGGAGTACAAAGAAGGTTCACCAGATTGATTCCTGGGATGGCAGGACTTTCATATGAAGAAAAACTGGATGAATTGGGCTTGTACTCATTGGAATTTAGAAGATTGAGGGGGGATCTGATTGAAACGTATAAAATCCTAAAGGGATTGGACAGGCTAGATGCAGGAAGATTGTTCCCGATGTTGGGGAAGTCCAGAACGAGGGGTCACAGTTTGAGGATAAAGGGGAAGCCTTTTAGGACTGAGATTAGGAAAAACTTCTTCACACAGAGAGTGGTGAATCTGTGGAATTCTCTGCCACAGGAAATAGTTGAGGCCAGTTCATTGGCTATATTTAAGAGGGAGTTAGATATGGCCCTTGTGGCTACGGGGATCAGGGGGTATGGAGGGAAGGCTGGGGCAGGGTTCTGAGTTGGATGATCAGCCATGATCATAATAAATGGTGGTGCAGGCTCGAAGGGCCGAATGGCCTACTCCTGCACCTATTTTCTATGTTTCTATGTATATACCTGCCTCAAACATTTCCTCTGGTAAATCATTGCATAATCTCACCACACTATGTATGAAAAATTTGCTGTTGAGTGCAGTGCATTTTAAGTCTTTCCTCTTTCACCCTAAACCTATGCCCTCTCATTTTAGACTCACTTACAATGGATTAAAGACCATAAAACTATAAGACATAGGAGCAGAATTAGGCTATTTGGCCCATCGAGTCTGCTCCACCATTCAGTCATGGCTGATCGTTTCTCCCTCCTCCTCAACCCCAGTTCCTGACCTTCTCCCTGTAACCTTTGATGCCATGTCCAGTCAAGAACCTATCACCCTGTCTTAAATACACCCAACCACCTGGCCTCCACAGCTGCACGTGGCAACAAATTCCACAAATTTATCACCCTTTGGCTAAAGAAATTTCTCCACATCTCTGTCTTGAAAGGGCATCCCTCTATCCTGAGGCTGTGCCCTCTTGTCCTAGACTCTCCCACCATGGGAAACATACTTTCCACATCTACTCTCTCTAGGCCTTTCAACATTCAAAAGGTTTTAATGAGATTCCCCCCTCATCCTTCTACTTTCCAGCAAGTATAGACTTGGAGCCATCAAACGTTCCTCGTATGATAACCCTTTCATTCCTGAAATCATCCTTGTGAATCTCCTCTGGATCCTCTCCAACGCCAGCACATCTCTTCCAAGATGACGAGCTCAAAACTGTACATAATATTCTAGGTGAGGCCTCACCAGTGCCTTATAAAGCTTCAGCATCACATCCTTGCTCTTTTATTCTAGACCTATTGAAATGAATGCTTACATTGCATTTGTCTTCCTCACCAACAACTCAACCTGCAAGTTAACCTTTAGGGTGTTCTGCACAAGGACTCCCAAGTCCTTTTGCATCTCAGATTTTTGGATTTTCTCCCCGTTTAGAAAATAGTCCACACATTTTTGTTTATACTATCAAAGTGGATGACCATGCATTTTCCAACATTGTATTCTTTGCCACTTTCTTGCCCGTTCTCCTAATTTGTCTAAGTCCTTCTGCAGTCCACCTGTTTCCTCAACACTACCTGCCCCTCCACCAATCTTCATATCATCTGCAAACTTGGCAACAAAGTAATCTATTTCATCATCTAAATCATTTATATACAGCATAAAAAGAAGTGGTCCCAACACCGACCCATGCGGAACACCACTAGTTACTGGCAGCCAACTAGACAAGGAGCCTTTTATTTCCACTTGCTGCCTTCTTCCAATCAGCCAATGCTCTACCATCTTAGTAATTTTCCTGTAATACTACGGGCTCTTAACTTGGTAAGCAGCCTCATGTGTGGCACCTTGTCAAAGGCCTTCTGAAAGTCCAAATATACAACATCCACGGCATCCCCTTTATCTATCCTACTTGTAATCTCCTCAAAGCATTCTATCTTGACCTGTGTCACCAAGTACTCCATCACTTTGTCCTTAACAATTGGCTTTAACATCTTTCCAACTACTGAGGTCAGGCTAACTGGTCTATAATTTGCTTTCTGCTGCCTTCCTCCTTTCTTCAGGAGTGGAATTGTCACGGTCCCGTCTGACTATTCCCCATCTTGCTATTACCTCCTTAATTGGGCCTTAATCCCCTTGTCTGATTTCCAATCATTCCTAGTTCCACTAATTACAACACACCTGGTTCCCATTAGCAGACATAGGATAAAACCCGGGAGGTACAGCTATGTTTTGCTGGTTGACTCTAGTGTGAGTAAACTTTGTTTCCTGATTTCTTAGGATGGTTAGTGCTAAGCTCTGCATCATTTCTTGGATACTCTATGTAAACCTTGTCTCTGTGTAAAACCTCTCCTGGATACTGGTTTCCTGTTTGCGGTGGTGCTAATGCCTCATGACTCTGCCTCTGCACCTGTGTCCTGCACTTGGGTTTGTTCTCAGTCTTGTCCTTGTAACAGAATGAACTGGCAAAGAATGGACCCAGTGGACATGGACCCTGTGCAACAGGCCCTTGCCAGCCAGGGCTACCAACTGGGTGCCCATGACCAACTGCCCAGAGAGGTCATGGAAAACCTTTGTGTGCTGTCCATGAATGTAAAGAAAGTCAGTGAGCAGTTTGGCTGGGTATCTGCTTTGTCCCTTCCAAGAAACCTGTCTGACAAAACTGCACAGCCTAGGATGGCTAAGCCCCTTGAGATAGCAACACAATCTCCTCTAGAGCTGTATGTACCTGAACTGGAACCCTACACTGGGGACTTAGGGAAGTGCTGGGCCTTCTCATTACAATGCTCTTTGGTCTTTGAGCAACAGCCATGTACGTACACCTTGGACAGTTCAAAAATTTTGTACATCATGGGCCTGTTACGAGGGAATGCCTTGGCACGGGCCACTGTGATCTGGGACAACTGACCAGAGGTCTGTTCCTCCTTCTCCTCCTCCTTTGTCTCGGAAATGAGGAAGGTCTTTGAACAGCCCATTCTCGGTAAGGGCACCGCTAAGTGTTTGCTAACTCTCTGTCAGGGTTTGTGAAGCATAGCAAAATACTCCATTGAGTTCTGAACATTAGCAGCTGACTCTGGGTGGAATGATGAGGCACTACAGGAAGTGTTTTGGCAGGGCCTCTCAGATAAGATAAAAGATGAACTGACAATGAGGGATGGTGCGGACAGCCTGGACTCTGATCTCTCTTGCCACCAAGCTAGATAATCGACTTCAAGAGCGTCTGAGAGAAAAGACCAGTCGCCCCGCTCCTCGGGTCAGCCCACGTCCTACCTTACCATCTTCAGTCAGCCTCCCTTCCCCAGCTGCTCCAAGTATAGCTCCTGCTCTGACTGTCCCCACTACCCTGGGGAGGAACCGATGCAGCTGGGATGGAACCATCTCTCCCCTGCCGAGTGACTTCAGAGGCAGAGAGCTGGGGATTGTTACTATTGCGGCCAGCCGGGGTATTTCCGGGATATCTGTTCTCTGCGGCCAAAAGGGAGGGCTCACCAGGAGAAAGGGGGGCCCTGGTGAGCCGGATGACACTCCCTTCAGTCCCCCAGACCCAGATGCAGATCCTGGCTGCTGTGAATCATCAACAGCAGTCCCTGTCCCTATCTGCCTTGGTGGATTCCGGTGCTGAAGGAAATCTGCTGGACGAGGACATAGCCTCCCAGGCCGGAATACCTCAAGTACTGTTAAGTACCCCTCTGGAGGCCTGGGCTCTGGACGGAAAACTGCTGGCTTGGGTTATCCACTGTATGCCACCCCTGACCTTGATTCTGTCTGGAAACCATCGAGAGGAGGTACGATTTAATCTCATACATTCTCCTCAAGCCCCTGTAGTTCTAGGATATCCCTGGCTGAACCACCACAACCCCAACATCGACTGGTCTACTGGGAGGATAGCCAGCTGGAGCCTGTTTTGCCCCACCACCTGTCTGCGGCCGGCTCTATCCCCTAGGGAGGCTACCGCGACCCTGCCTATCTTGGAACCCCTCGACTTGTCAGGAGTCCCCGCAGAACACCATGACCTGGGACAGGTATTGAGCAAACAACAGGCTCTTTCCCTGCCTCCGCACCACTCCCATGATTGCGCTATCAACCTTCTCCCCAGAACCTCATTACCCACCAGTCGTCTTTATAACTTATCCTGACTGGAGAGAGGCCATGGAGAAATACATTAGTAAGTCCCTTGCAGCGGGCATTATTTGACCTTCATCCTCCCCAGCGGGCGCCGGATTTTTCTTTGTAGAGAAGAAGGATGGGTCTCTTCATCCCTGTATTGATTACCGAGGCCTAAACAATATAACAGTTAAAAGTTAAGTACTCACTACCCCTCATTAATTGGGCATTTGAATCACTTCACGGAGCCACTATTTTCTCAAAGTTGGACATTTGTAGCGCCTACCATCCAGCCAGGATCAGGGAGGGAGACGAGTGGAAGACGGCCTTTAATACACCTTTGGGCCACTTCATGCTGTTTGGCCTCACCAATGCCCCCGCAGTTTTTCAAGCCCTAATCAATGATGTATTGAGGGACTTAATTAATTGTTTTGTTCATCTACCTAGATGATATCGTAATATTTTCTAGCAGCCCCCAGAAACACATTCACCATGTCAGTCTAGTCCTCCAGAGACTGTGGGAGAACAAGTTATCTGTGAAGGCGGAGAAATGTGAGTTCCACATCCCTTCGGTCAGCTTCCTGGGCTACATCATCGACTGCGGGCAGGTGAGGGCAGATCCCGAGAAGATCCGGACGGTGAAAGAATGGCCCAGACCCACGATCCGCAAGCAACTTCAGCGGTTTTTGGGGTCTGCAAACTTTTATCGCTGATTTATCAGGGATTACAGTTGGGTGGCTGTGCACCTTACCCGACTTACCTCGCCTACCACACCTTTTTGTTGGGGCTCTGAGGCTGATTCGGCATTCACTGACCTGAAGAGGCAGTTCACAGCCGCTCCCATCCTGCCAACTGGACCCCTCCCGTCAATTCATTGTTGAGGTTGATGCCTCTGACTCCAGGGTAGGAGCAGTCCTGTCCCAACGATCAAGTCCAGATGAAAAGCTCCATCCCTGTGCCGCCTTTCCTCACCAACTTGGGTTCCTCCTCAGCCCTGTCCTTGCAACAGGAGTAGCATTTGCAATTTTCTTTTTTTAAATTTATTTTTTATTGAATTTCATCATCAAACAAACATTTCCATAAGATGTATTTCAGATACTGTACATATATATCAATCATATTTGTCACAAATCTTCATATAATATTTATCTGAGGTATACATTTGTAGAAAGGAGAAGAAAGAAAGAACAATCGAAAGAAGAAAACTATGTACAGAGTAGGGAGTGATTTTTTTACAACATATTCATTGACTTGTGAGAAAAAAATCAGGCCTATGAGGTGTTATATAGTTAAACCATTTTTTCCAGTATGAATAATATTGTTCCAACTTATGATTAATAGATGCTGTTATCTTCTCCATTTTGTAAATGTCCATTGTAATTTCCATCCATAAACATTTGCAATTTTCCAGTCCTCTGGCACCATGCCAGAGTCCAATGATTTTTGACATATCATTTCTAATGCCACCACAATCTCTGATGCTACCTCTTTCAGAACCCTAGGGTGCAGTTCATCTGGTCCAGGTGACTTGTGTACCTTTAGGTCTTTCAGCTTTTTCAGCACCTTCTCTCTTGTAACAGTAACTGCATCCACTTTACTTCCTTCACACTCTACATCAGGCATACAGCTGGTGTCTTTCACAGTGAAGACTGATGTAAAATACTCACTTAGTTCAGCTCCTTGTCCCCCGTTATTATTTCTCCTGCCTCATTTTTCAGCAGTGCTCTATCCACTATTATCTCTCTTTTATTTTTTACGTACTTGAAAAAGCTTTTACTATCCACTTTGATATTATTTGCTAACTTGCTTTCATATTTCATCTTTTCCCTTCTAATGATTCTTTTGGTTGCTCTCTGTAGGTTTTAAAGAACTTCCCAATCCTCTGTCTTCCCAGTGATTTTTGCTTTGTTGTATGCCCTCTCTTTTGTTTATACATTAGCTCTGACTTCCCTTGTCAGCCACAGTTGTACTATTTTGCCATTTGAGTATTTCTTCATTTTTGGAATACACATGTCCTGCACCTTTTCATTTTTCCCAGAAACACACACCATCGCTGCTCTGCTGACATCCCTGCGAGCAGCTCCTTCCAATTTACTTTGACCAACTCCTCTCTCATACCACTGTAATTTCCCTTACTCCACTGAAATACTGCTACATCAGACTTTACTTTCTCATTATCAAATTTCAAGCTGAACTCAATCGTATTGTGATCACTGGTCCCTAAGGATTCCTTTACCTTAGGCTCCCTAATTGCCTCCAGTTCATTACATATCAGCCAATCCTGTTGGGTGTAAAGACTGTTATTGTGGGTGAAAATAAACCATATACGTATATGGGATATCAACAAGCAATAGTTTATACTGTGATAAAGGAAAATCTTTGGACAGAATTTACTTCAGGGTTAAAGAAAATCTCCAAAAGAGAGCTCAAGTAAAAGTACAACAAAGGCAATAAGCCATTTTGCTTTATCCATATTAACATATTCTTGGCATAATATCTCGGTCCAAAACCAATGTGTCATGATCCCATCTGGCAATCCCCCACCTTACTACTTACCTCAGGAATTGGGCCTCAATCCCCTTGTTTAATTTCCATTTATTCCCAGGTTCCACTAACTACACACACTGCTTTCCATCAGAAAATGCAGGATAAAGACCCTGTGATAACAACCAGGAGCTGCCAGTTCGTTGGTTGACTCCGGTGTGAGTAACCTCGTTTCATTGTTCTTAGGACTATCAGTTCTAAGTCTAGCATCGCTCCTGGATTCTCTCCAAACCCAAGACTCTGGGTAACTACTCTCCTGGAAACTGATTCCATGCTCGCTACGGCAATAACGCCTCCCGACTCTGACCCCACACCTGTGTTCTGCACTTGGGTCCATCCACCGCCATGCTCGTGTAACACAATGTGGAAAACTTATAAAGACAAATAAGAACTAAAATGAGAAATGTTAGAAAACACTATGTACATTCAAACACAATTAGATTAACACTACCGGACATAAAAAAATCTATACAACAATCATGTAAGACTTCTTAGGATAAATATTTTCATCAACGAGAACTGGACTCAGCATTCCACCCGAGCATATGCAATTCTGTTAAGAAGTACACACCACTAAACTTAAATGAAAGTACAACCAAGAGAAAGAAAGAAGTTATCACTACCGAAGAAAAAGTCAAGCAATGGAAGAGCGTGAGCCTCCATGGAAGACATTCCCATGATCTGAGCACAGTAGATGTCAACAAGGAAGGACTGAATGCTTGGTTCCGAGTTGGAGACCTCTTCCTAGAAACAGAGAGGTTCCTTGTGGCAATACAGGACTGGGTGTTTATGCAAAAAATATTGAAAATTCATAATAAAAGACAAATTCAAGATGATAAATGCTGGAAATGCCAAGAGAAACTAGAAACAATCCAACACATTACAGGATGCTGCAGCAGTTTATCTCAATCTGATTATTTACACAGGCGCAATCATTCATCAAAATCTTGCTATAAATTATAAACTCATTGAAGACACCATACTCTACTATAAATGCAAGCCTTTCCCAGTTTTAAGGTCCTACAAGTTATATTATGACCAATCTGGTATTACAGAAAAGACAATCAGGATATGACTGTCTGGATATAGTATTACAGGATGAACAAGCAATAAAAACTAAATAGATATAGCCATCCCAAACACACATAACTCGCAGAAATTGGTAAGTGAAAAACACTACAAATATGCTGAGTTAAAGGAGGAAATTGAAAGTCTGTGGAACATGAACAGGGTATACATTGTTCCAATAGTAATATCTGCAAATGGTATCCTCCCAAATGTACTACACCAGTGGTCCCCAACCTCCGGGCCACGGACCGATACTGGGCCGCGAAGGACGCAGCGGTGCAGTGATAGCCAGAATGCACCCAGCACACCTTTAAGAAAAAAGCCAAAATAAACAAGCTAATTAGTTAGGTGCCGCCCGGCACGTAAATGTCAGCCCAGATCAGAGGCGTCGCAATCGACAATCGCCTCCGGGACCATGCCTGTGCCCAGAGAGGAACTGAAGATACCAGTCAAGGCCCCAGAAATCTCGTTTCTTGCTTCCTTCAATAACCTCGGGTACATCCCATCAGGCCCTGGGGACTTATCCACCTTAATTCTCATTAGGAGGCCCAACATTTCCTCCTCCTTGAGTTCTAAATGCCCTACCCTATTTACACACTCAGCACTGATCTCTTGGTCCTCCATATCATTTCCCTTGGTAAATAAAGCAAATGTTTCCTCCTTTATCCTTGAATGGTCCCACCCTCTCCATAATTATCCTTTTGTTCTTTATGTATGTATACAATGCCTTGTGGTTCACCTTAATCCTCGTTCCCAAAGACTTTTCATGGTCCTCCTGGTTTTCCTAATTCCCTTCTTTAGACTTTTTCTGGCTTCTTTATACTCTGCCTGTGCTTCTTTATACACCTTGTGTGCTTCGTTTGATCATAACTTCCAAAGCTTTACATAATTTTCCATTTTCTTCTTGACTAAATTCATCATCTCTCTGTGGACATAGAAACATAGAAAACCTACAGCACAATACAGGCCCTTTGGCCCACAAAGCTGTGCTGAACATGCCCTTACCTTAGAAATTACTTAGGCTTACTCATAGCCCTCTATTTTTCTAAGCTTCATGTACTTATCCAGGAGTCTCTTAAAAAACCCTATTGTTTCTGCCTCCACCACAGCCAATTCCATGCACGCATCACTCTCTGCGTAAAAAACTTACCCCTGACATCTCCTCTGTACCTATATCCAAGCTTCTCTTATCTTTCCATCCCCATCCTTCCTTCTAACAGGAACATACCTTTTCCGTATGCAGTGCAATTTGTTTTTAAACACCCTCCACTTGTATGCTGTGGTCTTGCCAGAGAAAAGGTGTTCCCAATTAACTCCTCTTAGTTCCTGCCTAATGCCCTCTTAATTTGCCCTACTTCAATTTAAAATTCTCCCACAAACCTCAAGAAAGTAGAGGCACTGCTATGCTTTCTTCATAATTGCACTTACATGCTGGGTCTAGGACATGACTTCTGAAATGATACACCGAGAAATTTGAAGTTGCTGAAGCTCTCCACCTCTGATTATTTAGCTAAATATGCCAACTAGTGGAGTGTTGCCACAGCAACAACCTGGCACTCAATGTCAGTAAGATGAAAGAGCTGAATGTGGACTTCAGGAAGGGTAAGGCAAAGGAACACATACCAATCCTCATAGAGGGATCAGAAGTGGAAAGGGTGAGCAGTTTCAAATTCCTGGGTGTCAAGATCTCTGAGGATCTAACCTGCTCCCAACATATCGATGTAGTTATAAAGAAGGCAAGACAGCGGGCTATACTTTATTAGGAGTCTGAAGAGATTTGGCATGTCAACAAATATACTCAAAAACTTCTATAGATGTACCATGGAGAGTATTCTGACAGGCTGCATCACTGGTATTTGTGGGGGGGGGGGGGGCCGGTGTTACTGCACAGGACCGAAAGAAGCTGCAGAAAGTTGTAAATCTAGTCAGCTCCATCTTGGGTGCTAGCCTACAAAGTTCCCAGGACATCTTCAGGGAGTGGTATCTCAGAAAAGCAGAGTCCATTATTAAGGACCTCCATTACCCAGGGCATGCCCTTTTCTCACTGTTACTATCAGGTAGGAGGTACAGAAGCCTGAAGGAACACACTCAGTGATTCAGGAACAGCTTCTTCCCCTCTGCCATCCGATTCCTAAATGGACATTGAATCTTTGGACACTACCTCAACTTTTTTTAGTATACAGTATTTCTGTTTTTGTATGCTTTAAAAAATCTATTCAATATATGTATACTGTAATTGATTTGCTTATTTATTATTATTATTTTAAAATTTTCATTTATTATTATATTGATGCATGAAGCTCCTTAGTGTTCCAAATATGTCAATTTCTTGAAGCTATATTTCAGGTAAATTTAATATTATTAACAATTTAGTTTTTTAATATCACCTGCTCACAGAAGAATAATACTTGTAATTAGAGCTCCTTATTTTTAGAACATCTGTTCTACTGTTGAATTAAATTGTTTATGAATTCTGAATGTAAAATTTTAAAACTTAGTAATAGCTATTATTTTATGAGGGATTTTGATATTTGTTTGCTAACTGAATACAGTATGGACTACATTTTCATTTATCAACTGGTAGATTGGGTTCAAAGGACAACAGTGAGACATACCAGTACCACTCCATCCAATGTGCAACTTCCTAATCAATTACACACTCAACATTCATCAAGAAAATACCATTGCTGAGGCATGACACAGAAACCCAGGGTGTTTCTCAATACAGAGCTGAGTGAGTGTTGTGTTGTTTTCCCAAACAATAAGGCTTCATCTGTTTTATTCATCTTCATTTGTCTTCATCAGTCTTGATGAAGGGTCTTGGCCCGAAATGTTGACTGTTTACTCTTTTCCATAGATGCTACCTGGCCTACTGAGTTCCTTCAGCATTTTGATGGTGTTACTTTGGATCACCAGCATCTGCAGATTTTCTCGTGTTTGTGATAGGACTTCTTCTGTTTTTTTTAAGGTTGACAATAAGTTCACATGTTACTTTTGAACAAGAAAAGGCTATTATCTCTTGATTTCTTAATCTTTCTCAACATTGCCTCATAGGAATTATTTGACTGTTGCCTGTTTGTGAGGACTTGGGGTGTATAAATTGACCTTAATTTTTTACAGTAGGATGACTACAATTCATAAGTGTTTGACTGGATTTGAGATGTGATGGAAAAGATGCAAAAGGAACTATGAGGGGTGATTGATATGTTTGTGGCCCAAGGTAGAAGGAGTCAATTTTAGAAAACCTAGCACATTTATTTTTCAACATAGTCCCCTCCTACATTTACACACTTAGTCCAGTGGTCATGGAGCATACGGATCCCTTCTTTGTAGAAGTCAGCGTCTTGGACCTCCAGAAAGTGGTCCACAGCAGGGGTGATTGATAAGTTCGTGGCCTAAGGTGGAAGGAGATGAGTTATTAACTTCAAACTTTCTGCATAATCAGTCAAAGAGTTGAACTGCACGTGCATGTAACGAGAGCTGTATAACTCACCTCCTTCTGCTTAGGCCACGAACTTATCAATCACCCCTGCTGTGGACCACTTTCTGGAAGTCCAAAATGTTGACTTCTACAAAGAAGGGATCCATATGCTCCATGACTGCTGGACTATGTGTGTAAATGTAGGAGGGGCCAATGTTGAAAAATAAATGTGCTAGGTTTTCTAAAATTGACTCCTTCTACTGTAGGCCACAAACTGATCAATCACCCCTCGTAAGTAATAATTCCCGTTTATTCTGGGTAGGAGTGCCGGATACACATAAATTCCTGTTTGAATGAGGTGTAGGGACAGAACAAGAGTCTCATTTTCCTTCCCTCCACTCTTCTTTCTGATGTACCAGGAGTGGCATGATGGTGGTTACTGGAGCTGACGTCTGCAGTGTTCAGGGAAGTAACTTACATCCACATAACGGACAAAGAAATGGTTTATTTTTTGGATGACAGTTTATAATGTATAAATTCTTTTGAACATAAAGAGCTACAACTTCTCAAAAACCTGCACAATGCAATATAATCCAAACTTTCTTACTGCTCATTACACTGCTCCAATGAAGGTCCTCCATTTCTGGTGGTGTTCAGGGCTTCCTTTATCATGTCAGTAGCTTCTTCTTGGCTTTCACTACTGACAGTCATGAAAGTCCCAGGTGGAGACTCAGGAATACCATCACACACAACTGCAGAAGGATTCTTCATTGCTGCTTCCATAACAATTCAGTTTTACCAGTTAGGGTAGCTATCCCTGAGCTGAACCCCCAGACTTGGAGGAGCAGTGGGCCACTTAGCCTGGCCTTTACCCTTTGACTTGCTTGGCATGGGTAACCCTACCAAGAACCGAAGCATAATGCCCTGAATCCAGTCATAATAGCTCTCTGAGTCATTGAGGCATGCAAGACTCAAAGCCATGACAAGGTTGTGGTTCTCTTGGAGGAATATAATCTAAAGTAGGTATATTAATGACAGCAATTTAAAAAAAAGTTTGCTGAAGGGTTTTGGCCCGAAACATCGACTGTACTTTTTTCCATAGATGCTGCCTGGCCTGCTGAGTTCCTCTAGCATTTTATATGTGTTGCTCGGATTTCCAGCATCTGCAGATTTTCTCTTGTTTTGTATTTTTTAGTTTCTCTCTTTTACTGATGTTATAGTTTATTTTCTCAACCTCTCATTCGCCCTTAGCGAGGATTATTCTGGATTTCAGAATTGATATGCACCAATGAAAGGTCATTGGATTTATCTGGGAGATTAGTAGAGCACTGGCCAGTCTTTTAATTTACCAGATCTGTGATTATTTTAGATTGTCATTCATCCCAAAAGAGTGTCTGCCTCCTCAGAGAAAACTATGGTATTTCCTTCTGGGAGTTTGTCCGTGGTTAGGAGGATGAGTCATCCAAGAAGGTTTAATCTGAACAGCCATATTTTAATTCCACTAAATTGATTTTAGAGTCGATTAAAAGGTCGGTACGACATCACAGGCTGAAGGGCCTGCGTTGTGCTTGTTGTGTTCTGTGACCTGTGTTCCGTTAGGTCTCCCCTCAGCCTCTGGTGCTTCCGAGAAGACAGCCCACGTTTGTCCAAGCTTTCTTCATAGCTCTTCATAATCCAGACAGCATCCCGGAAAACCTTTTCTGCACTCCCTCCAAAACCTCTCTTAGTCAGAAGCCCAACCAATAAAGGTAAACATGTTATAGGTCTTCATTATGACTCAATTTACTTGTGTGGCCACCTTCAGGGAGCTATGGACTTGGAGCCCAATGTCCTGATGTAAATTAATGCTGTTAAGGGTTCTGCCATTTCACACTTGATCAGATTTAACACCATCTGCCATCTTTTTAAAATTTTGATTAGCAGGATCTGGATTTCTCTGCATAGCAGTTTCATTGATGAAATACTGAGAAACTGTTAAGTATTAAGCAGTCTCTTTTAGAAGGAGCTTCAAAAAATGCCTCATATTTGATGTCACAAAGGGGACAACACCAAGGAATGATGTGGATTACTGCTATTGCAGAGAAAACTAAGAAGTGAAAACAGGTAGAATGATTGACCAAAATTAGAATGGAAGTTGAAGATGTTTACCTAAGTGGAATGGAATTTGAAGTAATTTACATCACCATTAATTTGCAACTGGGCAGTGCATTACACTAGGCAGTACTGATAGAAAAACAGTTTAAGTTTCAGTTCTGGGAGCCTTCATTAGGAGAGGGAAAGAGAGAAAATAAGTTATCCTAGCAGAGAGGTGGGGAGTGACTGGAGCCGTGGTTAAAATCTGATTACACTTCTTTGTGTAACGTATTGGTAATATTGCAGCTGTGAGTTATGCACAGCAGGCCAAAAATACACACAAAAAAAGAAAAACCAGCCCAAAACAATTAGAGACAGAAATGGTCAGTTCTGAAACAGACAGAAAAAAGGAGTGAGTTATCTAACATTAGAAAATTCAGCATTAAGTCTAGAAGTCTGCAATATGCCCAGTTGGAAGATGAAATGCTGTCCCCTGTGTTCGGCCTTATTATGGTACAGGAGCCCACAGGCAGAAAGGTCGTGGAATGCTGAATCAAAGTGGCAGGCAACTGAAAGCTCAGGTCACCCCTGTGGACTAAATGTGGGTGCTCTATAAAGAGATTGCCCAATCTGTGTTTGGTTTCTCCAGTGTACAGATGTTGTTGACACCAAATACAGAGCACTTGATTTAAAGCTGTGCAAGATTGCTTCACCTGGAAGGACTGTATGGGTCCTTGGATAAAGAAAGGGGAAAGGTGAAAGGCAGATGTTGCACCCCTGCACTTATATGTGAGAGTGCCAAAAGACAGAGAGTGGTGGTTGGAGGGGACGGAAGAGAAGACTTTCGTAATTCCGAAAGGGGAACTGTGTGGAATAAGTGCTCGGTGTGGAATGTTGTTGGAGCTGCAGGAAATTGTGGATGTGGAGGCTGCTGCAGCAGTAGGTCTGGGCCAGTGAATCATTGTCCTGGATCTGTCCTGAAGAACGCTGGTGTGTGCAGGAAATAGATTAGCTGTGGTCAAGATTTCTGTCCACTATAGTAGAGGGGAGAAACAAACTTCAGGATTTTTATTTTGCTATATTGTTTTCATAATAAATATTATCCTCTCTTTGTGTGAATGGGCCAGTCTTTACATATCTCTGAGTTGAACAAACAAGAAAGAAGTAATAGGATTAGCATTATAGTTCTGCACCTTTCAAAATATCAGGTGATATGATGAAAGGGAAACTCAGGTATTAAGAATGTGTTCACTGAAAAATGCAAAGGTATTCTGAGCATTATTTTATTGCCAGTCGTGCAGCTTGGCACAGGCAGCTAGACTTGTTCCTTCAAGTGCAGTGATTGGTTGGGATCTGAGCTGCGGTTTATCACGTCTAGTAAACATGTATGAGCATGAAGCTCAAAGTTGAAAGCAATACAGAGATCTCACTGAGCCTGATTTCCTGGCTTGTTTCTTCTTTCCTAGTTTTCAGCACAGTACCGTCGTTCTGAATTTTCTGCTTTGAATCAATTGATGTTAGCAGCTATCTACAGCAGAAGTGGTAAGTTGTCATTTTTCTGAGGAATGTTTTACTTAAATGTCAATAAATTAATTTAGTGTGCTCTGTTTGATCATGCTGGAAATGCTTGAAAGCTGCTACCTTTTATGGATGTAAAAGCCACAATGATTCATTTCTACACTGATTTTACATTCATCCAGCTTAAAGGTATTGTTGATAACTATTTCACTCATTATTGTAAAAAGATATAATAATCAAAGTAGTCCAACTCAATCAATTAACATTTATTAGCATGCTAATTAGATTCAAAATATAATTTACTCTTTACAGTGCATTGATACATGATTTAATTTGATTTGTTTAATCTTGTATCTTTAACTTATTCCCACAAATTGCATACAAAATTTCAATAATGGTTTAGTTGTACACTTCTGGAATTCTCCATTCACAATGCTGAAAATATAGTATTGCTTAGTGTACTGTAAGAGCTTGCAGCTAATCAGTAGATGTGGCATAAATCTAATTAATTTCAATGTGAATATCTTCACCAGCCACTTCTATGGGCATTAGTTATTTCAAATAATTTTTTGGGGGGTGGAAAGATGATATTTTCTTCTACAAAAACTTCTATTTACAATTCAGTCCTCTACATTTTTCTATTTTTCAATGAAGTTTTGAGAACTTCCTTCCTTACTTGTACGGGCAAGGTGTCAATTGTCCAAAAGTAAGCAATTCCCTTTTTCTGGAAGTCTGCAATAAATATTTGGAAATACACAAGCAAAGAAGCAGCATCTGTAGTGAGAGATACAGAATTAATATTGATGTTTCAATTTGTTTGCTCTACCATCAGATTTCTCCCTGGAAATGCAGCTTGCTCCACTGAGTATTTGCAGCATTCCCTTTTTTTATTGCAGACTTCCAGCATCTGCAGCATTTTATACTTTGTAATTCCAGTGTAGCTTTGTTTTTCCTGACAGTACATTCATCTCCTTCTGTTTACATCTCCACCGGACAGATCAGGTGCTACTCATAAACCAGCCCCACCCTCCTTCTAACTGATCTCATTCCAGTTTGTGAAGTTTAGACTCTCTTGGTCTCCACCCTATCAGAGACATTCCCCTGTGATTTTCCCTTCCCTCCACCTTCTCAGCAACTTAATACATGTTCTGAATTGTTTTCACTCTGATGTAAGGCCATCAAACAAAACTGTTAACTTTGTTCCTTCCTCCACAGATGTTGCAAGAGTTGTTGAGTATTTGCAACTCTTAGTGTTTTCAGTTGAGGCTTCAATTGTATTTGTTTGATACCATGTCAGTAATGGTGGGCACTGAGGAACATCACTTACTGTCTTTGCTAGTAAACAACACATGCTTAGTCTGCATGGAAAAGGGTGCAATGTTTTTCACAGCTAGTTGAGAGAAAAAAGAAAACTTAGTAAAAATGTATTTTATGTGTTCTTATACAGTAGGTCAGTTCATCTTGAACCTTGCAAGCAGATCTGAACCTGTTTTTATGAAAGGATACAAAAGAATAGATCAGCATTGGAACATAACAATATAAGGTTGAATTCAGCAATGGGAGGCTTTTCTATTCAGTAGAGAATACTACAGATTTGACAGTGAAAAATGTAAACAGATAATGCTAGATATAAATACTTAGGTCAGCCAGCATTTAGCTGAGGATTATTCTTTGATTGTGGTGACTGATAAAATGGAGGACAAGGGGTCATAGGCTTGAGTCATGTGGTGAGATGTTCCTTCCACAGGCAAATTGAATTATAGAGACATGTTGCTCTAGAGTACAGAAACAGGCCTGTCAGCCCAATACATCCATGCCAACCTTTTTGCCTGTGTACACTGACTCCTTCTGTTGACACTGTGTCTATATTCTTCTATGCCTTGCCTATTTAAGGGCCATGTCTATATGTCTCTTAATTGTATCTGATTCCACCACCTCTTCTGACAGTGGGCTAGATGTGGACCGCTTTCTGTGTAAAGAGCAAAGGCTTGTAAAATCCCTTTTAAAACTCCTTCCACTCTCCTTAAGTCATGTCCACTTGTTTTTGATATCCTTATCATGGGAAAAAATTCTGACAATCTGTAATTATATATACTTCAATTTGGTCACCTCTCAGCCTTGTTCTCCACAGGAAAAATAAATCCAGCCTATCTGATCTCTCCCTATAACTGAAGTCTTCCAATTTGTGCGACATCCTGCTGAATCTCCTCTGCATTCTCTTTAGTGCAACAACAGCCTTTCTTATGTGTGGTGACTAGAACTGCACACAATATTCCAAGTATGGTCTAACTCATATTTTGTAAACTTCCAGCATAATGTTCCAATTTTTATATTCTTTGCCTTGACCTATGAAGGCAAGCATACCATATGTTTTATTTTTCACCACCCAATCTATCTGTATTGCCAATTTCAGGGGACTATGGACCTGGACCCCATAATCCCTCTGTTCATTAACATTTCTTAGTGTTCTACCATTGACTGTGTATATACTACACCTTGGATTGTAGGGATTAAATTCCATCTGTTAGTGCTCTGCCCAACTTTACATCTGATTGATAGTCTGCTGTAGCCTTGGACTCTCCTTGCTACTCATGGCACAGCCATCTTCTGTGTCATTCATAACTTCATAACATGTCCTACAAGTGATTAATGTATATAATATCACAAGCTGTTACTATATATCATAAATAACAAGGTCATAACATTTATCCTTGCGGTACAAATTTGCTCATAGACATCTAATTAAGAAAAGCATCGTCCTTCACTGAACTTAGCCTCCTATCACCAAATCAGTTTTGGATCCAATCAGCATTGGATCCCATATGCATTAACATTCTGCATCAGCTTAATGTGGGACATTATCAACTGCCTTAGTAAAATCCACATGGCAAACATCTTGTCTATATGGACTTCATTGGTCTGACGTAGTAGCGTATCAGTTAGTGTAATTCAATTACGCTCGAGATGCTGCTCTTCTTTCTGTGCGGAGTGGGTTTGATATTTCTCTCTGAATGACTTCCATGTTCTTTCTTTGTTTCGTGGCTATCTGGAGAAGACGAATCTCGGAGTTGTATGAGGATACATGCTTTAATAATAAGTGAACCTTTGAACCAGTGATTTGCCGATGTCTGTAAGGAGTTTGTACTCTCTCCCTGTAACTGCATGGGTTTCCCCCAGCTGCTCTGGTTGCCTCCCACATTCCAAATACACACGGGTTAGTAGGTTAATTGGTCACATGGGGGTAATTGGATGGTATGGGCCGTTGGGCCAAAAGGCCTGTTCCCGTGATGCATTTAGATATAAGTAAATAAATAAATAAAATTTCTCCATTGCCTTCATCAGTTTTCTGTTTACCTCCTTAAAAATATGAATCAGGTTAGTTAAGCAAGACTTTCACAAACAAAGCCTTACTGTCTATCCCTGATTAGCTCCTGTCTTTTCAAATGTACATGAATTCTATCCTTTAGGATTTTCTATAGACTTTGATTACCACTTATATTAGACTCACTCATCTATAGTTAACTGGCTTATACCCACTACCCTTCTTAAATAAAGGAGCAACTTTACCTATCGTCCAGTTTTCTGACAACTAACCCGTGGCAAATAAAGATGCAAAGTTCTCTGTCAGTGACCCAGTTTCCTCCTACAGGATACCAGAGAACACCTTGTCAGGCCCTGGGGATTTATCCACCCTAATTTGCCTCAAGTCAGCAAACACCTCCTCTTCTGTAATCTATATAGTTTCCCATAATAACTAATATTTCCTTCTTCATGCCAATCTGAACCACATTATCCATAAGACCATAGGACCATAAGATATAGAAGCAGAATTAAGCCATTTGGTCGATTGAGTCTGCTCCATCAATTCATATTGGCTGATCCATATTTCTTCTCAGCCCCAATCTTCACCTTCTTCCCTATCCCTCGAGCTCTGACTAATCAAGAATCTATCAACCTCTGCCTTAAATATACCCAAGGTGGCGTCCACAGCTGCCTGTGGCAATGAATTCCACCGATTCACAACAGATCCTACAGTATCTATATACTCCTCTCTATCTTCCATGTCCTTCTCCTTGCTGAATATAGATTAAAAACATTTCGGACTATCCCACATCCCTTGGCTCCACACCAGTTTTGGTTCCTAGAGAGACCCACTCTCTCCTTGGCTACTTTCTTGCTCCTAATGTACTTTAACGTTATCAGTTGTTTGAATCTTCAGAAACAATGACTAGATCACGATTGACCCAAATACTTCCAAGGCAGATGCTTGCACTCATTGATACTCACGTGCAACAAATATTACAGATATGGTAAATGGTATCTTGGCAAATGTGACTGCACTGGCTTTTCATCATCCTGTGGTGCCTCCTTTCATCCAGAATGACATAAAGCATGAACAGTTGCAGTTAGAACACTTCTTAAGGGCTGCAGCAATTAATTTTGGTTTAAAGTCTTATTGAAGTCACTGCACCTCCACTGACAGAGCCATTCATGGGAACGAATGCTTAGGCCAAGAGTATTTTTCTGGACACTGGCAATTTAACCTATCTTTACAGAAAATGATACAGTAAAGATATGAATGTATACAATATATTACCAATCCTCAGCAATTGTGAAGTAAATGCAAGTCAAGTCAATTCCATTGTCGTGTGCACACGTACAGTGAGAGATTTGCTTGATCAGCATCACAGGCATGTGCAGTAGATACAGACAACGTACAGAATATAAATTATACATAAATTATACAAGACGGTGATGAGAGAGAAGAAAAGAGCAGGTGCAAGAAATGGTCTGTAGTGTTCCATTGCTTAGGTAGGATGAAGGTTGTGCAGGTTGTTTCAACAATCAGGACCCCACCACTGAGTACATCTTTAAAAGGAATTGTCTCAGGAACGTGGTATGCATAGGTAAGGACCTCATCCTGCTCTCTTCTCATTGCTTCCATCAGTGAGGAGATATAGAAAGCTGAAGACCCATACTCAGTGTCTTAGGAACAGCTCCTTTCCATCTGTCATCAGATTTCTGAATGGTCCATGAATCCATGGACACTATTCTGCTATTCTTCTTTTTCACTATTTATTTATTTATTTATTTATTTATTTATTTTAACTTACAGTAATTTGTAATGTCTGCACTGTACTGCTGCTACAAAACAACACATTTCATGACTAAAATCAAGCACAATAAACCTTTGTGATTCTGATTCTGATGTTGGTAGGGAAGTAATTGTTCCTGAAGCTGCTGGTGTGGGACTTTAGGCTTTTGTACTCCTTGCCTGATGGTAGCAGTCAGGAGAGGGCATGAGTCAGATGGTGGGATTCCTGAGGCAGCACCTCCTGAAGATGCTCTCAAAGGTCAGGAGGATAGTGCCATTGATGGATGAGATTGTGTACACTACTGTTTGCAGCCTCTTGTACTCCTGTCATTTGGAATTGCTGTACCAGGCCATGATGCTATCAATTAGAATACTTTCAACAATGCTTTTCTAACAGTTTGTTGAAGTATTTAGTGTTATGTCAAATTTCTTTAAGTTTCTGAGAAAGCAGAGGCATTGGACAAGTCTTCTGAGAATTCTACACCCAGAAATTTGAAGCTGCCAAATCTCTTTACTTCTGGCCTACCAATGACTGCGTGACATGTGGTTTCCTGACTTCCCCTTTCTCAAGTGAGCAATTAGCTCTGATGTTAACATTGTGAGCAATTAGCTCTGATGTTAACATTAAGTGCGAGATTTTATTGCAGTACCACTCAACAGATGCTCTATCTCGCTACTGTACACTAACTCATCACCATCCACAATTCAGCCAACAATAGCAGTGCTATTGGCAAATTTGTAGATAGTATTGAAGCTGTGCTTAGCCACAGTCGTGGGTATAAAGGAGTAGAGTAGGAGCTAGGTACAGGCTTGAGGTGCACCCTTGTTGATGGTCAGTGAGGAGATGTTGTTACCAATCTGAACCGACTGAGGTCTGCTGATGAGGAAGTCAAGGATCCAGTTGCAGGGGGAGGTACAGAGATACAGGTTTTGAAAATTGGAGTTAAGTTTGAAGGGATGGTGGTGTTTATTATAAATGTCAGTGACTGTTACTATGCAACTATATAAATTAACATGCTAACCATTTTGCAGTGGACCAAATTTAGTTGTACAACCAGTTTAGTCATCCTTTGGTAATGTTGCTTTCAGGTGAATGTTTGTTAGAGGTGCAGGAAACTAATCTAGATGGATTAAGCCTGCAGGAAGAATGCACAGCATAAATAACATAGAACATTAAGATGTAGAATTGCAAACAGTCTTGTTTTCAGTGTTGTTTATAGAAGAATTAGTGTTTTATGGCACTCCTGTAAATCATCAAAGTAACTTTAGCAAAACACAATAACTTGTGAATGTCACAAACCATATTTTAATCTGGACAGCTCTCTTAAGGCCTTGTCCAATTTTTATTGGGTTTTTGAGAACACCACAGTCGGTACATGTAGAAGTAGGCCATGTGTCATCTTCAGCTTGCTCCATCATCTCAATGATTGTGACTGACCTGAGGCTTGGGGCATCAATCTTGCTTTTGTTCTCTGACTTCTGATCCTGTTGTTCAAAAATATATCTATCTCAACCATGAAAATGCCTAATGACTCATTGTTCTCTAAAGTGGAATAATACAAAATTTCATGCTTTGAGAGAAGAAATTTCTCCTTTTCTCAATGTTAAAGCGCCAAAGCTTTCTTCTGAGGCCGTGTCCTAAACTCCATCGGCTGGAAAAACATCCAGCATGTCAAGCCCCTTAGAAATCTTAAATGTTTCAAGGAAGTCACTTTTCCTTCTTTAAACTTTTGTTTTGATCAATCCTTCCTTATAGGCCATTCTCTCATTCTGGAGGTCAGTCTAGTGAGCTCTCATCGCACTGCTTCTGTGCACCTTCTTAAATACGGCGATCAAGTGGGACTGCAGAGCAACCGACACACTCAGTCACTGTTACACCACCATCAAGAGTGCTTACTGTGCTATCCTATGCCCGATCTTTGGTAAGTCCAATCACCTGGCTGTGCTTCTTACTGGGAGTATAGAGATAGAGATTGAGGACCACAGCACTAGTGATGAGGACAGTGAAGGTACTGTCAAAGGAGGCAGAGGAGCATTTACAGGATGGCTTTGAACCAGTGGACTGCACCATGTTCAGGAATTCATCTTTGAATTGAATGAATATGCCACTGCCATGAGTGATTTCGTTAAGACCTGTGTGGATGAGGATGTACCTTTGAGAACGTACCAAGTTTTCCCAAACCATGGATGAACCAGGAGATTCACAGTCTGCTGACTGTTAGATCCAGAAGTTGACAGGAAGGGCAGGTATGACCGATTGAAGGCCATTGTGAGAGCATAAAGGAACTACTGTGTGACGTGAGATACACAACACGAGGAAATCTGCAGATGCTGGAATTTCAAGCAACACACATAAAAGTTGCTGGTGGCCTGCTGCATTCACCCGCAACTTCTCTGTGTGTTGGATGCACAGCTACTGCGGCAGGGTTTGCATGCTATGAGATATCCTGTAAAATAAAACTTAACAGCATAGGTTGCAGAGTGACGCTTCACTCCCTGATGACATCAATGTCCTTTATGCATGTGCTGAAATGTGTGGAGAGTAACATTCCTCCTGTGCAAATCCTTACAGCATTTGGAAAATTTGTGATTGCTTTCTTGGAGGCTGATGCCAGAACATCCTTCAAGAGGGTGACCTTTCACAAAGTGACAGGCCCCAATGGCATACCTGCCAGAGTACTCGAAACCTGTACTGACCAACGCGCTGGAGTGTTCAAGGATATTTTCAACTCTTGCTGCCTCAGTCAGAGATTCCCATCCACTTCAAAAGGGCATCAATCATTCCAGTGCCCAAGAGAACAGGGGAGCTGCCTCAATAATTTTTGCCCAGTTGCATTCACATCTACTATGATGAAATCTTCGAGTGTTAGGTTATGGTTAAAATTAACTTCTTCCTGAGCAAGGACCTGGACTTGTGGCAATTGGCTTACCACCTGAACAGGTACACAACGGACGCAATCCCTCTGGTTCTCTATTCTGCTTTGGAGCACTGAGACAAGAGCAAAACACAAATCAGTCTGCGGTTTGTCATTTTACAGCTCAGTGTTCAATACCATCATCCTCTCAGTACTAATCTACAAGCTTCAAACCTGGACCTCTGTGTTTCCCTCTGCAACTGGATCCTTAACATCCTCATCAGGAGACCACTGTCAGAGTGGATTGGTAATAATATCTCCTCCTCACTGATAATCGGTACAGACACACCTCAAGGATGTAAACACGAGGAATTCTGCAGATGCTGGAAATTCAAGCAACACACATCAAAGTTGCTGGTGAACGCAGCAGGCCAGGCAACATCTCTAGGAAGAGGTACAGTCGACGTTTCGGGCCGAGACCCTTCGTCAGGACCTTGTTCAGTCATATCATAGAAGGCAAGAGTTTCTTGTCTTCTACACACTTCAAAATAAAGGCCAATATTTTCTTTTTAGTTACTTGCTATATCTGGTGCTAACTTTCTGTATTTCTTTTATGAGAATGGCCTGTTTTTTTTAGACGACAAACATTTAATGTGACACTACTTAGATTTCTATTCCTCTTCTCAAACTAGATCAGCTTAAATTTATAATCAATTTGTTATGCTTTGGCCAGCTTGTTTAATCTACTTGTGTGACTTTGCATTGTGTTCCATGCATAACTTACTTTCCAGTTACCTTTCTATTCTTACACCTTCATCTATTAATGAATTATTAATGTCGACTGCAAATACCCAAGAACCCTACACTGATCCCCGAGGCACCCTACAATTGACAGTTTGCCAATCTGAGGGTGACCTGTTTATTTCAACACTTTGTTTTCAGAAGATTAGTCAAATCTCTATCCATGCTCATTAACCATGAATCCGTGTTCATACAGTACAATTGAATGCTTTTTGAAATCTAAATTTACTACATCCAACTGTTCCATTTTATTTGTCCAGCTGGTTACATCCTTAAAGGGCACAAATACATTTGTTAAACTCCGTAGAAATTAAATATTATAGTGTCATTTTGTTCTAACACATAATTAGATAGAATCAATATGATTTTTAAAGTGGAAATTTTTGATAAATTGCAATTCACCCCCTTCTACAATACTAAATCAAAATATTTAATGTTTATTTCAAATGTTTGCTTATCACTTACTTATTAACAGATTTTAGTATTTTCTTGACAACTAGCTGGCTAGTAGTTTCCCAGTTTTCTTTTTCCCTTCCTTAGTTGGCTGCCAGTGACTAGTGTTGTTCAACAGGGGTCGGTGTTGGGACCGCTTCTTTTTATACTGTATATAAATGATACAGATGATGGAATAGATGGCTTTGTTGCCAAGTTTACAAATGATATGAAGATTGGTCGAAGGCCAGGTAGTGTTGAGGAAACAGAAGGACTTAGATTAGGAGACTGGGCAAGAAATTGGCAAATGAAATACAATGTTGGAAAATGCATGGTCATGTTCTTTGGTAGTAGAAATAAATGTGCAGACTATTTTCTAAATGGGGAGAAAATCCAAAAACCTGAAACGCAGAGGGGCTTGGGAGTCCTTGTGCAGAACACCCGAAAGGTGAACTTGCAGGTTGAGTCGATGGTGAGGAAGGCAAATGCCATGTTAGCGTTCATTTCAAGAGGTCTAGAATACAGGAGCAAGGATGTGATGCTGAGGCTTTGTAAGTCACTGGTGAGGCCTCACCTTGAGTATTGTGAACAATTTTGGGGCCCTCATCTTCGAAAAGATGTGCTGGCATTGGAGAGGGTACAGAGGAGGTTCCCAAGGATGATTCCAGGAACGAAAGGGTTATCATACGAAGAACGTTTGATGGCTCTGGGTATGTAGTCGCTGGAATTCAGAAGGATGAGGGGGGATCTCATTGAAACCTTTTGAATGTTGAAAGGCCTAGACAGAATAGATGTGGAAAGGATGTTTCCCATAGTGGGAGAGTTTAGGACAAGAGGGCACAACCTCAGGATAGAGGGGTGCCCTTTCAAAACAGAGATATGGAAAAATTTCTTGAGCCAAAGGGGGGTGAACTTGTGGAATTTGTTGCCACGTGCAGCTGTGGAGGCCAGGTTGTTGGATGTATTTAAGGCAGAGATTGCTAGGCTCTTGATTAGACATGGCATCAAAGGTTACGGGGAGAAGGCCGGGCACTGGGGTTGAAGAAAAAGAAAGCTCTTAACTCAGAGTGGAGTCATTGGGACACCGGCACTTTTTTTTTTAAGCAGGCTTTCTTATTTTTATGAGGCCAAGTTGCTAGCTCGACGCTCAACCCAGCATGGATGGAAAGCGTGCAAGGGAACTGGCTGGATTCGAACTTAGGAGCCTTCGCTCCAAAGTCCGGTGCTGATGCCACTATGCCACCAGCCGGCTAGAACTGGGGTTGAGGGTGAGATTAAAAAAAAGATCAGCCATGATTGAATGGCAGAGCATACTTGCTGGGCCAAGTAGCCTAATTCTGCTCTTACGTCTTATGGTCTTGTGGTCTTATGGTCTTAATAGCAGCATTACATTTGCTGCTTTTTGATCTGCTAGGTCCTTTCCAGAATCAAGGGAATTTGTACAAGATGACAATCATGCACCCATTAGCTCTGCAGTTGCTGCTTTTGGAACTCGAAATGCAGACCACCAGACCAAAAAGGTTTGTCCCAGTAAGTTTTCCTAATGATTTTTCTCTCGTGATATTAGTTGTTTTAAATCAGGAATTCCCAACCACTTTTATGCCATGGGCAAATACCATTAAACAAGAGCTCTGTGGAACCCCTGTTTTAAATTCTTAACTCTCTTTTGTTCCTTGTATTTCTGGTACACTTTTAAATTTTTACTTTGAGGACAGAATAAAAATTAATCTGAACACAATTCAGAATATGTACTAAAGAAATATCATATCATCTCTGTTTTGTGGAACACCATTAATCTGTGCTCTGGGTTATCAACCAGATACCCACCAGAAATACTCTCCCCTTATTTAATCTATCAAAAATATGCGTGATTCTGAATAGCTCCAGCAAATCTCCTCTTCATCCTTTTCTCCCTGAAGACTACAGTTTCTCTAGAACAGCTGTCATCTTAGTGATTTTTTGCAGATCTCTTCAGAGCCCTTTCCAAGGCTGGATATTTTTGGCAAAGTGCAGTGCCCAGAAATGAACACAATTCTCCATCTGAAGCCTAATAGTAATGGAGCAGAATAGGTTTGTTCTTTTTATATTCTATATTTCTGGTTCTTTTAGATGACGAAAATATCCTGCATGAACTGGTGACAGCTTCCTGAACTTTCCTTAAAAAAAAACTATAGAATACATAAAAGTGAAATAAAGTGGGGAAATACTGGAAAAATTCAGTAGGTCAAGAAGCGTTTGTGAACAGAGAAAATGAGTGAATGATAAGGGTCCATAACAGCCTAATTGGGACCAAAAATAGCATGAATAATGCAAGTTTTAAGCTTCAGAGAAAGGGGTGGGGGTGGGGGAAAATGAAAGGGAAAATCTAGGATAGGCTGGAAGGCAGGAGTCAATAAATGACAACAGGTAATGGTGCCAAATGAAAGAAGGCGGTGCTGGGGATCAAAAGTGATCGACCACTTTGTTGTTGTGGTACATATTTTGAATTGGTGAATTGGTTTCTTATTGTCTGTGTACTGAGGTACAATGAAAAACTTGTGCACACTGGCCCTAGAGATCAATTTATTACAGCAATGCACTGAGGTAAACCAATAACAGAATGCAGAATAAAGTGTTACCATTATAGAGAAGGCACATTGCAGGTAAGTGTTACAGTTACGGAAGAATTGAGTGCAGGTAAACAATAAGGTGCAAGGTCAAAACGCGGTTGATTGTGAGGTCAAGAGCCCATCTTATTATACGAGGGAACGACTCAAATTTCAATAACAATGGGATTGAAGCCCCCTGTCAGCCTGGTGGCACATGCTTTTGGGGGCATTGTTTCTTTTGCTCAATGTTTTCAAAGGTTTCAAAGGTACATTTAATGTTAGAGAAATGTGTACAATATATATCCTGAAATGCTTTTGCTTCCCAACCATCCACAAAAACAGAGGAGTGCCCCCAATGGATGAATGATAGTTAAATGTTAGAACCCCAAAGTCTCCCCCAGCTCCCCTCCCTCCCACGCATAAGCGGCAGCAAACAACGATACCCCTCCCCCCACTGGCAAAAAAAAGCATCGGCACCCACCACTGAGCACTCAAGCATGAGCAAAGCAACAGCAAAGACACAGACCTGCAGTACCCCAAAGACTACTCGTTTACCCGGTATTTGACATACCACAGGATTTCTCTCTCGAGAAAGAGATGTCTCCATTTCACATCGAGAGGGGAGCCATAACAAACAACTTGCTGGTTTACCATGTTAAAAGTTCGTAATGTCACTTTTTCCGAGCTCTGTGCCCAATGATGTCGGTCCTCTGGGCACACAGCCTTAGATCTTCTGACTCCCACGAAACACCGATCTCCTGCCAGGACACTGACCTTCAATCCGCCCGTCTCCAGAGCCATGAAATCTCGAACCTCCAAAGGCAAGCGAAGCTCTTAGGCCATGCCATCAAATAGTGGCCAGCTGTGAAACCCCGAGAGTGGGTCTCATTCCTGCAAAGAACCGAAGTCAACGAGTAACTCCAAGTCAGGGTCTTCAAGAGAACCCTGAAAGGGAAAAATAGAAATATTAAAGATAGAACTAGAGCTGTTTCTGAAGATGCAAGCAGAGGAGTCGCTGTTAGATGCAATTGCCTCTCCTAAGCTCCATGGGAGGGGAAAGAAGAGAGAATGGCCAGTGACGGTTGATTATGCTGGCTGCTTTAATGAGGCAACAAGAAGCGCGGACAGAGTCCATGGAGGGAAGGTTGGTTTCTGTGACGTGCTGCGCTTTCTATAGTGAATTGTGGTCACAAACAGAGCAGTTGTCATACCAGGCCATGAAGCATCTGGATAGGATGTTTTCTATGGTGCATTTGGTGATAACTGAAGGAGACATGGCAAGTTTCTTTAGCCTCCTGAGGAAATAGAGATCCGGGTGAGCTTTCCTGGCCAATGACATCTGCATGGTTGGTCCGGGATGGGCTATTGGTGATGTTCACTCTTAGGACCATGAAGCTCTCAACACTTTTGACCTCAGTGCTGTTGATATAACCAGGAGCATGTGCTTCACACCCCACACTCCCTTCAATGACCAGCTCTTTAATTTTGCTGACCACTGAGGGAAAGATTAGTATCACGACACCATGTCACTAGATTTTCTGTGTCATGCCTGTTCTCCGACATCATTATTTGAGATACAGTCTACTACCGCGGTATCATCTACAAACTTGTAGATAGTGTTGGTGCACAATCTGACCAAGAAGTTGTGAGTGTATACGGAGTAGAGTAGCAGGCCGAGGATATGGTGTTGTGAGGCAACCAGTGTTGAGGATAATCTTGGAGGAGGTGTCGTTGCCTACCCTTGCTGATTGAGGTCTGTTGGTCAGGAAGTCAGGGATCCAGTTGCAAAGGATGAGGGTGAGTCCCAGGTTTTGGAGTTTGAAAATGAGCTTGCTTGGAATTACAGTACTTAAGATGGAGCTGTAGTCAGTAAACAATAGCCTAATGTAGGTATCTGTACTCCAGAGGAAGGGCCAGGGACAAGGGATCCGCCGTAGGCCTGTTTCAGCAGTAGGAAAATTGCAGTGAGTCAGAGTGGTCTGGGAGGCTGGAGAAGAAAACCAGAGGTCCATGAGCCCATCCTCGCTGGAAAATCAGAGGTGGGGAGAGTTAGCAACTTAAAATATGGACCTGTTCTGGGTCCAGTACGTAAGTGCAATTACAAAGAAAGCATAGCTGTGCTTCTACTTCCTTAGGAGTTTATAAAGATTCAGCATGACATCTCAAACTTTGTGATACAGACTGGCTGTATACACCAATGCCTTTGAATGGAAAATCCTTCAAAGAGTAATAGATATGGCCCAGTCCACCACGGGTAAAACCCTCCCCATCATTGAGAATAGCTGCACGAAACACTGTTGCAGGAAAGCAACATTCACTGTCAGGGACGCCCACCAGCCAAGACACGTTCTCTTCTCGCTGCTGCCATCGGGAACTATATAGGTTTCATGTTGCCAGGTTCAGGAATAGTCATTACTCTTCAACCATCAGACACCACATTCACCTGAACACTGAACCTATTCCACAACCACAGGTTTACTTTCAAGGACTCTACAAATTATGTTCCAAGTATTATTTATTTATTAATTCTTCTCCTTCTCATTTTTTGTATTTGTCCAATTTGTCTTCTTCTGCACATTGGTTATTTGTCAGTCTCTGTTTGTGAGTAGCTTTTAACTGATTTGCTTGTATTTCATTGTTCTTCTGTGAAAGCCTACATGAAAATGAATCTCGGGTTAGTATATGGTGACGTGTACAGTACGTACTTTGATAATAAATTTATTTTGAACTTTGAACCTAGACCTGCTGCTGAACCAACTTCAACACATGCCTGCTTCATATGACCATGAAATTGGAAACACTATCACTCAGAAAAGTTTTGTGCCCATCTATCAATGTGCACCCCTCTGACACTCCCAACCCTTATATTAGGGTGTGAATACTCCTTTAAAAATTTTGTTCAGGGGTTAATTCACTGTCAGTTGTGGGCCGCTTCCTTCATGGGATGTTCTTGCAGTCGGCAATTGTACCTCATCTTTGTGTGACCATTCTTTCAAGGCCAGAGCAACTTTATTTTGAAATGAGAAAACAGAAGTTTGCTTTTCAGATAATCAATTCTTCTTCTTTTCTCTTGGTGTCATTTACATTGTAGGGAGTAGGTAGATAAGATAGATTGTAGGTGGTTTGTACAGTTGAGGAAATTCTTCCTCTGAACATATAATGTGACCTGGCTTAATTTTCAAGGAGATTTGGGGCCATATTGACTTTTACTGAAGAAGCATTTTTAACTGAAGAAATTTCAGCAAATATTATGTTCCAACAAATTTTGTATATTTATATCAAAGAAAATGTTTCAATCTGCCTTTTCTCAACCAATTCAAGTGCACCATGTGTTCCTAAAATGAGCTAAAATCCAACCCAAACACTGTCACTGAAAGAATAATTTTTACAACATGAATCCAATTAAACTATAACTCCACTCCTTACAATCAGAGCAGATTTAATTAAAACGTGTAACAGGCTGAAGGGGTCGAGTGGCCTACACCTGCTTCTAATTCACGTTTTCTTAATATCAGCTCTATTCCTAACAATTGCTCTTTTCTTTAATTATTGTTTGCCTTCTAAGGTTGTTAAAGTACTTGCTATTTCCCTTCTGCTCTGATTTATTATTTGAAATAAAACTTTAAAGAAAAGCATATTTAAAGAAAAACAGAAGGCTGTGGAGGCCAAGTCTCTGGATGCTTTCAAGAAAGAGATGGATAGAGCTCTTAAAGATAGCGGAATCAAAGGTTATGGGGATAAGGCAGGAAATGGATACTGATTGTGGATGATCAGCCATGATCACAGTGAATGGCGGTGCTGGCTCGAAAGGCCGAATGGCCTACTCCTGCACCTATTGTCTATTGTCTATTGTATTTGTTGAAGTAACTACTCCCAAAATATTTGGCAAGGAAAGATTTAGAATGTAATGGTTGTTAGAAAAATGTATGGCCAAAGATTGCATAGTATATAAACAATCCATGTGCTGTACTGTGAACAAAATTTCACCTTTGGAATACAACTGGAACGCATACATGTTACTGACGTGATCCTTAGGAGATACTGTGGAGTTTTTTTTGATTATTGCTGAGAGTAGTATGAGTTGGGAGGATATTGTTGAAGTTTCCCTTAGGATTAGTATCCAGAAATAAACATATTTCACGTGGTTTGTGGAGTAGTGATATCAGTTGTACTGGCTTGGAATACCAGACAAGAAAATAGTACTGAAATGCATTCATAGGTTGAAAAGGGAGAAACTCTTTCCCCTGGTTGGGAATCAGGAACAAGAGATCACTATTTTAAAATTACCACTTTGAGAGGAGTTAGTATACATTTCAATATGTCATGTCAGTGGAATTCTAAATTAGATGTATAATAAGCAATTGAACCTCTGGTGTATCTCAGAATGAAACTTAGCCCCTAATATAGATATCTTATGAGGTAATCTTCAAACCTTTGCACAATATGAAATGATAGTAGCAAATTGGTTTCATATGATGATCATGACCGTCTTCATGAATTAACTAATATCACACTTGAGATATTACTTACTGCTTTGTTGGCCTTTATTCAACCCATTTTTGATCTTTCTGGTGTTGTATCCTGATTATTACAAGTTCAGAGCAAAGCATTTTGTATTAACAATTGATATATTGTGAATGCCCCAAGAAGGAATGGTATTTCAAATGTCAAACATCAGAAATAGAGCAGAAATACCAAGTGATCTGTGGCTGGACTAACTCATCCTGTCAACAAATGTATTCTAAATAAATGCCTTGTGCTGTACTTGAGTTGAATATTGTGATAAATGCTTGTTGTTACTTACTAGCAAACAGTTGGAGTCATCAAAAAAACAATGAATAATATTGGAATATGAATCTGAGGCAGTGCAGAAATTTATTAGATTTTTATTGTACGCATTTAATAAATGATGCAGCTAATAGAATAAGTGGACCTTAAATGGAACTTGTGTTTGATCCACCTTGAGTTGCAGTTTACTTCACAGAGACATAGAAAATAAGAGGATTGATTCATGAGGCCCTTTGGGTCTTCTCTGTCATTCAATATAACATGGCAGGTCATCCAGATTCTTTACCCTGTTTCTGCTTTCTCCCCAATCTCCTGATCTATTTAGTATAAATGGAATTATTTCTAATTTCTCTTTGAATATATCAGTGACTTTTCTTCAACTGTCTACTATAGTGGAGAATTACTTCTTTGGGTGAAGAATCTTTCCCTTAGTTCCGTCCTGAAGAGTATATCCCACAATGTGAGGTTGATACTCGTGGTCCTGGACTTGCTCAGCACTGGGAACATTCTTTCTGCATCTAGTTTGTCCAGAATTGTATAGTTTGATTAATTTCCCTCTCATTCTTCTAAACTCTAGTAAATGTGTCCTATTCGCCTAATGTCTCTTCATATATTAGTCCTGCTATTCTGCAAATCAGTCTGTTGAACCTATGCTATATCACCTCCTTTGTAAAAACATCCTTTCACAGACACGGAGGTCAAAACTACACACAATACTTAAGGTGTGTTTCCACCAAGTCCCTGTGAGATTGCAGTATGACAATGTTGTCCCTGTACTCAGATCTTCCCACTATGAAAAACCAGCATGCCACTTTTTTTTAGATTATGAGAACACTCAGCCCCCTTTTATTGTCATTTAGAAAATGCATACATGCATTAAGAAATGATACAATGTTTCTCCGGAGTGATATCACAGGAAACAGGACAAACCAAAGACTAACACTGACAGAACCACATAATTATAACATATAGTTATAGCAGTGCAAAGCAATACCATAATTTGATGAAGAACAAACCACGGGCACGGTAAAAAAAGTCTCAAAGTCCCCGAGTCGATTGACTCCCGCGTCCCCGATAGCAGGCAGCAAAAGGGAGAAATTCCCTGCCATAAACCTTGCCATCAACTTGCCGATGCCTTGGAAGCAGCTGACCACAGCCGACACTGAGTCCGTCCGTCCGAAAGCTTTGAGCCTCCGGCCAGCCCCTCCGATACAGCCTCTCGAGCACCATCCTCTGCTGAGCGCCTTCGACCTAGCCCCGGCCGCTGAAACAAGCAAAGCCGAGGATTCGGGGCCTTCTGCTCTGGAGATTCTGGTTACCACACAGTAGAAGTGGCAGCAAAGCGGGCATTTCAGAAGTTTTCCAGATGTTCATCCGTACTCTCACTTCCGTGTCCATCAAATCAGAATTGTGCACGGTCCCCTAAACCACTTGCCTCCTAAACCAAAGGTTGGATGTGCATTCCTATTTCTACTGACTGGCGCACATGGATGGCCAAGTCCCATGGACACAAGAGCTGAATGTGGACTTCAGAAAAGGTAGGATGAGGGATCAGAAGCGGAGAGAGTTGGCGAACAATTTCAAGTTCTTGGCGTCGAGATCTGAGGATCTAACCTGGTCCCAACGTATCCAGGCAACACACACAAAAGGCTGGAGGAACTCAGCAAGCCAGGCTATGGGAAAGAGTACAGTCGACGTTTTGGGCCACGACCCTTCAGCCGGACTTAGCGATGCAGCTGTAGAGAAGGCAAGACAGAGGCTATATTTCATCAAGAGTTTGAGGAGATTTGGTTTGTCACCTAAAACACTCAAAAACATCTACAGATGTACCGTGGAGAGCAATCTGACTGGCTGCATCACTGTCCGGTGTGGGTGGGGGGGAGGGAGAGGTGGTGGCTACTGCACAGGATTGAAAGAAGCTACAGAAAGTTGTAAAATGAGTCAACTCCAACTTGGGTATTAGGCTCTGTAGTATCCAAGCTATCCTCAAGAAATGGTGCCTTAGATAGGCAACATCCATTATTAAGGACCCCAGTCACACAGGGCATGCCCTCTTCTTACTGTTACCATCAGGTAGGAGGTCAGAAGTCTGAAGGCACACAGTGATTCAGGAACAGCTTCTTCCCCTCTGCCATCTGATTCCTAAATGGACATTGAACCCTTGGACACTAGGACACTATTTCACTTTTATTATTTCTGTTTTTGCACCATTTTTAGTTTAACTATTTTATATATATATACTTACTGTAATTGATTGATTTATTTATTTTCTATATTCTCATGTTTTGCACTGTAGTGCTGCTGCTAAGTTAACAAATTTCACAATATACGTCGGTGATAATAAACCCAATTCTGATTCTTCCACCTTTCCTCATCTATTGTCAGTCAGACAGTAATCTGCTGTTTTCACAGATGCTGCTTGACTGGCTGAGTTCTTTAAGCATTTCAGTTTTGTTGGTGATTTCTTATCTAAATCATTAATCAATACTGTGAATTGTTGGTGTCTCTGTAGTACCCCACTTGCTACGTGAAAAAGATCCCATTTTTTTCCTAAACTCTGTTTCCCATCCGTTAATCAGTTCTCTATCCACGTTAGTACATAATCCACAATGCCAAGCCCTTTAATTGTGCACATTAATATATTATGGGGACCTTGGCAAAAGCTTTCTGAAGCACTGGCATTTTTGATATGCCTAGTGCAAGAGCAAGTAATAGCACCTACTGAAGGTCTTACAGCTTCTCATGTCAATAACTTTACTGATCCTTCTGAAGAATCACCCGTGACCTTTTTAGTGTACTTTTGGGCATCAACTTGGCTGACATAGCAAACACCTAGCTTGACTATTGACATTTGACTTGCTGTCCATAGATTTTCTAGAATAACACCATCGTATCATGTGGAAGAATTCTCGATCTTATTTCCAATATTTTCATTATGTATCTTTGTATGAATTCTCCACCAGAGGAAATTACTCCTTTTTCTTTAATTCTTTAGAATCCCATTAACTTCTTAAACCACCTAATTGAAATGATGATTAAACTTCTAAACCGAAGAGAGAATAAAATAAGTTTATGCAACCACACATATCATCTCATAATTTAATGCTTTAAATATGGTTATTATTCTGGTAAATCTATGTTGCACACTTTCCTTGTGACGAGAGACCTTGACGAGGATGGCTTGGACCCAAGTGCTGGAGTAGCTGAGCTTGGACTGGAGATACAGTATAAAGCTGGAACCAGAAATGAGCAAAAACAAAACACTAGATGATATCTCTAGTTAGGCTTATGATTGAGCACCAAACCTCAGTTCAAGTGCTCTTTAAATACTCCATACTTGGGGCCCAAAACATGACTGCCAATTAGCGGGACAGTCCAGATCTTTTAAAGGGACCACACCAGCTATCCATGATCCGGAGAGTTAGAGCACCTAAACGCCAGAAGATGGCGCGGTTGGGTGCGTGTTGGAACAGGACCCCCACCCCCCACCCCACAGCTAATTAGCCAATTCCTGATGGCCCTGGCTGTTTAGAGAGATGATGATGGTAGTCATGAATGAGAGTGGGATCCAAGATGTCCCTTTCAGGAATCCAGCACCGTTCCTCAGGTCCAAATCTCTCACAGTCCATGAGGAATTGCTGAACACACCAAACAGTTTGTAAATTCAGAATTCTTTGTGCAATGAAAACCTGATCCCCATCAACAATCTGGGTGGCTGTGGAGCTGATGCTGGTGGGGCTAAGTGGCTGCTACTCACAGGTTTCAACTTGGAAATATGGAAAGTGGCATTGATCTTAAATTTGCAAGGTGTAAGCCACTGGGTTTACTTTTTTGAGAACCTTGAAGGGTCCAATGAACTTGGGTGCCAATTTCCTCGACTCCAGCTGGAGAGGCAAATCTTGAGTTGACAGCTGTATCCGTTGCCCGGGCTGCAAAACTGGTCCCTGTCTTCTCTTGCAGTTAGATTTTATTTCAGCCTTATGGATAGAGGCTAACAAGATCTCCCTTGCCTTAGCCTATTTCTTCTTGCAGCGTCAGATGAGATTTTTGCCACAGAAACCCCAACCATGGCCTCCTGCTCAAGGAAAAGTTGCACAGAATATCCAAATTGGCATTCAAAAGGGGACATCCCATGCACCAAATGCTGTAAAGTGTTGTGGGCGACCTTTGCCCACATCAAATGGCCACTCCACTCAGCCGGGCTTTCAGAGGCCAGAAACTTTAGGGTACGTTCCATATCTTTGTTCATCATCCATTCTGTCTGACCGTTGGAATGTAGGTGAAAACCGGAGGAAAAACTCACTGTTGCCCCAAATGGCTTGCAAAATGTCCTCCAGAAATGTGATGCGAATTGTGGGCTGTGATCCATGACTATGTCCACTGGAAAACCATGGATTCTGAAGGCCTGGTCCAGGTCAATTTCAGCTGTCTCCACCACAGATGGTGGCCTGTTCAAGGCTGGGACGGCCAAGTGTGCCCAAGGATCAGGGGTGTAAGTGGTGCGTCAGTGATGTAGAAACTGATTGTCTTCCACATGATCCATTATCCTCATCTGCAAAACCATAGGCCGTTGCTGGATCTGCCCGAAATCTAGCAGGCAGCCATCCAAGACGGTTCCGGGTATGGACTGGCTCAACTCTTGCAGTGGAGTCAGGCTGACGGTCGGTTCCCAAGTCCAGAAAATTACCCGCTGCCCCAGAGCCCACAAGAGCCTTCGCCCGCCTCAAGTTCTTACCCCAGGTGATCTCTGCCTTCAGCACAAAACCGGAATCCATGAGACTGGGAGTTGTGGCTGCTACCATCACAGTCCTCCCCGACACTGGACCGTCTTAGCAGCTCTTCAGGTGGCCGCAGCTTCGGAAACCTGCTTTCCCACGGTAACAGCAGCAGCCTTGATTCCGAAGCCGGGACCTTTCACTGGCAGAGAGCCTTGTGTAACCGATCTGCATGGGCTTGACAGAGTCCTCAGCAGGAGACGGGCTGGTAATGGTCCGAGATCGGGGTGGGGGTTAAAACTGCAATGGATTGAGGCCAGACTCATATTTGTCCTCTTCGGCCTTGTAATGTAGTCCCTCTTACGCTCTGCCAGACAATTGCCAAGGCAGATAGACTGGTGGATGAGGATTTCTAATTCTCATTCCCCTGTTGGTTCTCCCAAGGCGAGGGCATCCTTTAGTTCCCCCTGGAGCCTGTTGCAGTACAGAGTAACCAAGGCTTCCCTGTTCCAATCACTCTTGTGCCAAAGTTCGGAACTCGATTCTGTAGTTGGTTGCTGACCGACTTCCCTGTTGTAGCTTCATCAGAAAGTCCTAGCCTCTGTTTGCACTGGTGCTATGATAAAATTCCTTTCTCATGGTGGCCATAAATTCTTCTGGATCTGTGCTAATCTCTGACCTTTGTTCCAATTGCGTGGTGGCCTAGGTAAGGGTTCTCCTGGTCAGGAGAGAGATCATGAAGGTCACTTCTGCACTCTCCAAAGGGACCGGGATAGCTGGAGTTCGAACACCAATGAGCATTGAGTGAGGAAGCCGTGGCAAGAACCTGAGTCTCTGTCAAATCTCTCTGGGGTCAGAAAATGTATTGGCTCTACAGAGTCACCAGCAGCCTCACTGAGTGTCTCTGGCAGCCTACACGGCCGACTGGAGGTCGTGTAGCTCCACGTTCTGTCTGGAAATCCTCTCGTTGTGGCTGGTCACAGCAGCCGAGAGACTCTGATACCCCTCTGGATTCATGCTGGCTCAGTTGTACGGAGATGAGAGACCTTGATAAGGATGGTTTGGACCCAAGTACTGTTGTATCAGTCTGGACTTGAGACATGGTATAAAGCTGAAACAAGAACTGAGCAAAAACAAAACGCTAGACAATATCTCTAGTTAGGCTTATGACTGAGCACCAAACCCCAGTTCAGGTGCTCTTTAAATACTCCATACTTGGCGCCCAAAACGTTGTCAATTAACGGGACGATCCTGAGCCCTTGAAGAGGTCATGCCAGCTATGCATATTCTGGAGTGTTAGAGCATATACATGGCGGAAGCTGGTGTGGCTGGATGTGTGTCGTAGCATTCCTAAGCTTTTCAGAGTTTTAGTGTGGTAAAGTTTAGATTGTAGTGTAACCGGGTGACCATTGGGTCTTATTCAGTATCATTAAAAGTGTACTTAGACATCCATCTGGGTAATGCAGAATAGTTGTCTGTGCCTTTAAGGGAGACGGTGATGTCATTACGCACGCGCGGGATAGTGGGGAGACCATTTTGCTTTCTGCTGAAGACGTGGCAAGGTGTTGAAATTGGGCCTCTCCCAGAGTGTGCTGGGCATGGTGAGGAAAGATTTTCTGGAGTAAGTGACTCAACGCTGGATTGCGTGGCTTGGGCAAAGTTCCTCACCAGCCAAGCAGGATTGCCACTACCGTATTTGTACCGTATTAGTTCTGGTGTTTTTCTTATACTGCATACACAATTCTGTTCATACACAAGGGTGTGAATCGGAAGTTAAACTGAGATTGTAATGGCAAGAACTGGTTGTAAATTAGTTCGTTTTGTTTCACGGCCCTCTTCTGGCACTTAAACATCGAAAACCGATAAGGGAATTAAAACCCGAAAAGTCTTTGTTGTCCTGAGCATGTTCTTTTCCCCAGGCTACAGTAGTAAAGAAAATTGGGATTTTCATTTATACAGTTAGAGCTAAAAATGTACTCCTGCCATGGAGGAAAAATGGGAGAGCTGAGCAACTGTTAAAACAAATATTATGAGCAGATAAACCATTTTAGTTAAGTCGAGTGAGGGATGAATAGTAACAAAGCTTAGAGGTTAACTCCCTCCCCATTCAATATTTTGGTTCTCTAGATAATTATATCACCATGGCTTAATAAAATGGAACTTTTGTTTCCTCACTTCTGAACTTAAACCTTCATAAGATAAATGTTACCCTCCACTTGCCTTTGATTGCACTTTCTTCCAGATTCACAAATACTTAGAGACTTGCAGTCTGGACATGTTGAATCCTTTCTTGTCCTTCACAACTGGTAGTTACATCTCAAGAAGAAATTCCTGCAGATGTAGATGTGCTTGAGCACAGAAATAGAACCTTGGACTTTTGTGTCTCTGTCCTAGCTTTGTTTTGTTACAATAATGATTCTGTGCCGTCTAGCCATGTTTAATGTTACAACTTGTTCCCCATCTCTTCAAAATTTACCTTCTTAAAATATTAAACCTTGTGATTCTTCCTTCTCCCTTACGAACATCATCAAATGGTCAAATTTTTAAATTGTTCAAGTGCAGTCAAGTTGTCAAGAATCTAAACTTGCTATTCATCACAATATACAGTATAACCTGTTTTACTATATGTTTGAAGAGCTGTATCCCTCAGACGTTTTTAAGAGTTGTGTATTAGGACGAATACACATTGCCAAGCATGGGAACCTGCCCCCTATGACCACTAATCTTAGCAGCTCTCTTCTGCTTCTTCTCATCTTCTTCCTACAATTAAACTGCTGAAGTGCTTGGGTGGGGGTGGGTTGAGGGGAAAAGGCATGGATGTCCAGAACATAACACAACTATCCCTAAATATAAATAAAATTGCCATACCTGCTGTATTTATAATCTGCAACATTATATCTGGAAGACAGACAGCATTATTAATTACAAAGACAAGCAGGACAAATACATTTGCACCGTATAATGCCATGTGAGCTTAAGACCTTCATAGGAAATTCTTGACAAATTCTTTCTATGTGTGATATTTTCTCCGTAGGACACACCACTTCAAACTATTTTGTACTATTCCCTTTGGAGGCTACTAGGCTTGTACTTAACACTCCTAAACCACCTGTGGACCTGTGGATAGTGTTCATCTCTGTTCTTCACAATCAAAGCCTCCAGTACAGTGTTGAAACATCCCAAGGCTTAATCGTTCTCATGAAAACTTTACAAAATGGTAATGGCTCCAATGCCTCAGACTGAAGAAATACTGAAATATCAATCACATAATGACTACATATTTTTGTTCTGCACTTGTTTTGGAATGAGAAACCACTTCGGAAAGGGAAATCTTCAGAGAATCAAGGGTTGCTTTTGCCCTTTCATTTGCCAGCTGGGAGACTTCTCAAGATATAATTAATACAGTAAAATCTTGTGGCTATTTAACTGTCTGCAAAGGTTGCATTTAAAATTTTTAGAGATAAGTCAGTTTGGTTGATTAGGCATGGCACGCTAATCACTTTCATTCTGAATACAGAGCATTTATGGATGTTAAGTTGTCATATTCAATCATTTCATGACAGCTTCAACCTTGCATGCATTTTATTATACAGCTTTTCTTGCAACCTAATTTATTTGGAAAAATAATTTCATTTTCAGATACGGAAGGAATAGAATAATAATGAGATACAAAACAGAGGAGATTTTATAATTACAGGAATAGCCTAATAACAGGAAATGAACGATGTGGTGGTTGCATCTTGGGAGGATGACTGACGAAACCAGCCACTGCTTTGAAAAATAAGATTCTAAACTGAGAAGAGAAACAATGGGATCGGAGCTTTCACTAAAATAAGCAAATCGGGTTAGCAAATTGAGAAACCTGTTGAGAAAAGCAGTGATGTTTATAGATGAATAGAATCCAAAGGCAGGATATGTCGAAAGCATCAGATACTAAATTCAGCTTAACTGCAGTATGGCATGCGTTGATTTATAGATTTGGGTTAAGGTGGTTAATTTAGTTTGGCTTTTACTGTGTTATTATAACTGTGTGGTGGCTGGGATGATTAGGCAATAGGGAAATCTGATAAATATGGAGTTGTGCCCACTGGCACCACATTCAATGACAGACACGCTTATCAGCAAACCACTCTCTAAGTTGCCTTCTCTCTTCTACCTTTGCTTCCCTGCTCCACAGCTGATGGCCACATCTGGGTCTCATGGTGACGTAATTGACTGAAACACCTCAAACCTTGCCACTGGTGACTGGTGCAAAGGGCAATAGGGCAGAGCATTTTTTCACACATCATTTATCTGGCCCAACATACTCGGTGTAGCAAAAAGCCATTGTTAAAGGCACATTGGACATGTGCCTATATCAGATAGCCCTTGGTTGCTATCTACCTGTTGATTGTTGCAGTAGGTCAATTGCATTCAGTAGAATGGGAGGCAACAGAGTGAAGGCCTATCACAATGGTGGGGCATTGGGAGCAAGGGTGGACCCAAATGCAAGACACATCTTGTGAAGTTACTTAGGTTTAGATTATTGTTCAATACCAGGAGAGCTAGGCAGGAGCAAGAGTAGCGAACTGGACAAGGACTCAGGACTACTACTAGGCTGGGACTAGGGATCTGAGCTAGGACTTGGAATTGGATCCCAGAACTAGACGAGACATGAAGAGGCTAGGGCATGGACTCTGAGCCAGAGACCGAGAACCAGGCAGGGTCATGACATAGGCTAGGGAAAGGAGGAACATGGAAAACAGAGCCTCGGTCTCGGGAGAGCAGGTACGTGGAACCATCGACAAATACACAGAACACAGAGTCAGGACCCCTCCTCGGGTACAGGACATAGGGCCGGGACCCATGACCCTCCACGGGGCAATGGCAAGATGGCCTGACTTACCCCACGGAGGCGAGGACAAGACAAGACATGACCCCTCCCCACAGAGCAACAGCAAGACGACCTGACTTACCCCACGGAGTCGAGGACAAGACAAGACAAACACCAAAGAACAACACAGTTCCTATCTAGCTCCAGCGATAGAACTAGACCGAGGTGCAGGCGAGGGCTACAGACGAGGGCGAGAGGTGAGAGGGGCAGAGATGGGATTCAGACGGGGGGGTAAGACAGGAATCACAGACCGCCAGGACCAGGACTTGACTTGGTACTCGGATGCCGCCAGGGCCAGGACTTGGACTTGGACGTGGTACTTGGATGCCGCCGGAGCCAGGATGTGGTACTTGGAACCTGAGGGTAGTGGCGAGCTCTAGACTTGGCCCAGGAACAGTAGACAGCGGCTCCTGATTCTCTCTGGCGGGTTAACTGACGGACCCACCTTGATGAGGGAACTTTGCAGGCTCGCTTCGGTGAGGTAACTGGACAGGGTTGCTCCGGTGAGGAAGGGCAAATTACCGGCACTCGCTTCTGCAGAGACTAGGCTTGCTCTGGCCAGATGATATTGGCACACCATACCTTTGATGACTTTGCAGACGCTCCCGTGCCGAACAGCTGAAAGCTGGAGACTATAAACTACTGGTTCAGCCGAGCGTTAATTGCCTCTAATCACCAAAGCTGAGGGACACAGGAAAACAGGGAATCAACTGTCCGGATCGTAACATAAACAAGGTAAATTTAAAGGGACCCCGATCCGGACCATGACAAGGCCTCACAGTTGCTGTCAGGATACTGGGCGTTGACCTCTCTGTCTGTGGTTACAGACTGCCTGGATGTCGATCGACCGAATGGTTTCCCTCTTCCGTAAGCACATCTCCTAGTTAGAGTGGAGCACCTACAAAGTAATGTGCATGCAGATGCTGCTGGCTTGAACCATGGACAAGACCGCAATCCTTGCAAAACTGCCTGCCTCCTCAGATTGCAGCTCCGCGGCAAAAGGGAGGAAATATAGGCAGCCCATCAATTTAGCAAGAGTCGCAATGTTTTAGTCACAAAATTCCTTACACAATCAGTGGATTGATTACAAATGCCCTCAGCAATAGCTTGGAAGGAGCCTGATACATTAAAACGAACTCACAGTCATGACTCCCACCCCACTTACTTTCTCTCTCACCTGGTTTTATCTATCACCTGCCAGCTTGCACACTTCTCCCTTCCTCTACCCTCTTACCCTGGCTTCTTCCCCCTTCCTTTCCAGTCCAAGTAAGACCATAAGACATAAGAGCAGAATTAGGCCATTCACCCATTGAGTCCACTCCGCCATTTCACCATGGCTAATCCAGGTCCCCATTCAACCCCATAAACTGCACTCTCACCATATCCCTTGATGCTCCAACTAATGAGGAATCTATCAAATTCTGCTTTGAATATACCCACAGACAAGGCCTCCATCACAGTCTTGTGGTAAAACATTCCACAGATTCACCATTCTTTGGTTAAAAAAATTCCTCCTTACTTCTGCTTTATAAGGTCACCCCTCAATTTTGAGGCTTTGCCTTCTAGTTTAGGATACCCCTTCAGAGGAAACATCCTCTCCACACCAACCTTATCTAGTCCTTTCAACATTCGGTAGGTTTCAATGAGATCCCCATGCATTCTTCTAAATTCCAGAGAGTACAGACCCGAAGCTGCCAAACACTCCTTATATGTTAACCCCTTCATTCCCGGAATATTCCTTGTGAACCTCCTTTGGACTCACACCAATGACAATGCATCTTGCTGAGATTTGGGACCCAAAACTGTTGACAATACTCCAAGTGTGGCCTGACTAGTGTCTTTTACAGCCTCAGCATTATCTCCCTGCTTTTATATTCTATTCCCCTTGAAGTAAATGCCAACATTTTATTTGCCTACTTTACCACAGACTCAACCTGTAAATTAACCTTAGTTTGCACTATTGTTCCTTTTACCAAAATGCATTATCATACATTTCCCAACACTGTATTCCATCTGCCACTTTTTTGACCATTCCTCCAATTTGTCTAAGTCCTGCTGCAGTGCTTCCTCAGTACTACCTAACCCTCCACCTATCTTTGTATCATCCGCAAACTTTGCCACAAAGCCATCAATTCCGTTATCTAAACCATTGACAAACAATATGAAAAGTAATGGACCCAATACTGACCCTTGAGGAACACCACTAGTCACTGGCAGCCAACCAGAAAAGGCCCCTTTATTCCCACTTGCTGGCTCCTGCCTGTCAGCCATTCCTCTGTCCATGCCAATATATTTCCGATAACACCATATGATTTTATCTTTTTAAGCAGCCTCATGTGAGGCACCTTATCAAATGCATTCTGAAAATCCAAGTAAATGACAGCCACTGCCTCTGGTTTGTCCACTCTACTTGTTAATTCTTTGAAGAATTCTAACAGATTTGCCAGGTAAGATTTCCCTTTGCAGAAACCATGCTGACTTTGACTTATTCTCCAAGTACCCCAAAACCCCATCCTTAATAATGGACTCCAACACTTTCCCAACCACTGAGGTTAGGCTAACTGGTGTATAGTTGGCTCTATTTTGTCTTCTGCCCTTCATAAAGAGTGGAGTGACATTTGCAATTTTCCATTCCTCTAAACCTTGCCAGAATAAAGTGATTCTTGAACGATCATAACCAATGCATCTGCATAACCAATGCTTCAGCAACCTCTTTCTGGACTCAGGGATGTAGTTCATCTGGTCCAGGAGAATTATCCACTTGAAGACCTTTGAGTTTACCTAATACTTTTTCCTTTGATACTCACTCTGCCCCCTGACACTCACGGACTTCTGGCAAACAGCTGGTGCCTTCTACAGTAAAGACTGAAGTAAAGTACCCATTAAGTTCATCTGCCATTTCTTTGTCCGCCATTGCTACCTCACCTGCATCATTTTCCACTGGTCCAATATCAACACTGACCTCCCCTTTATTCTTTATATAACTGAAAAACTTCTAGTATCCTGCTTTATATTACTGGCTGGTTTGCCCTCATACTTCATCTTTTTCCTTCTTATAGTTTTTTAAGTTGCCTTTTGTTGGATTTTCAAAGCTTCCAATCATCCAACTTCCAACTCATTTTTGCTAGCTTATATGCCCTTTCCTTGGCTTTTATGCAGTCCCTAACTTCCCTTGTCAGCCACAGTTGCCTAGCCCTGCCACTTGAGAACGTCTTCGGCTGTGGAACATATCTATCTCACGCCTTGTGAACTATTCCCAGAAACTTTGGCCACATCTGTTCTGCCATCACCCCCACCAGTATCCTCCTCCAATCCAACTGGGCAAGCTCCTCCCTCACACCTCTGTAACAGCCTTTATTCCATTGCTGTACTGAAATATATTATTTAGGATTCTCCCTCACAAATTGCAGTATGAATGCAATCATATTATGCTCACGCCCTCCTAAGGATTCCTTTACATTAGGGTCCCTAATAAGATCTGGCTTATTACACAATAACCAATCTAAGATAGCCTTTCCCTAAGTAGACTCGAGCACAATCTGCTCTAAAACGCCATCTCATAGGCATTCAACAAATTCCCTCTCTTGTGATTCGACGCCAACCTGATATTCCCAATCCCTTGCACATTGAAGTCCCCCATTGCAATTGTGATAATACCCTGATTACATGTAAACACAAAATAATCTGCAGATGCTGGGATCAAAGCAAACCTCACAACACGCTGGACGACTCAGCAGGTCGGGCAGCATCCATGGAAACGATGAGTCGACGTTTCAGGCCAGAACCCTTCGTCAGGACTGAAGAGGGAAGGGGCAGAGGCCCTATAAAGAAGGTGGGGGAGGGTGGGAAGGAGAAGGCTGGTAGGTCCAGTTGAAAAACCAGTAATTTGAAAGACAAAGGGGTGGGGGAGGGGAAGCAGGGAGGTGATAGGCAGGAAAGGTGAAGAAGGAATAGGGGAAAACACAATGGGTAGTACAAGGAGGTGGAACCATGAGGGAGGTGATAGGCAGCTGGGGGAGGGGGCAGAGTGAAATAGGGACAGAGGAAGGGAGGGGGAGGGAATTACCGGAAGTTGGAGAATTCTACGTTCATACCAAGGGGCTGGAGATTACCTAGACGTATATGAGGTGTTGCTCACCCAACCTGAGTTTAGCCTCATCATGGCAGTAGAGGAGACCACGTATGGACATATCTGAATGAGAATGGGAAGCAGAGTTGAAGTGGGTAGCTATCGGGAGATCCTGTCTGTTTTGGCAGACGGAGCGGAGGTGCTCAACGAAGCCGTCCCCCAATCTGAATCAGGTTTCACCGATGTAGCGGAGACCGCACCGGGAGCACCAGATGCAATAGATGACGCCAACAGACTGATTACATGACTTTTCCACTTTGCTTTGCAATCTCAACCCCACAGCTTGGTTACTATTTGGAGATCTATATATGATTTCCATAATAGTTTTCTACCCTTGCAGTTTCTTAACTCCACCCAGAAAGATTTGACATTCTCTGACCCTATATCACCTCTTTTTAAAGATGTAATTCCATCTCTTACCAATAGAGCCACACCACTGTCAATGCCTTCCTGCCTGTCCTTTCGATACAATGTATATTCTTTGATGTTAAGCTCCCAACTATAACCTTCTTTCAGCCATGACTCAGTGATGCCCACAATGTCATACTGACTAATCTCTAATTGCACCACGAGTTTGTCCATCTTATTCCGAATGCTACTTGCATTTAAAAACAGCACCTTCCTTTCCCGCTGAGTTCCTCCAGCATTTTATGTGTGTTGCTCTGAATTTGCAGTATCTGCAGAATCTCTTGTGTTCATGGTTACAATTACTGCCAGTGTTATACTTGCCATGCTGTTGTACCTGTTACAGGGATGAGATTTCAGTGAAGGGATATATTTCATTTTCTTCTGCCACAGCTACTTTCATAGAATTGTAGAATTATACAGCAGAGAAACAGGTCCGATTGGCTCCTTCTTTCCATCTCAACCACGATGCCTATCTACCTTCACCAACTTGCTTGTTTCATCTCAACTCTGATGCTTAGCTACCCTCATCTCATTTGCTTGCATTTTTCTACATCCTTCCTATCTACATGCAAAATGCATATTTTATCTACCTCCAACACTCCTGTGACAGATCATTCCAGCCAACCTCCATCCTCTGTATACAAAACCTACCATTCAGGTTTCCTTTAAATCTCTCCTCTCTCTTATTATTCCTCTAGCCTCTTGCTTCAGATGTCTTCTTTTTACCACCTACATTCCTGTTATAGTTGGAAAGTCAACCGGAGACAATTTAAGTGAAACCATTGATGAAAATTTCAGTAGCCTTATGCAGGTCTGTCAGTTGAGCAGTAAACGAAATCACTCTGTTAACGTCTGCCTTGTTATCTTTGCACAGTAGCCTCTTCTGCAGAAAGCCTCATTAAACATATATCTACCATCTGGTCTACCCCTTCAGCAGAAATTTCAGCCAGTGGCATATCTTTTAACTAAAACCTAGAACGTGGAAATAGAAAAAGTATTTTACTGTTTTTTTCTCTGCTAACATTTCCTGAACTTGCTCTGCACTTTCTGAGTTGGATATTTATGTAATATGAGAAGGGATGTAATTATTGCTTGAGTGCTTGCTCACATGAGATTTCTTGGCTCACATTGAGCTGTGGATGAGTCAAACTTTCCTGTAATTGAACATGGAGACTATCAAAGCTACATTACTTGGCAGTGTCGTCCTCTCTGCCATCAGATTTCTGAATGGACAATGAAACCATGAGCACTCCCTCAGTATTTTTACCTCTCTTATTTTACTTAAAATTTTATATATCTTATTGTAATATGTTGTTTTTATTATTATGTATTGCAATGTACTGCTGTAGCCAAACAACGAATTTCATGACATATGCCAGTGATATTAAACCTGATTCTGATTCTGATCTGCCTGGAGTCACGTTCCCTTGATTCTTCATTCGTCTCTTCATTTGCTCCCACCAACTGAAATATTTGTCTCACAATCAACTTTGCTTTATGCTTCAAATCCTAATGCTATTCATCGTGAAATTTATTTCAGCTGAAGGTATTCAGTTCAGTTATTTTGAACTTATTCATGTGATGTGTGCATTGTGAGGTAATCTCCTACACAGAGCCTGTTCCTAGATGTCAGTTCAACCTCTCTGTCTGCTGCTGTCTGCGAGGACGAGCAAAACTCTGATAATGCCTTTCAGCAGGAATGCCAGGAGACTGGCCCAGTAACAGTGATCTATTATTAAAGTTACCAATGACGTGTGACTTAGATCTAGAACTGTCTGAGATTGGGAATTGCATAGATTCGCACACATCTGATTAAAGAAATTTCTTATCACTTCCATCAGGTGAGGGAGTTAGATATGGCCCTTGTGGCAAAAGGGATCGGGGGTATGGGGGGAAGGCTGGTACAGGGTTCTGAGTTGGATGATTAGCCATGATCATACTGAATGCGGTGCAGGCTCGAAGAGCCGAATGCCCTACTCCTGCACCTATTTTCTATGTTTCTATGTTTCTTTCAAAACTGGTTAACTCATTTTTCCAAGACTATACATCTTTGGTATAGATTCTCCAGCAGACTGCTTGTCTTTAGATCCTCCAACAAAAGGAAACAGCCACTCTACTCTATCAGAACTTTTGGCCTGAAATTCCATCTTCCATCAAAGGTCATTGATGTGAAATGTTAACTCTGTTTCTCTTCCCACAGGACCTGCCTGACCTACAGAGCATTTTGAGCAATTCTGTGATTTTTTTTTTCAGATTTCTAACATCTGCAATTGTGAATTCTGACTCTCATAAACTTAAGGTCGAGAAATCATGGTTAGTGTTGACCAGACTACAGACTGATTTGGAGAATAAAAGCTCCTACTTGTCCTGTGTGGTTTTTCTGGTGGGAAAATGTAAAGAGAAACTGCCTCCATCATTCACAGTAAGGCGAGATGCACCTACAGAAACTTCCATTTTGTGATTTGGAGGTGAGAACAAAATAATACCCACCCACAAAATGGCGGAAATATATTAGCTCATATCTCATGTTACGAGCTTTAAGAGTGGATCCTCCATCATGTCAACAGGTTGACACTACCCATTCCTAGGTCAATGAACAGTTGATCTTCCAACAGCTGCTCATTGGGTACCTCATCAATCCCTCACTATCCCACTAAGGCCTGCAATGGCTGGCCCTCTCTTCACATGAGCTTCTGTTCAGTCTCTGTTGAGTTGTGAGGGGACTTTCTCTGAATGAGTCTCTGAAAAAGAAAGGTGGTTTTCAACTTATTCTCTGGCTTGGGAAGAAGAGGTTTAGTGGGGGTACAAGCCAGAGAAAATCTGCAGACTCTGGAAATCAAAGTAATACACACAAAATACTGGAGGAACTCAGCAGGGTGGGTGGGTTTAGTAAGGGTGGTTAGCTGGGGTTGGCCATGATAAAACTAAAGAGATACTATCATGTTTTGGAGTCTTTTTACAACAAAAATGTTGTATTTAATAACTTACTTTGAAATAAATAGACAGGCAAATCACACTAACTTTGAACAAATAGTATGGGAGTTTAACAAATAGACAGTGATGAATTTTCCAAATTTTCAAATAACTCAGCACTTCCAAAGGTTAGAATACATCTTTGTTTGGAAGACCTTGTCAGAGCCAGAACAATGAGATCTTGGGAGAGAGTTTGGAGGGGGACTGGAAATTCAAAGTGGATAGGGGGTAATCCTGTGGGTGGTATTTGGTGAGTACTGGATGTGGTTTGGTGAGTGCTAAATGTGGTCTGGAGTTGGATAGGGGGTAGTGCTGTGGGCAGGGTTTGGTAAGTGTTGGATGTGATTTGGTGAGGGCTGAATGTAATTTGGTGAGTGCTGAATGTGGTTTGGTGAGTACTGAATGTGATTGGTGAGTACTGAATGTGGTTTGGTGAGTACTGGATGTGGTTTGGTGAGGGCTGGATGTGATTTGGTGAGTGCTGATGTGATTTGGTGAGTGCTGATGTGGTTTGGTGAGTGCTGGATGTGATTTAGTGGGGGCTGGATGTGGTTGGTGAGGGCTGGATGTGGTTTGGTGAGGGCTGGATGTGATTTGGTGAGTACTGGATGTGGTTTGGTGAGTGCTGGATGTGGTTTAGTGAGGGCTGGATGTGGTTTGGTGAGGGCTGGATGTGGTTTGGTGAGTGCTGGATGTGGTTTGGTGAGTGCTGGATGTGGTTTAGTGAGGGCTGGATGTGATTTAGTGAGGGCTGGATGTGGTTGGTGAGTGCTGGATGTGATTTAGTGAGGGCTGGATGTGATTTGGTGAGTGCTGACGCAGTGGAGTTGGATGGGGGTAGGGCTGTGGGCAGGGTTTGGTGAGTGCTGATGTAGTGGAGTTAGATGGGGGTAGTGTTGTGGGCAGGGTTTGGAAAGTGGATGTGGTTTGGTAAGTGCTGGATGTGATTTGGTCAGTGCTGGATGTGGTGGAGTTGGATAGGGGTAGGGCTGTGGGCAGGGTTTGGTGAGTGCTGGATGTGGTTTGGTGAGTACTGGATGTAGTTTGGTAAGTGCTGGATGTGGTTTGGTGAGTATTGGATGTGGTTTGGTGAGTGCTGGATGTGGTTTGGTGAGTGCTGACGTAGTGGAGTTGGATGGGGGTGGGGCTGTAGGCAGGGTCTGGTGTGTGCTGACGTAGTGGTTTGGTGAGTGCTGACGTAGTGGAGTTGGATTGAGGTAGGGCTGTAGGCAGGGTTTGGTGAGTGCTGGATGTGGTTTGGAGTTGGATAGGTGGCAGTGATGTGGGTGGGATTTGTTGAGTGTTGAATGTGGTTTGGAGTTGGGTGAATGATAATGTTAATACAAGGAGGCACAAGGAATTACAAATGCTGGAATCTGGGCAACAACCAAATTGCTGGAGGAACTCCACAGGTTATGCAGCATCTGTTGGGGGAGCAGTATAAATCACTGAGTGGAAAAAATGGGAGAAGTCCTCACAGAACTCCTGTGAAAGAGAAGGGAGAAACTTCTGTCAATGTGTCTTGAAGAAATGTCACAATGACGTAGTTAAATGGAGGCACAAGAGATTGCGGATGAAGGGACTTGGAGCAACAAGCAATGGGCTGGAGGGATTCAGTAACTGTGTTGTGAGGTTACTGCTCAACCTGCCGAGTTTCTCTAGCAGATTTCTTGTTGCTCAACTATATGCCAATGTTTGGGATTAATACAATTTCTCTTAAATGAGATCATTCAAACCGGATCACCCAATATCTCACAGGAATGCCTGAATTAAACTCTATTTAGGCTATGACAGTATATGGATAAATCCAGGTTAAGATTAAGATGTTGCTTCCTCCATATAGTAAGTTACCTAAATAACTTAGATTAAAAAAGATTAAGCATCTCTGAAATTTACAAGTCAAATTCCGCTGAAAATCTACTGAGACTTATTCAGCTCCAAAGAATTCAGAGGGGTGGGCAGGGCAGGTGGGGGAAGTAGGTGACAAGTGAATGGTGATTAATAGAATTCTATATTCAAGGAAAAAAAACACCGTCAGTTTTACTGAGCTGCAATATTGGTTGAGATATTTTCTCCAGTACTGCTTTCCACTCTGTAATCTAGCCTTTGTATCTTGGATGAGACCTTCCATTAATTTTGTGTGATTATGGATTATTTCGACCCTACTCTCTCATTACATTTCACATATTTTAAAAATCATTCACAGATCTTGTCCAGCACGATGCAGTATTTTCCATTTAAAGCTGTACAACATAATAAAATTATTCTGCAGTATACCATGTACTAGTAGTAAAATAATTGGTTGATTTGACTTCTCCCCTTGTCCGTTTGGTAGGTAGGGTGTATCTTCCTCTGATGCCTCCTGCTTGCACTGGATATGAACAGTTAGGAAATTTGACTTTTGGGAATCACAGACAAAAACATGGACAAATTCTCAGTGCTCTAGGATTGAAGAGCAATGAAGCAGTTAACTTAGCAGTTTAAATCAAGTGTACAAAAACATCAACGGGTACCTAAGTTCAGTGCCTTCATTGTTACTTATAGAACAGTACAGCACAGTGTTGGCCCTTTGGCCCACATTGCTGTGCTGATCTTTTAACCTACTCTAAGATCACGAATAAACTTTTCTTGGGCTTCCAGCCGGGTACAAGTATCAATTATAACTGACGTTTTGATGACAAACTCTGCCATCTTCTTCAGGGATGATGTCTAGTCCAGTGATATTTATACCCCTGTATTCCGTCCCTCCCAATTGGTTAGTCATCATCATCCAGTCAGGTTTTCGCTCTCCCACCTTGTTTTTCAATCGAATTCCCGCTCTTACTTGGAGTGAGACTTTCGTCTTTGTCCAAATTATTTTACTCTAGGATCAATCTAGACCTCCCCTCCCACATAGCCCCCAATTTTCCTTTCATCCATGTGCCTATCTAAGAGTTTCCTGAATGGATCTAATGTATCTGCTTCAATCAGCACCCCGACAAGGTATTCCACAGATCTATCATTCTCTGTGTAAAAAATCTACCCCTATACTTTCCTCCAATCACCCTAAAATTATGCCCCCTCATATTAACCATCCCTGCCCTTGGAAAATGTCTCTGGGTGACCACTCCATTTCTGCCTGTTATTATTATGTACACCTTTATAAAGTCACTTCTCATCTCCCTTTGCTTCACAACCCTAGCTTCCTCAATGTATCCTCATAAGCCATGATCTCTAATCCAGGCAGCATCTTGGTATTTCATCTTTGCACTTTCCCTAAAGCTTCCACATTGTTCCTGTAATGAGGCAACTGGAACTAAACACAATACTTCAAGTTGGTCTGACCAGAGCAGTAATATCACCTTGTGGCTCTTGAATTCAATCCCTTGATTAATGCAGGCCACTCCACAGACCTTCTTAAACACCCCACCATCTTGTGTGGAAACTATGAGGGATCTATGTATGTAGACCCCAAGGTCCCTCTGTTCCTTTACACTGCCTAACATCCTGCCATTAACTCTGTATTCTGCCTTCAGTGTCACCGCACCCTTTCCTGATTGAACTCCATCTGCCACTTCTCAGGCCAGCTCCTCTTCCTATCAAAGTCCTGTTGTAACCTACAACAACCTTCTACACTATTGACAACATCAGCATTTAGAAATGCCAGCAGATTGTTCTGAACTCTATTTTGACTGCATTTTATGCATTCTGTAGTAAGAGTGTCACAATTTATGAGAATGTGTCTGAGCATTGCAGACAAACTAGCTGCACCTGAGGATTTAGCAACATTGAAAAAGAAAAATGGAGATTAAACATAGAAAACATAGAAAATAGGTGCAGAAGTAGGCCATTCGGCCCTTCGAGCCTGCACCATTTATTATGATCATGGCTGATCATCCAACTCAGAACCCTGCACCAGCCTTCCCTCCATACCCTCTGATCCCCCTAGCCACAAGGGCCATATCTAACTCCCTCTTAAATATAGCCAATGAACTGACCTCAACTGTTTCCTGTGGCAGAGAATTCCACAGATTCACCACTCTCTGTGTGAAGAAGTTTTTCCTAATCTCAGTCCTAAAAGGCTTTGCCTTTATCCTCAAACTGTGACCCCTTGTTCTGGACTTCCCCAACATCGGGAACAATCTTCCTGCATCTAGCCTGTCCAATCCCTTTAGGATATTATACGTTTCAATCAGATCCCCCCTCAATCTTCTAAATTCCAACGAGTATAAGCCCAGTTCATCCAGCCTTTCTTCATATGAAAGTCCTGCCATCCCAGGAATCAATCTGGCGAACCTTCTTTGAACTCCCTCTATGGCGAGGATGTCTTTCCTCAGATTAGGGGACCAAAACTGCACACAATACTCCAGGTGTGGTCTCACCAAGGCCTTGTACAACTGCAGTAGTACCTCCCTGCTCCTGTACTCAAATCCTCTTGCTATAAATGCCAGCATACCATTCGCCCTTTTCACCGCTTGCTGTTCCTGCATGCCCACTTTCAATGACTGGTGTATAATGACACCCAGGTCTTGTTGCACCTCCCCTTTTCCTAATCGGCCACCATTCAGATAATAATCTGTTTTCCTATTTTTGCCACCAAAGTGGATAACTTCACATTTATCCACATTAAATTGCATCTGCCATGAATTTGCCCACTCACCCAACCTATCCAAGTCACCCTGCATCCTCTTAGTATCCTCCTAGCATCCTCCTCACAGCTAACACTGCCACCCAGCTTCCTGTCATCTGCAAACTTGGAGATGCTGCATTTAATTCCCTCATCCAAGTCATTAATATATATTGTAAACAACTGGGGTCCCAGCACTGAGCCTTGCGGTACCCCACTAGTCACTGCCTGCCATTCTGAAAAGGTACCGTTTATTCCCACTCTTTGCTTCCTGTCTGCTAACCAATTCTCTATCCACATCAATACCTTACCCCCAATACCGTGTGCTTTAAGTTTGCACACTAATCTCCTATGTGGGACCTTGTCAAAAGCCTTTTGAAAATCCAAATATACCACATCCACTGGTTCTCCCCTATCCACTCTACTAGTTACATCCTCAAAAAATTCTATGAGATTCGTTAGACATGATTTTCCTTTCACAAATCCATGCTGATTTTGTCCGATGATTTCACCGCTTTCCAAATGTGCTGTTATCACATCTTTGATAACTGACTCCAGCAGTTTCCCCACCACTGACGTTAGGCTAACCGGTCTATAATTCCCCGGTTTCTCTCTCCCTCCTTTTTTAAAAAGTGGGGTTACATTAGCCACCCTCCAATCCTCAGGAACTAGTCCAGAATCTAACGAGTTTTGAAAAATTATCACTAATGCATCCACTATTTCTTGGGCTACTTCCTTAAGCACTCTGGGATGCAGACCATCTGGCCCTGGGGATTTATCTGCCTTTAATCCCTTCAATTTACCTAACACCACTTCCCTACTAACATGTATTTCGCTCAGTTCCTCCATCTCACTGGACCCTCCGTCCCCTACTATTTCTGGAAGATTATTTATGTCCTCCTTAGTGAAGACAGAACCAAAGTAGTTATTCAATTGATCTGCCATGTCCTTGCTCCCCATAATCAATTCACCTGTTTCTGTCTGTAGGGGACTTACATTGGTCTTTACCAGTCTTTTCCTTTTTACATATCTATAAAAGCTTTTACAGTCAGTTCTACATTGTCAGATTGCAGATCTGTTCTACTTAAAAATATAAATTGTATGGATATGCTTTTCAATATTATTTCTGAAGGTACTTTTCATCTATTTCAGTTCATTTTATGTTGCGTCCTCTTTCCGCGACTCCCGTGAATAAAATAAAATAATGCATCAATTTAGACTAGGGACCCTTTATTTTCACACACGATTTTAAAATAAATTCAAGTGTCAAGCTTTTCAAGGTGAAAGACACATGTCTGCGTGTGCGTTCCTTCCTTGTGACAACTGGCAAGTGTTATAAAATTTGCCTCACTCTCAACCTGTTACCCCCACAGGGAAATTTAGCAGGCTTGTCAATCATACTGAGCACTTCATTTTGTGAGCATGACAAGATGGAAATGTCAGGTAGATGTCCCCTCAGACAATTTGGCACCTGTGTGGAACTTTGTCATCTGTCATGTGTAAATATCTTGCTCCTGATCTGTTGATGCGAACACAAATCTTTGATCGTTTTTCCTGCTGCAGTCCTGAGGAGATACCAGACTGTGAGGAGGGGAAAAGAGTTTATAGGAAGTGAGCGAGGCAGTTGGCACATTTTGGGTGCCACAGTCCCAAGGTGACACCGTATTATACAGAGGGAGAGGTTTAAGAAGAACTTCTGTAAAGAAGGGATGGTTTGCACCTGAACTTGTGTTGGATGGGAACTAGTATCCTAGTGGGAAGGTTTGTTAGCGATGCATGGGGGGAGGAGGGTAGGGGACCAGAACACCAGAAACAACAGTGGAGTGGTTGTGGAGAAAGATGTTGTTAAGCCTACATACAAAGTCAGGAATTGAAAGGTCAAACATGGTGGGACTGATGTTCAGAGCTGCAAATATTTCACTCCAAGGAGCATTGTAGGAAAGGCAGATAAGTTTAGGGCATGGATCAGCACATGGAATTATGTCATTGTAGCCATTAGTGAGATTTTTGTTGCAGGATTGTTCCAGGCTACATTATTTCAGGCGTGACAGAGCATGAGGGATTAAAGGGGAAGGGGTGGTATTACTAGTCAGGGAGAATGTCAAGGCAGTGCTCAGAACAGACTGGAAAGCTCGTCTGGTCAGGCTTTACGGGTAGAACTGAGGAATAAGAAAGGAATGACCATGTTGTCATAGCATGTATCAATAACATGTATCATATTATAGACCACCTGATATTCTGCACGATTGAGAGGAGCAAATTTGTAGAGTGATCACAGAATTTTGCAAGAAACTTAAGATTGTGATAGTAAATCACAAATTTTGACTTTTCACATATTGTCTGGGACTCTCATGCTGTAAAAGGGCCGGGTGGTAAAGGGTTTGTGTTCAGGAAAGTTTTCTCAATCAGTACATAGAAGTCCCAACTAGAGAGGAGGTGATACTCAATCTCCCATTAGGAAATGAGACAAGGCAGGTGATAGAAGCTTGTGTAGGGGAACACTTTGTATCTAGTGATCATAATGCCATTAGTTTCCAGATAATTTGTGAGGCAGAGCCAGAAATAGACAGGAGTTTAAGGGAGATGGTCACCCCTAAAAGGCAGGAGACAGGTAGCTGGGTGACTGTCAGGAGAGGGAAGGGGAATAGACAGAAAGAGCAGAGCACCCCTCTGGCCGTTCCCATCAATAATAAGTATCCGGTTTTGGATACTGTTGGTGGGGACGACTTACCAGGGACAAGTTGTTGTAGTCGTGTCTCTGACACCGGGACTGGGCCCTCAGCTCAGAAAGGAAGGAGGGAAAAGAGGAGAGCAGTAGTGATTGGGGATTTGACAGTTAGGGGGACAGATAAGAGGTTCTGTGGGAGAGATCGAGAATCCCGGATGGTCTGTTGCCTCCCTGATGCCAGGGTCCGCGATATCTCAGAACGAGTTCTCGGTATGCTCAGGAGGGAGGGTGAGCAGCCAGATGTTGTGGTCCATGTAGGGACCAATGACGTGTATAGGAAGAAGGAGGAGGTCCTGCAAAGAGAGGTTAGGGAGTCAGGTGCAAAGTTGAAGGACAGGACCTCCAGTGTTGTAATCTCAGGATTGCTACCCGTGCCACGTGCTAGTGAGGCTAGAAATAGGAACATAATGCAGCTAAATACGTGGCTAAGGAGATGGCGTAGGAGGGAGGGTTTCATGTTTCTGGACAATTGGGCTTTGTCTCAGGGAAGGTGGGACCTGTTCCAATGGGACGGTTTGCACCTGAACTGGACGGTGACTAACATCCTTTTGGGTAGGTTTGCTAGTTCTGCTCCGCAGGGTTTAAACTAGATTTGCAGGGGGAGAGGAACCAGAGTGTTAGAGCAGATAGTGAGGTGGAGGAGGATAAAGGTCTGCACGTATAGACAGAAATCAAAGGTTTGTATGTGATAGAAATGTTCTCAGGTGCATCTATTTCAATGCAAGGAGTACTGTAGGTAGGGCAGATGAGTTTAGGGCATGGATTGACACGTGGGATTACGGCATTATTACTATTAGTGAGACTTGGTTGCAGGAGGGGCAAGACAGGCGGCTTACTGTTCTGGGGTTCCGTTGTTTCAGACGTGATAGCAGGGAGGGATGAAAGGGGAAGGAGTGGCATTACTAGTCAGGGAGAATATCACAGCTGCGCGTAGGCAGGACAGTCCAGAGGGCTCGTCTACAGAGGCCATATGAGTGGAGCTGAGGAACGGGAAAGGTGTGACCACACTAATAGGGTTGTATTATAGACTGCCCAATAGTCAGAGAATTTGAGGAGCAAATCTGTAGAGAGATAGCAGACTGATGTAAGAAACTGAAAGTTGTAATAGTAGGGGATTTTAAATTTCCACATATTGACTGGGACTCCCACACTGTGAAAGGGCTAGATGGCTTGGAGTTTGTCAAACGTGTTCAGGAAAGTTTTCTAAATCAATATATAGAGGTACCAAGGAGAGAAGATGCAATACTTGATCTCCTAATAGGGAACCAGACAGGTCAGGTGACAGAAGTATGTGTAGGTGAACATTTTGAGTCCAGCAACCATAATGTCATTAGTTTCAAGTTAATTATGGATAAGGATAGGTCTGGTCCTCAAGTTGAGGTTCTAAATTGGAGGTGGCCAATTTTGTGGAAATGAGAAAGGATCTAGGAAGAGTGGAGTGGGATATGTTGTTTTCTGGCAAGAATATGTTCAGTAAGTGGAAGACCTTCAAAGGCGAAATATTGAGAGTGCAGAGTTTACATGTTCCTGCCAGGATTAAAGGCAAAGTTAACAGGCATAAGGAATCTTGGTTTTCAAGGGATATTGGCAAACTGGTTAAGAAAAAGAGAGAGGTACATAGCAGGTATAGGCAACAAGGAACAAATGAGGTACTTGAAGAGTATGGAAAATGTAAGGAAATACTGAAGAAGGAAATCAGGAAGGCAAAAAGAAGACATGAGTTTGCTTTGGCAGATAATGAGAAGGTAAACCCAAAGGGTTTCTACAAGTATGTTAAGAGTAAAAGGATAGTAAGGGACAAAATTGGTCCCCTAGAAGATCAGAGTGGTCGTCTATGTGTGGAGCCTCACAAGATGGGGGAGATCTTAAACTGGCATATGGAAGGAAGGGAAACAAGCAGTAGTGTCATGAAACATATAGAGATTAAAGAGGAGGAGGTGCTTGCTGCCTTACAGTGAATAAAGGTAGATAAATCTCCTGGGCCTGACATGATATTTCCTCGGACCTTGAGAGAAAGTAGTGCAGAAATTGCAGGGGCCCTGGCAGGAATATTTAAAATGTCCTTAGCCACGGGTGTGGTGCTAGAGGATTGGAGGGTAGCTCATGTTGTTCCATTGTTTAAAAAAGGCTCCAAAAGTAAACCAGGTAATTACAGGCCGGTAAGTCTGATATCAGTAGTAAGTAAATTATTGGAAGGTGTTCTGAGAGATCGGATATGAAAGTATTTGGATAGCCAAGGGCTGATTAAGGATAGTCAGCATGGCTTTGTGCGTGGTAGTTTGTGTTTAATGAATCTTGTAGAGTTTTTTGAGGAGGTTACCAAAAAAGTAGATGAAGGAAAGGCTATGGATGTTGTCTACATGGACTTTAGTAAGGCCCACATGGGAGGTTAGTTCAGAAGTTTCAGACACTAGGTATCTATGGAGAGCTTGTAAACTGGATTCGAATTTGGCTGTGTGGGAGAAGACAGAGAGTGGTAGTGGATGATTGCTTATCAGACTGGAGGCCTGTGACTAGTGGTGTGCCTCAAGAATCTGTGCTGGGACCATTGTTGTTTGTTGTCTATATCAATGATCTAGATGATAATGTGGTAAATTGGATCAGCAAGTTTGCTGATGACACTAAGATTGGAGGCGTTGTGGACAGCAAGGAAGGCTTTCAAAGTTTGCAGAGGGATCAGAACCAACTGGAAAAATGGGCTAAAAAATGGCAGATGGAATTTAATGCAGACAAGTGTGAGATGTTGCATTTTGGAAGGACATATCAAGGTAGGACATACACAGTAAATATTAGGGCACTGAGGAGTGTGGAAGATCAAAGAGATCTGGGAGTTCAGGTACATAATTCCCTGAAAGTGGCGTCACAGGTAGACAGGGTTGTAAAGAAGGCTTTTGGCATCCTGGTATTCATAAATCAAAGTATTGAGTATAGAAGATGGGATGTTATTGTGAGGTTGTATAAGACACTGATACAATGGAGGAATTTAAGGTGGGGGCTTATATGGGAGACAGGGTTTGAGGGTCGGTACAACATTGTGGGCTAAAGGGCCTGTAATGTGTTGTATTATTCTATGTTCTATGTTCTATGACACTGGTGAGGCCAAATTTGGAGTATTGTGTACAGTTCTGGTCACCTAATTATAGGAAGGATATCAGTAAGATTGAAAGAGTGCAGAGGAGATTTACTAGGACGTTGTCTCATCCTCAGGGGTTGAATTACAGGGAAAGATTGAACAGGTTAGGACTTTATTCCTTGGAGCGTAGAAGAATGAGGGGAGATTTGATAGTGGTTTACAAAATTATGAGGGGTATAGACAGAGTAAATGCGAATAGGCTCTTTCCACTTAGATTGGGAGAGATAAATACGAGAGGACATGGCTTTAGGGTGAAAGAGGAAAGATTAGGGGAACTTCTTCACTCAGAGAGTGGTGGGAGTGTGGAACGAGCTGCCATCTGACTTGGTAAATGTGGGCTCACTCGTAAGTTTTAAGAATAAATTAGATAGATACATGGATGGGAGAGGTCTGGAGGGTTATGGACTGGGTGCAGGTCAATGGGACTAGCAGAATAAAATTTCAGCACAGACTAGAAGGACCGAATGGCTTATTTTCTGTGCTGTAGTGTTCTATGGTTCTATGGTTCTATAATTTTGGTAAAGGATAGTTCTGGTACTTGGACTGAGGTTCTAAATTGGATAAAAACCAATTTTGATGGCATCAGAAAGGATCTGGCAAGTGTGATTTTGTATGTCCCTGTCAGAATAAAAGGCAAATATAACAGGTTTAGGGAACCTTGATTTTCAAGAGATATTGAGGCCCTGGTTAAGAAAGCGAAGGAGGTGTAGAGCAGGTATAGGCAGTCAGGAACATATGAGATACTTGATGAGTATAAGAAATGCAAGCGAGCACTTAGGAAGGGAATCAGGAGTTCTAAAAGAAGGCATGAGGTTTCCCTAGCAGACAAGTTGAAGGAGAATCATTAGGGATTCTGCAGCTGTATTAAGAGCAAAAGGACAGCAAGGGACATAATTGGTCCTCTAGAAGATCAGAATGGCAATCTATGCATAGAGGTGAAAGAAATGGGATAGATTTTAAATTGATTTTTTACAACTATTTACTTGGGAGACAGACACAAAGTCTATAGATGTGAGGCAATGAATCAGCAAGATTATGGGCTCTATACAGATCATAGAGGAGGAGGTGTTTGCTGTCTTGAGACAAATGGATAAATTTGAATAAAGTGGATAAATCCTCAGGGTGTGACAAAGTTTTCCCTTGGACCCTGAGGGAGGCAAGTGCAGAAGTTGCAGGGGCCCAAGTAGAGATAGTTAAAACATCCCTAGCCACAGGTGATGTGCCAAAGGTTTAGACACTAGCTAATGTTGTTCTGTTCTTTAAGGAAAGCTCCAAAAATAAGCCAGGAAATTATAGGCTGGTGAGCTTGACATCGGTAGTGGGAAAGTTATTCGAAGGTATTCTAAGAGACTGGATATATAAGTATTTGGATAGACAGGGATTGATTAGGAATAGTAACACGACTTTGTGTATGGTAAGTCGTGTCTAGCCAATCTTTTAAAGTTTCGCAAGGAAGTTACCAGGAAGGTTGATGAAGGCAAGGCAGTGGACTTTTTTGCAAGGCGTTTGACAAGGCCCTGCATGGGAGGTTAGTCAAGAAGTTTCAGTCAGTCGACATTCAAGATGAAGTAGTAAATTGGATTAGACATTGGCTTTGTGGGAGAAGTCAGAGAGTGATAGTCTGTCTGGAGACCTGTGACTAGTGGAGTGCTGCAGGGATTGGTGCTGGGTCCATTGTCGTTTGTCGTCTATTTCAATAATCTGGATCATAACGTGGTTAACTGGATCAGTAAACTTGCAGATGATATCACGACTGGGGGTGTAGTGGACAGTGAGAGAGGCTATTGTGGGTTGCAGAGGGATCGGCATCAGCTGGGAAAATGGGCTGAAAAATGGTAGATGGAATTTAATGCAGACAAGTGCGAGGTGTTGCACTTTAGTAGGAGCAGCCAGGTAGGTCTTACAGAGTGAACGGTGGGGCACTGAGGGGTACTGTAGAACAAAGAGATCTGGTAATACAGGTCCATAATTCATTGAAAGTTGCATCGCATTGATAAGGTCAAAAAGAAAGCTTTCAGTGCACTGACCTTCATAAATCAAAATATTGAGTACAGGAGATGGGATATTATGTTGTACAAGACATGTATGAGGCCTAATTTGGAGTATTGTGTGCAGTTTTGGTCACCTACCTATGGAAGGATGTAAATAAGATTGTAAAAATTATCAGGAAAGATTGAATAGGTTAGGTCTTTATTCCCTAGAACATAGAAGACTGAGAGGAGGGATCTGATAAAGATGTACAAAATTGTGAGGGAATAGATTGGTTAAATGGAAGCAGGCTTTTTCCACTGAGTTTTGGTTGAGACTAGAACTAGAGGTCATAGGTTAAGGGTGAAAGGTGAAATGTTTAAGGAGAACATGAGGGGGAACTTCTTCACTCAGAGGGTGGTGAGAGTGTGCAAGTGGTGGATGCGAACTCGATTTCAATGTTTGAGAGAAATTTGGATAGGTACATGGATGGGAGGGGTCTGGGGGGCTATGGACTGGGTGCAGGGTGATGGGAGTAAGCAGATTAATGTTTAGACATTGACTAGATGGGCCAAAGGATCTGTAGTGTTCTGTGACTCTATCTAATTTGTTCCACCTCTTTATCTTTCTGTCATGGTCTGGATTGGGGTCCCTTTAAATTTACCTTGTTTATGTTACGATCCAGACCATTGATTCCCTGCTTTCCCGTGTCCCTCGACTTTGGTGATTAGAGGCAATTAACGCCTGGCTGAAACGGTAGTTTATAGTCTCCAGCTTTCAGCCGTTCGGTGCGCGAGCGTCTGCGAAGTCATCCAAGGTACGGTGTGCCGATGTCATCTGGCCGGAGCAAGCCTAGTCTCTGCCAAAGCGAGTGCCGGTAATTCGCCTCTCCTCACCGGAGCAATCCTGTCCAGTTACCTCGCCAAAGTGAGCCTGCAAAGTTTCCTCACCAAGGTGGGTCCGTCAGTTAACCCGCCGGAGGGAATCAAGAACCGCTGCCTACTGTTCCTGGGCCGAGTCGAGAGCTCGCCACTACCCGGAGGCTCCAAGTCAAGTCCTGGCTCTGGCGGCATTCAAGCTCCAAGTCAAGTCCTGGTCCTGACGGCATTTTAGCACCAAGTCAAGTCCTGACCCTGGCGGCATTCTAGCACCAAGTCAAGTCCTAGCCCTGGCGGCTTCCCAGTTCTGAGTCAAGTCCTGGCCCTGGCGGTCTGTGATTCCTGTCCTACCCTCTTGTCTGAATCCCTTCTCTGCCCCTCTTGCCTCTAGCCCTCGTCTGCAGCCCCCGCCTGCACTTCAGTCTAGTTCCATCACCGGAGCTAGATGGGTACTGTCTGGTGTTCATTCGTGTTGGTCTTGTTGTGTCTTGTCGTTGCCTCTGTGGTGTAGGTCAGGCTGTCTTGCCGTTGCCCCGTGGGGGTCATGTTCTGTCTTGTCTTGTCCTCGCCTCCGTGGGGTAAGTCAGGCTGTCTTGCCGTTGCCCGGCGGAGGGTCATGAGTCCCGGCCCTATGTCCTGTACCTAAGGAGGGGTCCCGGCTCTCTGTTCTGTGTGTGAGTCCCGGCCCTATGTCCTGTACCCAAGGAGGGGTCCCGACTCTGTGTTCTGTGTATATGTCCATGGTTCCATGCACCTGCTCCCCGAGACCGAGGCTCTGTTTTCCATGTTCCTCCTCTCCCTAGCCCATCTCATGTCCATGCCTGGTTCTGGGGTCCGAGCCCGAGGCAAGACCCAGGTACTGGGTCCTTGCCCAGTCTCGGGCTCGGAGTCCATACCCTAGCCTCTTCATGTCTCCTCTAGTCCTGGGAGCCGATTCCGAGTCCAAGCCCAGACCCTTGGTCCCAGCCTAGTCGTAGTCCTGAGTCCTTGTCCAGTTTGCTATTCCTGCTCCTGCCTAGCTCTCCTGATATCGAACAATAAACTAAATTTAATTAACCTCACAAGATGTGTCTTGCACTTGGGTCCACCCCTGCTCCCTTTGCCCCCGCCATTGTGACACTTTCAGCAATGGTGCTTGCAATATCTTACTGCTGCTTTGAATTCCATTTTATTAATTGGTTTTCTGAAGACCTATAGCTTTACAACTTTTTTTTTCCAGCATCTCCACTGTTCTTTGAATCAATATTATACTCATCCATTCTATTTTCAGAGGATGTGAAGCGTCAAGGGGTGGCGGAAATTTACAATGGCCTCTAACATGCAGGTGTCCACTTGAGCATTTTGGGAATATATGGGGTTTTGGTGGAACAATGATCTGCTACCTTCGCACACAGCATAGAGCTTTCATTTATTTAGGTATATGTCTCAGGTAGTTCAGGCCATGGCAGAAGACAATTAAAAATTCATTAGTCTTAGGCCATTAATACAGCAATTCTTGTACCTGACAGAGAAGGAGCACAAATTATCTCTGCCCTTGAAAACATTCTATATATTAGGAAGTTTGAAATAATGAGCCTGCAGTGCTCTCCTGTGAATGTTATAAAATGTCCTAAAATGGATAACTGCCTGCCATGTGCAATCATGAAAGAAAAAAAATACATTTATACTGATTAAGTATCCAATGCATGAAAGCAAGAAAAATGCTTTATAATCATTATCAAAACCATGTCATGAAGTTACAGTTGCATGTCGTTAATGTTGAGTTACTGTTAAGTATAGTATGTTTTTATTTCACTAAGGTTTAATGCTTAGACTCATGGAGTCTTTTCCTCAGTGTTGGCTTTTGACGTGCATTGATTCTTTTTGTTGATTTACTGTTCAGTATGGTAGAGTTTAATTTGTTGTTGGGTTTGTGTTGATGTAGGAAGCTATCCTCACTAAATGATTAACGATTATGGCATATTCCTGATAACTGATATTTCACAGTTGGCTATTGGCAATTGAATAACAAGAAAAAATATGTTCAGTAAATACTACATTTTATGTCTATGTACTCTGTTCGTGTTTTTTCATCCATCAGGAGGGAATGCTGAACATTAAAATGAGTTGGAAAGGTGGGCTGAAAATTGAGGAGCACAAGTCAAATCATCATGTGCATTGTTGCAGCACTATGTTCATATAATTATATAATGTACAGTGAAAAATAATTACTGTACACATAAACAGTGACAGCACATGAGCCTAATGGGAAGACTTGACTGTTATGTACCTTGAATATCTACAGTATAATTGTAGCTGAATCTTTAGTTAAATTTAGATGTGAATCATTTCAGGATACCCAACAGTTTTTCATTCAGAAATGACTTGTTGTTAAAGTTAATTGCTGAAACTAAGATTATGAATAACACATGTAATGTCTTGCAATTAAGCCTAAAGGTCACAATTGTAAATCATTCAGTGCTAAGATCATTATATAATAGTTGGCGTTATAGTATACCTTTAGATGGTGTCTTTTTAGATTTATTATGGTTTTAAATGTTCTTTTTTCTTTGTAGCAAATACCTATTTTATTGATTTGTAGTGTTCACTGAATGATTAATAGCTATAATACAAGCTGATTTATTGAGTGCATTCCATGGGTTATCTTAGGGAAGTAGTTTTTGTTAAAGAGTTCCCATGAAGTTCTAAAGCAAAGTACCAATGCATAAACCTTAAGATGCGTACATTTAAACTCAGGTTGGGAAAAACCAGTGGAATTTAACCTCAGTGTCAGGAAGTTTGGAACTTCAGTGTGAATCCAAATCTCCGAGCATGCTGGATGAACCCAACTTGTGATCTGGTGTTTGACTTCACATTAGACCCATTGACAGAGCCCAAGCTTGCTGTAGTTCTTCATCAGTCAATCTGCTGGTGTATAAATGCCCATTCTTTCTAAAGGAGAGCAATGGTTTTAAGGAGGAAGACAAATTTAAAATAATTTATACTTTTTGATCTGATTGAGTGTGATGGAGAACACTCGGTAAGTGCAGTCCTTAACACACGCACGTTCACATACACACACAAACATTGCCTTTTCATTCTGCTGTCGTTGTGTTGGGTGGGTGCACTTCATTACCTTTCTCCATATATTCTCATAATGGGTTCTAATCTGAGCTAATGCTCTCATATTGGCTTTATGGTGCCTTTCCCGCCACACACAGCAGAATATTCCATTTCTTTGGTAATGGGCATATGTAAATGTGTACGTGCATATGTAAATGAGTTTGTATACTGTATTTTAAGGTAGATACCTCTGTTAATTTTGTACAATGAGTGTAACTACATTGTGGGGTGCATCATATTCTAATTCATGTGTAGTCTTAAATTGACTTTGTTGGTAATTAAAGATGGTATGTCCTAGTGTAAAAGCAGAGTTGTTTGCCCTCAGTGAGGGAGAGAGATTGGGGCTGTGAGGAGTTCACACTGGACTGGAATAAGTACCGAACTATTATTCTGTTTTCTTGTAGATATCTTTATGTAAATGTTGGCATTTTACTATTCACTATTTTTACTAACTTTTGTATTTTTAGCGCACCTCAGAAACATCCTTGCACTAAAGTGCTAAGTGAATCCAGCCATTTTGTTTTGGTCATAACCCACTGAGTTTATTTTAAAGTATTTGTAAATCATTTATAGTTTTAAATTTTCAATGGTCTGTTTTATTGTTAATTGATCGTTACTAATTATTAAATGTTTCTGCACATTAGTGGCATTAAAGAAGATTCAAATCTTTCATAATTTTGAAAGATGGCTAAACCCAGATGATATTGATTTATACAGATAATACCTTGGCAAGTACGTTATGAGGTTATTCCATGCACCCCCCATCTTAACATTTTGAATCAGAGAAATCCCTATCAGCATGTCCTCTATGGTAAGTCCAAAAAGTAAGGCATGGGTTATATCATTCCAAAAGGCATTGTTGTCTATTTTGATGTTGTCATGTTTTGAGATTTCCTCAACTGTGTGTTTGAATATTGAGAGTTTTCAGAAATGTGTGGCGTTGTTATGAGCTGCTAATAGTAAACATCAAGCATAATGAAAGCAGTCTGATCTGTTTGTTGCAAAGGGGAGGTGATGTTAGGGGGAGAACAACACTTCCTGGATATTGTCAGCCATGACCTCAATGTTGTTGGAGCTGCTGGAAAAGCCACCAATATGTTCATTTTGTCCCTCTCTACAGATTTCGGCAAATTCATTTTCTGTTTTTGTTTTCAAATTTCTAGCATCCATAGTTTTTGCTTTTCAGATTTTTTAAACAGTACACGTAACGTAGCAAATCTTCTCAGGAATAATTATTAAATTGATCTTGACTTTAAGTCATGTAAGGAAATATGAAGTCAAAGGACTAGATACTGGACAAAGAGCTAAGATTTAAAGAAACAAGAAAGATGGAGAGATGGAGAACTGAAAGATGAAATGAAAGATGGATTTAAAGAAAAGAAAGAGGAGCAAAGAATTCCAAAGTAGAGGCTCTGACAGCTGAAGTCAAAGGTGAAATAAAAAATATTAATGATGAAATAAAAATTTGAAACTAAACGTGAATCTTCTGGTGCATATAATACATTTAAAATTACTTATTATAGTTAATTTATATTTTATTACAATGAGCATAATTCATAAAAAATGTATTGAATTGAAGTTGAAAGCAATTATAAGAATGTCTTGAATGAGTAAAGGTAATTTGTTCCTCCAGCCATAACCACTTTAGATTTCATACCTAATTATTCTTTCAATGCTCCCTTTCTTCAAATAACATCTAAACTAGATTTTGATTATATTTTATTACATTTTCACATATGCAAAGACAAGGCTTCTTTATTCAAATAATTGTATACAGATGGATAGACCAGAATTTCTGTTATCACAGGGAGACAGAATGACATGCATCTTGAACAGTTATTTTGTGATACCTTAGCTATACACCTCAGATGTCAATTTCCAATTTGCTTATTAGAATGAATATGGGCCAATCACATCTTGGGAGACATCCTCTTAGCTCATCTGCTACTATGGTGTCTGACATGACATTAACCAGGTCTGTAGCCTCTGTTGTAGTTCTCATCCTGAGTCCCACAAAAAACATTGTTTTACACTGCATTTTATTTCTTCTGCAGTTTGATTGGGGCACGGCTGTGCAAGCGCATGTACGTCAGTGAATGAGAACAGTGAGAAGAGTATGAAAGGAGACAGCCTTATAGAGTGGGTGTCTGAGGAATGGGCGACGGAGTAGAGGGAGACAGAATAGGAAGGCTTTGGCTCAACGGGGCTTCGGCGTTAATGAGTCGAGGCGAGGTAGGGTGCTTGTGTAGATTACAGACAGGAAGAATGTGCGTGAGCCCAGTGTTCTGTGCTTGTTGTCAAATGTGGGAAGTCCTGGAGACTCCCAGCCTCCTCCCGGATGCCCACACCTGCACCAGGTACATCGAGCTGCAGCTCCTTAGGGACTGCGTTAGGGAACTGGAGATGCAGCTCGATGACCTTTGTCTGGTCAGGGAAAGTGAGGAGGTGATAGAGAGGAGCTATTGGCAGGTAGTCACACTGGGGCCTCGGGAGACGGATAAGTGGGTAACAGTCAAGAGAGGGAAGGGCAAGAGGCAGATACTAGAGAGCACCCCTGTGGCTGTCCCCCTTAACAATAAGTACTCCTGCTTGAGTACTGTTGGGGGGGGGACGGCCTACCTGGCACAGAGTCAGAAGGGTAGGGAAAGGAAGAAGATGGCAGCAGCGATTGGGGACTCTATAGTTAGGGGGTCAGACAGGCGATTCTGTGGATGTAGGAAATAAGCACGGATGGTAGTTTGCCTCTCAGGTGCCATGGTCTGTGATGTTTCTGATCGTGTCCACGATATCCTGAAGTGGGAAGAAGAACTGCCAGAGGTCGTGGTACATACTGGTACCAACGGCATAGGCAGGAAAGGGGAGGAGGTCCTGAAAGCAGACAACAGGGAGTTAGGGAGGAAGCTGAAAAGCAGGACCACAAAGGTAGTCATCTCGGGATTTCTGCCCGTGCCACACAACAGTGAATATAGGAATATAGTGAGGTGGAGGATAAATATGTGGCTGAGGGATTGGAGCAGGGAGTAGGGATTCAGATTTCTGGACCATTGGGATCTCTTTTGGGGCAGGAGTGACCTGTACAAAAAGGACAGGTTGCACTTGAATCCCAGGGGGACCAATACCCTGGCGGGGAGGTTTGCTAAGGCTACTGGAGAGAGTGTAAACTAGGATTGCTGGGGGTTGGGAACCAAACTGAAGAGATGGAGGAAGAGGTGGTTGGCTCACAAGTAGAGAAAGCTTGGAGACAGTGTGAGAGGGAGGATATGCAGGTGATAGAGAAGGGATGCGCTCAGACCGATGGTTTGAGATGTGTCTATTTTAATGCAAGGAGTATTATGAACAAAGCAGATGAGCTTAGAGCATGGATCAGTACTTGGAGCTATGATGTTGTGGCCATTACAGAGACTTGGATGGCTCAGGGGCAAGAATGGTTACTTCGAGTGCCAGGCTTTAAGTGTTTCAGAAAGGACAGGGAGGGAGGCAAAAGAGGTGAAGGTGTGGCACTGTTGATCAGAGATAGTGTCACGGCTGCAGAATAGGAGGAAGTCATGGAGGGATTGTCTACCGAGTCTCTGTGGGTGGAAGTTAGGAACAGGAAGGGGTCAATAAATCTACTGGGTGTTTTTTATAGACCACCCAATAGTAACAGGGATATTGAGGAGCAGATAGGGAGACAGATTCAGGAAAGATGTAATAATGACAGCTTGTTGTGGTGGGAGCTATAAATTTGCCAATTATCGATTGGCATGTCCCCAGAGCAAGGGGTTTAGATGGGGTGGAGTTTGTTAGGTGTGTACAAGAAGGTTTCTTGATACAATATGTAAGGTTCATCCATCGTCATTGATAAAGACCCCGACACCATTAGTACTTTTTTACGAGGTCGAGTTGCTAGCTCGACACTCAACCCGGCACGGATGGAGAGCGTGCCCGGGAGCGCCTCGACTAGATTTGAACTCGGGAACCTTCACTCCCGGAGTCCAGCGCTGATGTCTCTGCGCCACCAGCCGGCTTATGATGGTGTCGAGACTAGCACGGGATTTGGATTTAAGTGAGGGAGAGTTGCGCAGCGTCACCCTCACTCTCTCTTCCCAATTACCATCTGGATCCAGTGGCAAGACAGAGTCTAGACGGCTGGAGATGGGACTAGGCGCAGTGGATGACCAGGACGTCTTCTGTGTCTTGTCCTGCTCTACATGTTCCACGACGCTTGCAGAGACCACCTTCTTGACCGTTGGACCTTCCATTGGTCTTGTCCACTCAATCCGCCGGATTCTGTCTTCACATGCTGGGATAGACAACTCCCTATCTCACCGAGGGTTTGAGACCCGTCGGCTACCCTCACCCGGTTTAGCCGGCTTGTTGAAGCCGTTGCCCGGGGTATGGCCACTGTTACATGCAAACATCTCTGGGGAGCCACAGTTGAGAGCTGAGTTCCGGGTGGGGACCAAAGGTGGACAAACTGCCCTGAGAAGGATGCGACATGTTCCCCCACCAGAGATGCTACCCCTCCCTGATGCCCCATACACCCCTATATGTAGGTACACCACAATATGTAGATAAGGCTACAAGGGAAGAGGCTGTACTTGATCTGGTATCGGGAAATGAACCTGGTCAGGTGTCAGATCTCTCAGTGGGAGAGAATTTTGGAGATAGTGATCATAATTCTATCTCCTTTACCATAGCATTGGAGAGGGATAGGAACAGACAAGTTAGGAAAGTGTTTAATAAGGGGAAATATGAGGCTATCGGGCAAGAACTTGGAAGTATAAATTGGGAACAGATATTCTCAGGGAAAGGTACGGAAGAAATGTGGCAAATGTTCAGGGGATATTTGCGTGGAGTTCTGCATAGGTACATTCCAATGAGACAGGAAAAGGATGGTGTATACAGGAACCGTAGTGTACAAAGGCTGTTGTAAATCTAATCAAGAAGAAAAGAAGAGCTTACAAAAGGTTAAAAAAATTTGGTAATGATAGAGATCTAGAAGATTATAAGGCTAGCAGAAAGGAGCTTAAGAAAGAAATTAGGAGAGCCAGAAGGGGCCATGAGAAAGCCTTGGCGGACAGGATTAAGGAAAACCTCAAGGTATTCTATAAGTATGTGAACAGCAAGAGGATAAAATGTGAGAGAATAGGACCAAAATTAAGAGTGACAGTGAAAAAGTGTGTATGGAACTGAAGGAGATAGCAGAGGTGCTTAATGAGTACTTTGCTTCAGTATTCACTACAGAAAAGGATCTTGGCGATTGTAGGGATGACTTACAGTGGACTGAAAAGCTTGAGCATGTAGATATTAAGAAAGAGGATGTGCTGGAGCTTTTGGAAAGCATCAAGTTGGATAAGTCACTGGGACCGGACGGGATGTACCCCAGGCTACTGTGGAAGCAAGGGAGGAGATTGCTGAGCCTCTGGTAATGATCTTTGCATCATCAATGGGGACAGGAGAGGTTCCAGAGGATTGCAGGTTTGCGGATGTTGTTCCGTTATTCAAGAAAGGGAGTAGAGATAGCCCAGGAAATTATAGACCAGTGAGTCTTACTTCGGTGATTGGTAAGTTGATGGAGAAGATCCTGAGGGGCAGGGTTTATGAACATTTAGAGAGGTATAATATGATTAGGAATAGTCAGCATGGCTTTGTCAAAGCAAGTTTGTGCCTTATCAGCCTGAATGAATTTTTTGAGGATGTGACTAAACACATTGATGAAGGTAGAGCAGTGTATATGGATTTCAACAAGGCATTTGACAAGGTACCCCATACAAGGCTTATTGAGAAAGTAAGGAGGCATGGGATCCAAGGGGACCTTTATACTTTATGCTTTATTGTCGCCAAACAATTGATACTAGAACGTACAATCATCACAGTGATATTTGATTCAGCACTTCCCACTCCCTGGATTGCAAATTGATAGTAAATATTAAAAATTTAAATTATAAATCATAAATAGAAAATAGAAAAATGGAAAGTAAGGTAGTGCAAAAAAACCGAGATGCAGATTCGGATATTTGGAGGGTATGGCCCAGATCCGGGTCAGAATCCGTTCAGCGGTCTTATCACAGTTGGAAAGAAGCTGCTCCCAAATCTGGCCGTACGAGTCTTCAAGCTCCTGAGCCTTCTCCCAGAGGAAAAAGGGACGAAAAGTGTGTTGGTTGGGTCGTGTCCTTGATTATCCTGGCAGCACTGCTCCGACAGCGTGCGGTGTAAAGTGAGTCCAAGGACGGAAGATTGGTTTATGTGATGTGCTGCGCCGTGTTCACGATCTTCTGCAGCTTCTTTCGTTCTTGGACAGGACAGCTTCCATACCAGGTTGTGATGCACCCTAGAAGAATGCTTTCTACGGTGCATCTATAAAAATTAGTGAGGGTTTTAGGGGACAGGCCAAATTTCTTTAGTTTTCTCAGGAAGTAAAGGCACTGGTGGACCTTCTTGGCAGTGAACTCTGCTTGGTTAGACCAAGTCAAGTCATTTGTGATATTGACCCCGAGGAACTTAAAGTTTCTCACCTGTTCCACTTGCGCACCACTGATGTAAATTGGGTTGTGTGGTTCGCTACTCCTTCTGAAGTCAACAACCAATTCCTTCATCTTGCTGATGTTGAGGGATAGATTATTGTCTTTGCACCATGCCACCAGGTTCTTAATTTCCTCTCTGTACTCAAACTCAACATTACCCGAGATACGGCCTACAATTGTTGTGTCATCAGCAAACTTATATATTGAGTTTGATGGAAATTTGGCTACACAATCATAGGTGTACAGTGAGTACAGCAGGGGGCTGAGTACACAGCCTTGTGGGGCACCGGTGTTCAGAATGATTGTAGAGGAGAGCTTGTCCCCTATTTTTACAGCCTGGGTCCTGTCTGTGAGGAAGTTGAAGATCCAGCTGTAGACCTTGCTTTGTGGATCCAGAACTGGATTGCCCACAGAAGGCAAAAAGTGGTTGTAGACAGCTCATATTCTGCATGGAGGTTGGTGACCAGTGGTGTGCCTCAAGGGTCTGTTCCGGGACCACAGCTCTTTGTGATTTTTATAAATGACTGATGACACAAAGGTTGCAGGTGTTGTGGATAGTGTGGAGGGCTGTCAGAAGTTACAGCGGGACATTGAAAGGATGCAAAACTGGGCGAGAATTGGCAGATGGAGTTCAACCCAGATAAGCGTGAGGTGGTTCATTTTGGTAGGTCAAATATGATGGCAGAATATAGTATTAATGGTAAGACTCTTGACAGTGTGGAGGATCATAGGGATCTTGGGGTCCAAATCCATAGGACACTCAAAGCTGCTGCGCAGGTTGACTCTGTGGTTAAGAAAGCATATGATGCGAGCTTTCATAAATCTTGGGATTGAGTTTTGGAGCCGAAAGGTAATGTTGCAGCTATATAGGACACTGGTCAGACCCCATTTGGAGTACTGTGCTCAGTTCTGGTTGCCACACTATTGGAAGGATGCGGAAACCATAGAAAGGGTGCAGAGGAGATTTAGGAGGATGTTGCCTGGATTGGGGAGCATACCTTATGAGAATAGGTTGAGTAAACTCGGCCTTTTTTCCTTGAGCAATGGAGGATGAGAGGTGATCTGATAGAGGTGTATAAGATGATGAGAGGCATTGATTGTGCGGATAGTCAGAGGCTTTTTCCCAGGGCTGAAATGGCTAGCATAAGAGGGCACAGTTTTAAGGTGCTTGATGGTAGGTACAGAGGAGATGTCAGGGGTAAGTTTATTATGCAGAGAGTGGTGAGTGCCTGGAATGGGCTGCCGGTGACGGTGGTGGTGGCGGATACAATAGGGTCTTTAAAGAGACTCCTGGACAGGTGCATGGCACTCAGAAAAATAGGGGGCTATGGGTAACCCTAGGTAATTTCTAAGTTAAGGACATGTTTGGCACAGCCTTGTGGGCTGAAGGGGCTGTATTGTACTGTAGGTTTTCTATGTTACTATTTTTCAGCAGAGAAACTTTCTAGAACATCAGAAAGTGAAAGTTTTCTACATGGTTGGCCAAGCATTTGCATACTCCAACTGGACAGTTATTTATATACAAGATAGAGTCATAAAGTCATGGAACACAACAGCACAGAAACTGGGCCTTCAGCTCATCTAGTTCATGCCAACCTGTTCTTCTACCTACTCCCATCCACCTGAACCTGGATAATAGTCCTCCATTATCTATTTCATTATTCTATTCATGTACTTATTTGAACTTCTATTAAATGCTGCAATCAAACCTCCATCACTTCTGCTAGCTGCTTATTCCACACTCACACCAGCCTCTGAGCGAAAATGCTTCCCTTCAGGTTCTCTTTAAGTATTTCACCTTTCATCCTTAACCTATGATTTCTAGTTCCAGTCTGGTTACATTTACCTTATCTATCCCCCTCATAATGTTGTCTTCTTCTATCAAATCTCCCCCTCGTTCTCTTACACTCCAGGGAATAAAGTCATAACCTGTTCATTCTTTCCCTAGGCCTCAAGTTCATGCAACATCCTTGTAAGTGTTCTCTGCACTCTTTCAATTTTGTTGATATCTTTCTTGTATGTATGTGACCAGAACCGCACACAACGCTCCAAATTTGGCCTCACCAGTGTCTTACACAACTTCAAGATAACGCTTCGGTCCTGCATACAATACTTTGATATATGAAGATGGATGTGCTAATAGCACTCTTCACGACTCTATCTGTCCATGATGCTTTAATAGCTTTCCTTGCTGTATATCAAGCCCCCAATCCTGGTGCCATCAACAAATTTGCTGATTCAGTTTACTATATGATCATCCAGATCATAGATATAGATGACAAAAAACAAGGGACACCACTAGTCCCAGGCCTCCTGTCAAGGCAACCATCTGCTATCACTCTCTCGCTTCTCCTGTTAAGTCAATGTTAATTCCAATTTACTACTTCAACCTGAATGCCAAGCAACCCAACCTTATGAAGCAGCCTCCCTTGTGGGACTTTCTGAAAGGCCTTTTTATAGTCTGTGTAGACAACATCCACTGCCTTTCCTTTAATTAACTTTCCTGGTAATATTATCAAAAAGCTCCAATGGATTGGTTAGACAAGACCTACCACACATGATCCCTAATTAGGTAAGCCCTGCCTATCCATATACTTTTTATCCAGACCCTTAGAATACCCTTCCAATAATCTACTCACTACTGCCCTCAGACTCACTGGCCTATAATTGACCAGCTTATTCTTAGAATCTATCTTGAAAAGATGAAATCTTTTTAAGGCAGCAACAACATTCTCTTTTTCACATTTCATTGGTGAGTTTCGTGAAACAAGTCGAGCCAGACAAGAGTTGCTGCATGTCTCTCTGGGGTCAGTTGAATATCATTGATTTCTGATTGTATTGCTGAGAAACTATGAACATTCGGTGCTTAATGCAGATAAAAATCACCTACAGTATATAGGATTGTTCATTTGTCTTCAGATCGTTCTTCGAACAGAAGTTAGTTCAAATTAAATAGTACTAAATTTCCAGTAATTGAATTAAGATGCATATTTATTGAAATTGACTTTCAAGGAACATAATATTCTGTTGTGGTTATAAACTTTTCTCAACATTTTCCATTGAAATATTCCTGCAGAAATGCGCAGACCCTTTGGAATCTTTAGTACTCCTACTGATGTACATTTTTTTGACAGTTGATTTTGGAAGAAACTTCATTTCCAAATGTACTGAGCTGGCATTTGGCTGTGCAATGCCGGAAAAGGTGAAAAGAAAAAGTGAAAGCTACATTCTGCATTAACTATTGATGTGCCAACAGTGGAACATAGAGATCAGCAGCAGGTTTAACTGCACTGAGCAGTGTTGGTGAATACAGACATTCCAACGATGTGACTAACAAGTTGGCATGGACACATCTCAAAGTGTATAGCTTATATAATGGGAAATACTTTCGTAAAAGCAATCCTGCTTTTAGCCACAGCTCTCTTAATTGCTCCCTTGCATTGTAGTCACACCTTGCTTAATTTGTATTTCTGTCTGAGCACAATAATCTAGGTTGACTGTACAATGCAACAGCGTAGGAGTGTTGCACAAAAGTTCAAAATAAATTTATTATCAAAGTACAAATACAAAAAAAAATCACAATAATCAAACAAACAAACAGTATCTTGAACATGAGTTGCAGAGACTTTGAAAGTGAGTCCACAGATTGTGGAATCAGTGTTAAGGTGAGTGAAGTTATCCATTGCTGATTCAGGAGCCTGATGGTTGAAGGGTAATAACAGTTCCTGAGCTCATGTCCCTCCTTGCTGATGGCAGTAGCCAGAAGAGAGCATGGCCTGGATCGTGGAGGTCCTTGATGATGGATGCTACTTTCTTGTAGCTGCATTCCTCTTAGATGCACAGGTGAAATAGTTAACTTTTACTGTGAAATGTGCAACCAGTGCCCTGCCAACTTTATCAAGTAGATGTGGACCTTTTTGATATATTATCCCTGATGGAGAGACAAATGATTCCAGATGCCGTAATCTGGTCCTGTGACAAAAAAATCTGTTGGAAAAACTCAGTGGATTAGGCATCAGCTGTGAACGCAGAGTGCTGGGAATTGTTTTGGGTCAAGACCCTGCAGCAGGACCCTGAGTTCCTACACCAGTTTGCTTTTTGCTCCCATTGCCTGCCTTGGATTTATCTCTTTTTCAACATAATTAAAGTAGATCATCTAGATTTTCTGTCACATTGGCCTTTGTAGGATTGTTTTATATGTAAATTAGTTGTTGTTTCCTCTAAATTACAACAGAAACTACATTGCAAAAATGGACCACTTAGGTGGCTGTCAAGGTAATTTGTGATTTCCTGAAAGGAACGTGGAAGTCTTTCTTCATTGAAAACTTAAACCCAAGAATTTGATTGTGTATCATAAGGTTTTTGTGATAGTCAGGAAAAATAAATCTCATACATCACTAAGCTTGCCGGGTGGGTGGAGCATGTTGGTCTGCTAAACTTGCTAACTTGGTTCTTACAAAGCAGTTGAGTTCTGCTTCAGGTTAGTTAAAGGACATGAAACTTACTTTGTTCTTGAACACACAAGGTAAAAGCCATCCAGTGGTGTAGTTACATTTGCACCGGACTTCGAGATGAGTGATCCCAGGCTCGAATCCAGCTGGCTCCATGTATGCTTTCCATCCATGCTGTGTTGAGTGTCGAGCTAGCAACTCGCCTTCATAAAAAAAGACAAATGCTGAAGAAGCTGCAAGGTTGCTGCCCAATGCACCACAAGGCATGGAGAGGATCAACGACAATAGCACAAAATAAAGATAAAGATTAGCTTTATTTGTCACATGAACTGTACATTGAAACATCGGAACATAGAGTGACATGTGACATTTGCACCAGGACACTTGCTGGGGCAGCCCACAACTGTGATTATGCTTCTGGCGCCAACATAGCTTGCTCACAACTTATTAACCCAAACTCATTATTGACATCTACTGTAGATTCTGGCCAATTGCTTTCACCCACATCAGAACTCCAATCAGTCATTTCTTTTCTCCCAACTTCATGGCGTCACTGAACCCCATGCCCACATTATCCAATTCACAAATCTTCACAAATACACAAATTGACAAGATCTCTGACCGTTGTGATCTGCACCAACTTTGAAAAGAACACCGGCAAAAATTGAAGGATTGGGAAGCTTTTAAGAACAAGCAGAAGGCAACTAAAACAAGTCATTAAGAAGGCTGGCTGGTGGCACAATGGGATCAGTGCTGGACACCCGAGTGAAGGCTCCCGAGTTCGAATCCAAGTCAGGCCACCCCCGAGCATGCTTTCCATCCATGCCAGGTTTAGTGTTGAGCTAGCCACTCGGCCTCATAAAAAATACACGGGTAGAGTCAGGAACGTTCATAACGTGAACCGGTTAATCCTGACACCACGTGCCAAACAAGAATGGCTGACTGTCTGGTGCGATACACTTAAAAAAAAATTAAGAAGGTAAAGATGTAAGCCAGCCAATAATACTAAAGACGATACCAAAAGTTTCTTCAGATACAGTGGCAAGAGTGGATATCGGATATTGGAAAATGATGCTGGAGAGGTGGTAATGGGGGACAAAGAAATGGCAGACCAACCGAATAAGTATCTTGCATTCGTCTTCACTGTGAAAGACACTAGAGAGAAGGGAGGGAGGCAGAAGAAAGGAAACTATAGACCAGTTAGTATGACCTCTGTGGTTGTGAAAATGTTGGAGTCAATTGATAAAGATGTAGTTTCGGAGTTCTTAGAGGCCCAGAATAAAATAGGCCACAGTCAGCATGGTTTCCTCAAGGGAGAATCTTGCCTGACAAATCTGTTGGAATTCTTTGAAGAAATAACAAGCATGATAGACAAAGAAGAATCAGTTGATGTGCACTTGGATTTTCAGAAGGATTGTCAAAGCAAGGTGCCACACATGAAGTTGCTTAACAAGTTAAGAGCCCCTGGTACTAAAGGGAAGATCCTAGCATAGATAAAGCAGAGGCAAGTGGCAAAGAGTGGGAATAAAGGGAGCCTTTTCTAGTCGGCTGTCGGTGGCTGTCAGTGACTAGTGGTGTTCCACAGGGGTCAGTGTCGAGACGGATTTGATTGACATTATATGTCAATGACTTGGATGACAGAATTGATAGTTTTGTTGCAAAGTGTGCGGACAATACAAAGCTAGGTGGAGGGGCAGGTAGTTTTGAGGAAGTAAAGAGGCTACAAAGGACTTATATTAGGAGAATGGGCAAAGAAATGACAGATTAATGCAGTGTCGGGAAGTGTATGATCATGCACTTTAGGCAGATTATTTGCTAAAGGGAGAGAAAGTTCAAATAATCTGAGTCCCAAGGAGATTTAGGAGTCCTTGTGCAGGAATCTCTAAAGGTTAATTTGCAGTTTAAGTCAGTAGTGAGGAAGGCAAATGCAATGTTATTATTCATTTCAAGAGGACTAGAATATGAATGCAAAGATGTAATGTTGAGACTTTATAAAGCAGTGGTGAGGCCTCACTTGGAGTATTGTCAGCAGCTTTGGGCCTCTTGTCTTAGAAAGGATGTGCTGACACTGAAGAGGGTTCAAAAGAAGTTCATGAAAATGATTCCAAGATTGAAAGGTTTGTCATATGAAAAGCATATGATCACTCTGGGACTGTATTCACTAGAATTCAGTAGAGTGAGATGTGCCCTCATTAATACCTATTGAATGGCGAAAGGCTTTAATAGAGTGGATGTGGAGAAGATATTTCCTGTGGTGCAAGAGTCTAGGAGCAGAGGACAGCCTCAGAATAGAGGAGTGTCCTTTTAGAATGGACATGAAGAGGAATTTCTTTAACCAGAGGGTGGTGAATCTGCGGAATTTGTTGCCAAAGGCAGCTGTGGAGGCTAAGTCTTTACGCATATTTAAGGCAGAGGTTGATAGATTCTTGATTGGTCAAGGCATGAAGGGATATGGGGAGAAAACAGGAGATTGTGTCTGAGAGGATAAATCCATTGACCTGCACCTAGCATAAACCTCCAAGTAACAGATAAGATGGGGCACTACAGTGGCGTAGCGGTTAGTGTGACATTATTGCAGCTCAGTGCATCAAAGTTTGCAGGTCAATACTGGTGCCATCTATAAGGAGTTTGTACATTCTCCCATGACCACGTAGGTTTCCCTCCACAGTCCAAAGACAAACTGGTTAGTAGGTTAATTGGCCATTGTAAGTTGCTCTGTGATTAGCTAGGATTGCTGGTGGTGGGGCACAGTTGATCAGACAAGGCCTGTCTCACGCTGTATCTCTAAAATAATAAAAAGTAGAGGATAGGAGAGATATGGAGGGCTATGGTCCAGGGGTGGGTCGATGGAGCTAGGCAAAGTACCAGTTTGACATTGACTAGATGGGCCAAAGGGCCTGTTTCTGTGCTGTAGGGGTCCAGGACTCTATGACACTAGAGCTCGCAATTCCCTACATGTGCCTTTTGTCTATCAAAGGTTTCTATGTCAGGTATTGACATTTGTCCCATTCAAATGATGACTAATCTTATTTACTTTTCCTTCTTGTGTTCATCGTGTCAGACACACAACATGATTCAGATATCACATACTGAGTGTTTATTAGATTCTTCTGGTTTTTCACTACTTTGCAAACGTTTTACCAAAGCCAAACAAAGACTTAGGGACTTGAGGAATAAACATTAAAAAAGATTTTATTTGGTAACAAAGTTACTTTAGGTAAGTGAAACTGTGAGCACTATGTTTTTGTTTTGTGGCTGCTTATGAAGAGACAAATCTCAAGGTTGCATAATGGATACATATTTTGATAATAAATGTACTTTGAACTTTGAACCTTTTAATGTTATTTGTGTAGATATTTGATATTTGTGCCTGATTCTGTGCATAAAGTGCAAGTAAAAATCAGTTTATATTTTTGAACCTACATTTCTGGTTCGTGTCCCAATCAAGGGGAAATTGGTGCTGGTAATTACATATTTGGTCCATTTCCTGGTGTCGTTTTGTACATATGTTGAATTCAATAGGCAATACATTCGTGAATGCAATTGGAGCAAAAATGTGCATCGTTTGAAGGAGCTACTGCCAGTGTGAATTTAAAAGCTGCTATTGGGACTTTGACGTTTTTCTTCCTCAGTTCTATAAGTAAGAGAATCTGCAGGAAGCTTTCAGCGCAGGCTTGCAACTCTGATCTTTGCCTGTATTAGAATCCCATATCTTACAGAGGCTGAAGGCTACTTAGGGCATGGAAACTGATGCATTGTGCATGATGGTAGAATGGGGAAGGGGGATGTGGAGGCATGTTTTGTTCTCTTCCAAATCTCACCGTTCCCCCGCTGGCAGCCTCTTGTACAATTGATGTGCATGGCATGAGCATGCTTTTTAAGAACTTAACTCATTCTCTCTGATCCTTGGCAGCAATAATATAGCAGCTGTGATTTCTACTAGCAGCTGCCACTGGGAACCATGCATTTTGGAAAGTGTAAGGGAAAAGCAGGCGGAATATATTTTTAAAATAAATATCCAATTTAGTGATGTTGTTTAGGGAGGAAGGGAGTATTTTCTGATTTTGGATCTTTACGCTCCACACAATACTTGTTCAAGTCGCCCACTCATGGATGAAAGCCAACTCAGAGACAATTATCAGTGACAAAATCTGAGGTTGGACTAGAAAATGAAAAGCTGCTTTTTTGTTGTTGCATGGGTTGTGAATAGTCAGCACGGCCTTGCTGGGTGGAAGAGGGTCTATTATTGTGCCGCATCTCTAAATAAACTAACCAAGTTGCATGAGAAAGCCATTTCTAGCTGCAGCAAGGAAATTACAGAATCTGAGTACATTCGGGATCATCAAAGTGAGGAAATATTAAGCACTGACATCCTAAAACAAAGAAAAGATTCATGAAGTGCTTGAATTTTTGGTTATGGAAATGAACAAGCAGAAACTTGAGCCACAACTGTAGTTTGTACATAGGTTGCCAACTGGGGTCTTGAAGTGGAAACTCTGAACCTGCTTGTTAATTTGAAGCCTTGGGGCTAATCAGGCAGTCAGTTGATACCTTCTCATGATCTAACTGGCAACGTCCACATCATCAATTCCATTGCCAACTACATGCTATGCTTGGAAAACAAAGAGTGCAGATATGTAGTGGAAGGAGTCGACAGCACCAGAGGAATAATAGTTATTAGATTTACTTGTCCGATGCCTGAACTCCTCGGGTTTTATTGTTATGAGAGATTTCACAATTTAGGGCTATATTTACTGAAGTTTGTTCAAAATGGTAAGAGAGATGATTTAGTTGATGTTTACTGAATATCAAGAAAATCTGAATTTGAAAGAACCGTTTTGTTCAGAGTGAGATATTTAAGAATCGATGGAATCGGGATGGACACGCATTTAAAATTAGAGTCAGATCTCTCAGAGTGAAGGCAGACCCGACCCAAAAATTGTGTGGTAAGTTGATAATCATATTTTTTTGCAGTAATTGTTGATTTTGAATCCGAGAATGATTGATTGTTATTAACCAAATACATCTTATGAGATGAGAGAGGTAATTGGTTCATGGATCGCCTGTCATTTTGATGAATTAGAGAACAGGATCACGAGGTTAAGGGGCCAACTTCGTACTTATGTTTTTGTGCTATTGCTTTAATGGTAATAATCTGGGAAAAAAGAAATGAGAACTTGCATGCAATCTCTAGAGTTTTTGGATTGCAACGAGTGCTAATAATACATACATTACATATATGTGGCCAAGTGGTTAAGGCATTGGACTAGCGACCTGAAGGTCGTGAGTTCGAGCCCCAGCCGAAGCAGCGTGTTGTGTCCTTGAGCAAGGCACTTAATCACACATTGCTCTGCGATGACACTGGTGCCAAGCTGTATGGGTCCTAATGCCCTTCCCTTGGATAACATTGGTGTCGTGGAGAGGGGAGACTTGCAGCATTTGCAACTGCTGGTCTTCCATACAACCTTGCCCAGGCCTGCACCCTGGAGAGTGAAGGCTTTCCAGGCACAGATCCATGGTCTCGCAAAACTAACGGATGCCTTTATACATATATAGGAAATTCTCCAAAACCTGTGTCAGCCTGGTTCTACCACCCACAACTTTGTTCTTGGATTGAAGATGGCGAGTGAGATTGTCTCACTAATTATAAAGCGACTAATATTACTTCTTTTCCATCAAAATTGAGATTGTTTGGACGATTCAGAGTGCAATTATTTAGGTCTTAGTGGAGCAGAAATATCCTAATTGAAGTTGCTTATTTTGTAACAGTGTTGGGATAGAACTGCATCAACGGTTCCACTATCAACAAATCCAAATTTGGGAACAGAACCCTGTTCAATGAGACTAGTGCCAGAGCATGTGCGTAACATGCAGAAGTAAATTACTGCTCTCAGTTATTGGTAAGTGTTATATTTGTTGACATTTACAGCATGGGATCATCCAAAGAGTTCAGATTCTTTCATGCTGTGCTTGTTCGAAAAAAGGCAGGGAATGGAATAATAAATTACAAAAACAGAGCTGAATTTCATACATTTGGAATGAGGCAGCAGTCGTCCAAAAGCATCAGCAGCATTCACATTGGAATTATTTATTGATTGTATTCTCTGATCAGGTATTTGAACAATAGTGACTTCAATTGCTTTCGAGTAATTTGCCAAAGTTTGCTTATTTTTCTGGGACGCATATACTTGTGTGTGCCTGAAATGAGCAAAGTACTGTGGCTGCTAATAAACCTTAGCCTTTATAATTGGAGACAAGATTGTTATTTTTGAAAAATAGCTATTGGAAGATGTTTCTCAAGAAACCCTTGAGGTACTTTTCAGCTTTTCATCATGTTTCAATGGTTTGCTATCTTCAGTTGGTTCCTTCAGTATAATTTGTTCTTTGTGATTGGGAAAATGGATTCAAGATTCGAATAATATAGAAACATAGAAACATAGAAAATAGGTGCAGGAGTAGGCCATTTGGCCCTTCGAGCCTGCACTGCCATTCAGTATGATCATGGCTGATCATCCAAGTCAGAACCCTGCACCAGCCTTCCCTCCATACCCCCTGATCCGCGTAGCCACAAGGGCCATATCTAACTCCCTCTTAAATATAGCCAATGAACTGGCCTCAACTGCTTCCTGTGGCAGAGAATTCCACAGATTCACCACTCTCTGTGTGAAGAAGTTTTTCCTAATCTCGGTCCTAAAAGGCTTCCCCTTTATCCTCAAACTGTGACCCCCTCGTTCTGGATGTCAATAATGTCAATATAGGAGTATATATGTGAAAATGTTTCATTTGCTATGGAAAATGAAAATTACACCAGGATTTGTGCTAAGCTTAAACTATTCATATCTTGGAAGTGAGCATCACAAAATAGCATCTGGAGTTTATCGCATTACTTCTGTTGCTTGAAGTATAATTGTTAAAATTTCAACAGCAAAGTGCAGTGTCTTTTCAGTGCTGCAGATAATGCAAAGCTGAGGCTGGATTGGGAGGTGGGTGGGGTAGGAAGAGAGCTGTGAGGGAGATCAAAAGGTCTCCAATGTGATTTCGTTAAAATCAGAGGGTGCAAGGTGGGTATGTGGGCAATCCATGGCAGATGCACTTTAGCTTGGATATATTGTTCGCTTATCCATTTTGATCAGAAAAACTGATTATCTGAATGCTGAAAGATTAGGAAAGGGCATGATTCAATAAAAGGTTAAGTGTGTACTAGACCACACTCATTGAAAAAAAATCCCAGTGAGGAAGGCAAAGAAGATTCAAGTACAGGAGTAAGGATGTCTTGCTTCAGCTGTACAAGACTTCGGCAAAATCCCATCCGGATTTTTCTGTACAGTTTTTCTAAGGAATGTGTTCTTAGAATTGAGGGTGCAACAAGGCTGCTTAGTAAACTATTTTTTGGGATCAATTAAGCTTATATTCACTGAATAGAAGAGTGAGAGGAGAACTTACAGAAACCCATAGAATTCTAGACCAATATAGAGACATTCCAAGTAGCTGGAAAGTTCAGAACAAAAAACACAACCTCAGGTTACAGATATGCCATTCAGAACAGAGATTAGAGGATACTGAATTTATGGAATTCTCCACCATAGGAGGTAGTGGAGGATGTCAATAAATACATGCAGGTAGGAGATAGATGTATTCCTTAATGCTAAATGGATTCAAGATGTGAGGAGAAGGCAAAGACTGGGTAATGAAATAGACAATCACATAATCATGTTGAGTGGCAGAGAAGGCATGAAAGGCAAAGACTCCTAACCCTATGTTCCATGTTATTTCATTTAGTAACTGTTACAGCTAACAAGGACCTACTCTGACAAGGGAATATGGTTAATACAAGAAGCAATTCTGTGCAGCGGGCCTGGCCTGTTTTAATATTATCTGACCAAGCGCGTGGTTAAAATGTGGTGTTGTTCACCTTTGATTCTGTTTCAAGTGGAGACAACTCAGCCAGGTTACTTCTGAAAGAAGCTGAATTTATTTCTTCAGGCTACATTTTTTAATGTAAGACCAAGAACAAAATCTTAAAGATTCTGAAAATCTGCACTAAATCAAAAAATGGTGAAAATTAGCAGCACTTTCAACCTCACATGTGCCGAGAAAACAAGGTTAATTTTGGACAATGGAGCTATACTTTTCGTATCTGAATAATACTTTTTCCAATATCATCCCCAATTCTTTCTCCATTGCATTGAAGACAGTATTCATACTGCTTCTTGCACCCGTGCAGAACTCATCAATTTTATTACCCTTGCCATCAGCTTCCACCCTGCCTTCAAATTGATGTGGACCATTTCTGACACTTCTTTTTCGAGATCTTTCTTTCTCCACCGCAGGTGACCAACACTTCAATGATATTTATAACAAACCCACTGACTCTCATAGTTACTTAGACTCTTGTAAGAATGTCATTTCCTTCTTTTAAATTCTCCATCTCCACGGAATCTGCTCCCAAGATAAGACCCCCTTTTCCAAGAAATGCGACTTTTTTCTGCTGTGATTGATGGAGCCCAATCCGACATTTCCTCTTTTACTGATACTTCCGCTGTCACCCCACTTCTCCAGAACAGAGGTAGAATTCCCCTGGTTCTTACCTTTCAACCTGTGAGTGTCTGCATTCAACATATCATCCTTTGTCATCTCTGTCAGCTGCAACATGGTCTCATCACCAACCACATCTTCTCTCCACCTTTTCTGCCTTCCTCAGAGACTGCTCCCTCCATGACTGCCTGGCCTGCTCATCTCTCTCCTTACCCCTGGCCTATTCCCCTGACCTGGCAGTAGGCGTGACACTTGTTCATGCACCTCCTAGTTCACCGCCATCCAGTTGCCTGAATACAGTAGTCTTTCCAGATGAGGCAAAGGCTGCCATGTATCTTCTCCAACCACATCTACTGTTGCCTCCTCAGTGCCCACTTTTTGGGACACCTACAGTATGCTCAGTCCACAATGGCCATTCCGAGCTCCCAGTTGCAGTCCATTTCAATTGCCTTTTCCATTCCCACACTGGCCTGTCCATTCTTAGATTTCTCTATTGCCAGGATGAAACCCAATGCAAACTGGAGGAGCAGCACCTTATATTCCAGCTGGGTAGTCTGTAATACGGTGGCATGAATATTGAGTTTTTCAATGAAGTAACCCCCTTCCTCTTTTCCCCACCTCTCCCTCTCCTTCTAAACTTTTGATCCTCCCATTTTGTCCGCTTTCCTATCTTTCTCCCAGCCTCCTCATCACCCATCTTTGACCCCTGCCTATTTACCTCCTCCTCCACCTCCATTCAGGGCCCAAACAGTCCTTCCAGGTGAGGCAACATTTCACCTGTGAATCTGTTGGGGTCATCTGTATCTGATGCTCCCGATGAGGCCTCCTCTATTTTGACAAGAACCAACATAGATTAAGGGACCACTTTGTCGAGCACCTCCACTCTATCTGTAAAAAGTGGTATTTTCCGGTGGCCATCCATTTTAATTCCTATCCCCAATCCCGTTCTGACACAAACAAGAGAAAATGAGCAGATGCTGGAAATCTTGGGTCCTGCCAAAGGGTTTCAGCCCGAAACGTTGACTGTACTCTTTTCCATAGATGCTGCCTGGCCTGCTGAGTTCCTCCAGCACTTTTTGTGTGTTACTCCTGTTCTGACATGTCGGTCCGTGGCCTTCTCTTCTGCAATGATGTGGCCACTCTCAGGTTGGAGGAGCAATATAGTCCCCCTAGGTAGCATCCAACTTAATCGCATGAGCATAGATTTCTCTAAACTCCGGTAATTTTTTTTCCCCACTCCCCTACTCTTCCCCCACTCCCCTGATCTTCAATTCCCCACTTGTGCCTCTTACTTCTTCTCCTCACCTGCATATCACCTTCCCTAGTGTCCCTCCTCCTTCCCTCCCTCCCATGGTCCATTATCCTCTGTTACCAAACACGTGGAATTCTGCAGACGCTGAAAATTCAAGCAACACACATCAAAGTTGCTGGTGAACGCAGCAGGCCAGGCAGCATCTCTAGGAAGAGGTACAGTCGACGTTTCAGGCCGAGACCCTTCGTCAGGACTAACTGAAGGAAGAGTGAGTAAGGGATTTGAAAGTGGGAGGGGGAGAGGGAGATCCAAAATGATAGGAGAAGACAGGAGGGGGAGGGATGGAGCCAAGAGCTGGACAGGTGATTAGCAAAAGGGATATGAGAGGATCATGGGACAGGAGGCCCAGGGAGAAAGAAAAGAGGTGGGGGGGGGAAACCCAGAGGATGGGCAAGAGGTATAGTGAGAGGGACAGAGGGAGAAAAAGGAGAGAGAGAGAGAGAGAATGTTCTATGCGGCAGAGAGGCCTCCCGATGGCTGTGGCTCAAAAGAAGGGAGCCATGGAGTCATAAGTAGCTAGCCATCTGGACACAAGCCCCAGCTGGGTCACCTGGAGGTGATTGTATGATGTTGAAAGACCCGAAACACCCGATGATTGCAGGAACATCACTGAAGATGTGTCCAGAAGCATCAATAGATGTATGTACACAGCAGGAAAAGCTGGCATTTGTTCAAGTGGTAGAGTTTGAGAAAGGAACCTTGTTGATGAGAGAGTAAACTTGTTAACTGATATGTTGTGAGTCTACAGAATGTTATGTGGGGGGAGGTATGAAATGAAAATAAAAAGAAGTGCAGATGCTGAAAGTATGAGATAACTCAGAAGCTGGTAATCTGGGTTAAGAGTGGAGGGAGGTGGTGAGAGGACTTTTTGAAGGTTGGATTTCAGCTCAATACTCTTGCATGGTCATTGCACCCAGAGCTGGAAAGGGAAGTATCTCCTTAGGTGCTCCTTAGGATGCTGAAATCACGAGCCTTTCTCAAGCCTCATTTCATTCAATTGAATCTCCACGGACAGATTTGAAAAGTGAGTGTTAGGTGCCCAAGGTGAACTATTCCACTGTGGTTCAATAAGGAGTAGAGTCAAAGAGTCATATAGCATGGAGACACACCCTTTGGCTCATCTGTATTGCTCAGTGTGCTAGTCCCATCCTCTGGCATTTGGTTCATGGCCCTCTAACTCTCTCCTAGCCATATGCTTATTTAGATGGCTTTTAACTCATCCACTATGCCACAGTTTCTGGCAGCTGATTCGAAACGGGCATCACCCTTTGCATGAAGCAGCTGCCCATGATGCCCTGAAGTCCCTATTAAATCTCTTGCCTCTGATCTTAAAATAATGCCCTCTTGTTTTTAGCAACCCCCCCCCCCCCCAGAAAAGAAGATGATGTGCTTTAAATCTGTCTCTGCCCCTCATAATCTTATATACCGCTGTTAGGTCACCTGTCAATCTCCTATATTCCTGGGAATAAAGTCCTATTCTGTGAAATCTCTCCTTGTAGTTTAGCCCTCAAGTCCTGGCAACATGCCAGGTAAATATTTTTTGCACTCTTTCTTGTTTAACAACATATTTACTATGAGAGTGACCAAAATTGTACACAGTGCTCCAAATGCAGCCTCATCAGTGTCTTATACTGTATAACCATGTGATAACTTCTCAATTTCTATACTCACTGTACTAACTGATGAAGCTCTGACTGCCAAGTGCCTTTGTCAACAAACAGGAAACAGGCCAACAGGAACATAACTTCTCTTTAAATAGGTGTGATAGGTAGGTCAACGGTAGCATTCTGGAAATTGTGTATTGATAGTGAACAGAAGATCAGATTTCAAGTTAATGATCAGCCATTGAAAAGGCTTGGGAAATGAGCAAGAGCTCAATCTGGTGTTAGCCTGGGGATATGGTTCATGTCCCAACCCTGCCCAACTGATTCCAGCAGAGTTACTGAAAGATGTTGAGCCCTTCTAAATATTCAGTTAGCATATTCTTGTGTATATGATTGAATGCATTAATACTTGGTCCATTTTTGCCCTCTGATAATGTAAATATATGTTGCAAAATGCAAAATGAATGTGATATGTAGACTTACTCTGGACTATCTTAAATTGGAAGCAAAAAAGGGGGATAATTGGCTGTACCTCTGTGACTGATGTGAATGGTGTTCTGTAATTAATAGGCAAAATGCAATTGAAAGCAATGATTTGAACTGTCAGTTTTACTATCATGCAACTTACATTGTCCTACAATTTGACTTTCAGATTAGCATCTAACAAAATTGCGTTTTTAAATCTTGCTGCTTTTTCCTGTTCTGCTCTTAAGGTGGTGTCAAGTCAATTCAGTGAACTATTATTCTTGGGAAAAATTCAAGATGTGCAAAATGAAAGACAATAAAAATTTTCCCTTCTGTACACATACTGTCAAGCCATTAATCTTGATTATAATCTTGATTATAAATGAGTTAATGATTTTGCTAACTTTTTGCCACAAGGAAAATCTGTCCATAATGTTTAAGTTCCTCCTTTCATGATCTAACAGGCTGACAGTGAATTGCATCTTCCTTAATTTATTGCTATCAGAATATCTCCAAATATTTAACAATACTGCTGATTTATTTTGTCCAAACATTTAGTCAATTTATCAATATTACTTTATTTATTTTCTTTATGGCTAAGCTATAAAAGAAATTACTCTGGAAATGATTTTATAGCAAGGGCTAAATGATATATGAAGCATTAGACATGACATTGATAGTAACATTGTCCTTTAGTGGTAGAGATGAGATACACACCAGTAATCTAAATTTTCACCAAGCTGTTACAGCTTCACTGGGATTACATCCACCATAAATAGTTCTTACTATTTTTGTTAGCTGTTATCCTGTTTGAGATAAAACTTGCCACATGCATTTGTGGTTCACGCTTGTCCAAATAGAGAAAAGTGTGCAGCTTCAGAAATCTATTGGGCTTTCTTTTTACAGAAGGGGCAGATTGTGAACTGGAAGGATACTAGTAGGAAGGTTTGATAGTGCTGCACGGGAAAGGGAGGGTTTAAAATAGAGTTTCAGGGGGATGAGAACCAGAGCGCCAGAACAGATAGCGGAGAGGCTGTGGAGACAGATGTTGTTAAGACCTCAAAGTCAGGAATCAAAATCAAATGGTGCGACTAATATTCTGAGCTGCATCTATTTCAATGCAGGAAGTATTGTAATGCAAGAAAGGCAGATGAGCTCAGGTCATGGATCAACACGTGGAATTATGATATGGTAAGTGTTAGAATTGGTTGCATGAGGGGAAGACTGGCAGCCCAATATTCTGGGCTTCCATTGTTTTAGGGAATAAAGGGGGTGAGGTGGCATTACTTGATAGGGAAAACATCATGGTAGTGCTCAGTCAGAGCAGACTGGAGAACTCGTCAAGCGAGGTGTTATGGGTGGAACTAAGGAATAAGAAAGGTATAACCATATTAATGAGATCATAATGTAGACCACCTAACAGTCCGCAGGATGTAGAGGAACAAATTTGTAGAGAGATTGCAGACTGTTGTGAGGATCATAAGGTTGTTATAGTAGGTGATTTTAACTTTTCTCATATTGACTGGGAATCCCATACTGTAAAAGGACTGGATGTCAAATGTGTTCAGGAAAGTTTCCTTAATCAGTATATAGAATTCCCAGTGAAAGAGTGTGCAATACTTGATCTCCTATTGGGGAATGAGACAGGGCAAGTGATTGAAGTTTGTGTAGGTGAACACTTTGCATCCAGTGATCATAATGCCACTAGGTTCAAAGTGAATATGGAAAAAGATAGGTCTGATCTGAGGGATGAGATTCTAAATTGGAGAAAGGCCAATTTTGATAGCATCAGAAGCGATCTGGCAAGTGTGGACTGTGACAGGCTGTTTTGTGGCAAAAGTATATTTGGCAAGTAGAAGGCCTTCAAAGGGAAATTCTGAGAGTACGAAGCTTGGATCTGCCTGTCAGAATAAAACATAAAGATTATAGATTTAGGGAATCTTGATTTTCAAGAAACATTGAACCCCTGGTTAAGAAACAAAAGGAGGTGCATAGCAGGTATAGGCAGGTAGGAACAAATTAGGTACCTGGAGAGTGTAAGAAATACAAGAGAACACTTAAGAAAGAAATCATGAGGTAGCAGACAAGGTTACTCAGAAGACAGACACAGAGTCTATAGATGTGATGCAAAGCAGCAGCAAAGTCATGGACCCTACACAGATTACAGAGGAGGCTGACTGGAGGCTGCTGACAAGTAGGGTGCCGCAGGGATTGGTGCTAAGTCTGTTGTTGTTTGTCATTTCCATCAACAATCTGGATAATCTGGATAATGTGGTTAAATTGTGGATGACACCAAGATTGGGTGAGTATCAAAGACTATCAAGGGTGAAAAATGGCAGATGGAATTTAATGCAGGCAAATGTGAGGTGTTGCACTTTGGTAGGACCAGAAAGGGTAGGTCTTACACTGTGAATGGTAGGGTACTGAGGAGTGTGATTGAACAGAGGGATCTAAGAATACAGGTCCAAAATTCATGGAAAGTGCTGGCACAGGTAGATAGGGCCGTAAAGAAAGCTTTTGGCACATTGGCCTTCATAAATTAAAGTTTTGAGTACAGGAGATGGGATGTTATGTTGAAGTTGTATAAGGAGCTGGAGGTCTAATCTGGAGTATTGTGTGCAGTTTTTGGTCAGCTACCTACAGGAAACCTCCAACAGGACCACAGCCCTATTGTTAGGTTTGGAGGCTTGCGTGCCTCAATGACCCACAGAGCTATGTTGGCTGGTGTTGGGGCTTTATGCTTTGGCTCTTGGTAGGATCACCTGTGCCAAACAGGTCAAAGGGTAAAGGCCAAACTAAGAATGGTGCTCCAGTCCTCCCAGCTCAGGGGTTCAGCTCAGGGCTAACAACTCTGACTGGTTTAACAAAATTGTTGTGGAAACAGCAATGAAAAATCCTTCTACATCTGATTGTGACAGTAGTCCTGAAAACTTGCATGACTATCAGGAAGCGACTGATATGATAAAGAAAGTCCTGAACACCGCTAGAGATGGAGGACTTTCATTACTGCTCTAAACATCAGTGGCAGAATGGGCAGGGAAAAACCTACAGGAAAGATGTAAGGTTGAAAGTGTAGAGAAAAAATGTACAAGGTGTTGCTGGGACTGGAGGTCCTGGCTTATAAGCAAAGATTCAATAGTTTATGACCTTATTCCTTGGAACATGGAAGACTGAGGGAAGATTTGAAAGAGGTATACAAAATTTTGAGGGGTATAGATAGGGTAAATGCAAGCAGGCTTTTTCCACTGAAGTTGACTGGGACTACAACTAGAGAACATGGGTTGAGAGTGGAAGGTGAAAAGTTGAAGGGGAACATGAGGGAAATTTCTTCATTCAGAGGGTCATGAAAGTTGAATGAGGTGCTCGCTCATGCGAGCTCAGTTTCAATGTTTGAGAGAAGTTTACATAGCTACATGGATGGGAGGGGTCTGATGGGCTGTGGTCCTGATGCAGGTCGATGGAAGTATGCAGTTTAAATGGTTCAGCATGGACTAGATGGACTGAATGGCCAGTTTCTGCACTGTACTTTCCTATGGTCTATGACTCTATGACTGCTGAAGTAAACTTAGCCTTGTAGCACCAAGAATAGAAACTTAAAGAACAGAATGATGAATATGAATATCACAGTCATGATTGAAGAAGCAGCAACATCAAATTAATGAGTAACTATTCCACTTAATCAGATAATTCATTAACAGCTTAGCTTGGTTCTTGAAATGACTGACTGCTTCTGTGATAGATTGATCATTTGAAATAGTATTGCTTATGGATATTGATTATCTTTCCATTTCTTCCTTGGCATTTTTGCTTCCAGTTGACTGCCTTATTACATGATATCAAGCCAGTTATGTTATTTAAAGCCTTAGCTTACTGATGGATATTCCCCCCTTTGTCATATTCTATTCAAATAGTTTGCTGTTGTACTATTCATTTATAGATTTTCTTTTATTGCTCCAGTCCCAAGAGTAATTTGAAGATTTTTTTTTGTGAGTTGATATTCACCTGTTTTGCAGGCTCACTGTTCTCTGAAAGAAGAACTACTTCTTAATATTTAATAATTCAGACTTTGCATAACTAGTGATTATAGAATATGTAGCGGAGATGAAGTGTCTCAACCTGAAATGTTGTCTGTCTTTTTCCTTCCACAAATGTTGCCTGACCCACTTAGTTCCTTTCTTTTTTGTTATGAGAAATAATGCTGCCACATCCAGTGGCAGATGGGCAGAACCACAGACATAGACTTAAAATAAATGCTGAATAAATTAGAAGGAATGATGATATTTTACTTTAAAGTTCCTGTGATCTGGATGTTGTGCCTGAAATGGTGACAGCGCAAATGCATCTGTTGCTTTCAAAAGAGAAGTGGAGATATAGTTGTAGGGTAAAAATGGCTGAATGAGACAAACTGGATTGTTCATTCAAAGGAGATTGAAGTAAAAGGTATTTTTCACCAAGCATTGATCGGGTCACACAGAGCAAACATTTGGATCCTCTCGATCTCTGCTGGACAGAGGTACATTTTGCTCTCAAAATTAGATTTCGTGCTGGTCGAGCATCCTGTTTGTCCTGATGTTCCTAGAAGCTGTTGCTTTCGACAACTCATTATTGTAGCTTCCTCTCTTTCACAAACTTTGAAACCCTAACTGCTTGATCAAGCTGGAAGACGCTTTGTCATCCTTGTGCTGACTTGTGAGAGGCAAGGCAGGTCTGTTAAAGAGGTCAAGGTATCTTTGAAGCAAGATGTCAGCTTACTGGTGTTTCACTGTACTTGGTGTGGTGTACAATGTGAATTTTTAATATGTTAGAATGACTGGAGTAGTGATGGGTATTTATCAAATGTACAAGTCAGGTCCTAGCATGATTTGCTACTTGTAGTAATTCAGATTCAGGTTTTTTTTATCACACGTACATTGAAATGTGATGTTTACGTTAACAACCAATATACCTAAGGATGTTCTGGGGCAACTCACAAGTGCGGCCACACATTCTGGCGTTGACCTAGCACGCCTACCATGTTCAGCCGAACAGCACAAGCTGCAACAACAGCATAACAAGCTTTTTTCCATCATGTCACCCCCCCCCCCCCCACCCCAGGTCTCCAACCTCTGGGCAGGCTATCTATGTGCTTCCATTCCTTGCTGCCAGACTCTCAGATTGCAGGCATTGAGCCGTTGACATCCAGAGAAACCCACGCAGGGACTTTGACCTTTGGCTTCTGTAAGGGGGTTTTGTCTTTTATGTTACTGCGTAGTCTAATTAAAATGGCTTCTTTGTTATGTTATACTTGGGAATGCTTCTTTGTTATGTTAAACGCTGAGAACGTTCTTGCGCTAGCAGCTTGTTTTGGGTTAGACTGTGATAAGAAGATGTTACGAACCAATTGGGATAGTTGCTATGTTTTTGGTGTATCTGAAGATATTGTATGCGCGGGGTTTTGGGGGAGAAGGCACGAGAGAGAGACAGAGGATGGACCAGGTGCTGTGAGTCAGCTAACGGGGTCGGACCCTGAGTGGGGTGTTCGGCGAGGAGAGGAGATGGAGATGGACTCGTGGGAAGCCTCTGGTCGACCACCGTTGTTGGTCCCAGGTGGCCGGTCGAGGTGGTCTGAGGGGTCGCAGGGTGAAGAAGAAGGGTCCTGAGCACCAACTGTTTGTGCACGAAGAGATTGAACTTTGATAAGTGTAGCGCCTTTTATTTTCCTTTTATATTTTATTCTCTATTAATTATATAGTTCCAGTAATATCTATAAACTGTAAATCATTTAATCGTATCTGGTGTATTGTCTGTTATTTGGGCGGGGTGGGATACATCACACAGCATCCACACAAACTTATTATCCAGTTTGGCGTGGCCAAGGGCTGTTTCCCCAGACGACAGCGAGCCGAGCGGCCCTGAGGCCTGCCGGGGGGCTACACTTCTATCTCTGGACTTGCCATCCTCTGGATTTCAACACTCAGCTTTTCCCTCTGGTTGGTGACTTCTGGGTATCCATCCTGGGATTAGCCAGTCACAGATTTGATCTTCGGGGCCTCGGCTTTTGGACTCCAAAAGACCTCCAACCTCGGTGACCTGGAGGCATGGTCACTGGTCCCCATGACTCCCTCCCACACAGACCTCCAACCAGGGACATTCCAACCTGCGGATTGCTGTACTCCTTAGCACCTGCCAATCCGATCTCTGGGGTTGCTGACATTTGACCGTGGAGCACTGCAGCCTGGACCCTGAACACCAACTCCTACTCTGATCCTCATTTACTACCCCTGACTTCTATCTCTCCCTCATTCTGTCTTGAACCCTTAACCTGTCCCCTAACTCCCTGCACTGTCCCTCAAACCATCCCTACAGACCTAAAAGCAACTAAGTCTTAAGCCACAGCCTTGATGGACATTGCAGCTCAGCGCCATCTTGACCAGAAGTGTAATGTTTTATTTGGAGTTGAAAGCAAAATTGATAGGTTATACTTCAGATCCATTTTCTATCCATAAATAATTATTGGGTTTCATGATGTCAGCATGTATGAAATGTACAAATGCGAATTATGTAAATCCATTTACTGACGGGTGGGATTTATGCATAATGAGATGGACATGATGGATTCCAAATCTAGGATAGGTGTTATGTTTTGTAACTTCAAAACATTAAACTAATTCAAGGAAAAAACAAGGGGGTCCAAAAATGCAGGTGTAACTTCTTTACTTGAAGTGATGTGTGCATGGATCACCTGGTGGTGTGATGGCATAGCCAGTTAATGTATTTTTACATATATGTAATTAATTACTTAAATGAACAAGAATGATAAATATATATATACTCACAAGATTTCTACAATATTATTGAAATATTAAATACGCCCTGCTTAACTATAAACAGATGCTAATTTCATTTCATTGGTTTTGTATCTGTACTCGGCACAATGACAATAAAGTTGAAGCTAATCTAATCTAATCTAAACTCTTGCTCAGTGGAGAATGCATCTCAACCAAATAAACAATATATTATGTATTACAACTACAACATACAGTATCCACAGCATAGTAAATTTTAATAGTCCTACTCAGGTCTAAAGTTTTAATCGCTGTGGAGGATTTTTGCCTCTTGTAGGATAACATTCCTCCTGTCAAGGAGAATCACTCTGTGCTTGGCAGTTGAGATTTGTGCATGTGAAACAATCTCAGATTCTGGGGCCCCTTCCATGGTGGGGGTAGCAGTTGATTCTGAGACTGCAGGAAGTGGTTCTAATGGATCAGAGCATCTTTCTTCTCCTTTTCTCTCTCTGGATCTATATCGATCCTTTTCCTTCTTCTAGGTTGTGCATCCTGATCTTGGGAAGGTCCATTTACCTAACTGGAGTATACTCTGATTAATCCTTCTATTGCGCCCTTTACGATTTGACCTCTTCTCTTAGTTTCCCCATCCACAACATCATCTGATGAATCCTCTCTGTCTTTCTATCTTCATTGACTCGTTTCTTTTTGGCCTTCCATTCATCCAGCTGGGCTTTGGTCTTTGCATCTACGTTTATAAGCAGCTTTTTGTCAGCCTCTTGAAGTTCATGCAAAAACCTTGATGCACACAGAGCAGATTCTAGCTCTTGATACTCACAAAAGCCATATGCTTTCAACTTTCTTCAAACTTCCAGCTTAAGACCAAGTCAAATTTTGCAAGTAACTTGTTGATTAACATATCAGAAGCTTTCTAGGATATGTTACCTACAAAAACTGTTGTAGTCGGACCACTGCTTTCATCACTTTCATGATTCCTCTGAGCAGTATGGTCCTTCCTTGGTCCGATATGCTTTCCAACCAGAGGCACAGAGGTGGGCACCCACACCTGTTTACCTTCAGTTGGACAAAGGTCCATGGTGTTTGGCACAGAGACAGTAGTGGCATTATTCAGTACCTTTGTTAATTCACTTTCTTATGGCTTCATTGCAGTGATGTGGCATGCAAACTGTGGATGGATCTCCGATCAAATTGTAGTTGTCTCAGCCAATCATGACCTTGCAATGCTGGTCCTCCTGTTTTTACCACATACAAGCCCAATGTGGTTTGTTGGTTGTTGCATCTTACTGTTATGAATGTCATTCCCACAAGAGTTATCTTTTCGCCAGTATAAGTTCACAGTTGAATATCTGCAAGCTTCAGTTTAGTATCTTTAAAATGCCATTTAAACTCATTTTCTGGAATAACAAGCAGCTGAATCAGTGTCTAATTCCATTTTAATTAATTTGCTGCTCACTTCTGGTGTAAACCATTTGCTTGTCTATTATTAATTTTCACACTGTAAATTTCAAAGCTGCGCAGTTCCATGTCACTGTCATCATTATCAGATTTTTCATCAACAGCATGCCTATTAGTGTTCCTTTTGAATTTGCAACTTGGACTTTTTAATAATTATTATCTTTTTCTCTTCCCTGAGCAGTCCATTTATTTTTGTTTGCCTGACATGCTCCTTGTATGTGTACTACTTTTTTACATTTTTTACAAGTTTCACCTTTAAATCTGCATCTGTTTGGTGTATGTGAGCCCCTGCCACAATGGTAACACAATTTGTTTGGCCAAGCACTTTCTGTTTAGACGTTGGAATTTTGTTCATGCTCACTTTCATTCCTGACTGCAACCCAATTACGACTCTGTCTGCGGTTTCTATTGAAACACAATTTCCACTGCACATTTGAATGTAAGCTGAGCTTCAGTTAGAAGCTGTTTTCTTTTAAGATTCCACAAACTAAGCAATCTCTCAGAGCATCATTAAGCCCATCACTGAACTGATAATGCTCAGACAATCTCTTCAATTCAGCCATGTACACTGAAATGGATTCCCCTACTTTTCCATTCCGCTTACGAAACCTAAAGCATTCTGTAATCAAAAATGGCTTTGTTCCTGGTATTTCTGCATCAACTTTACAATAGCAGCAAAGCTCATTTCTGATGGTTTGGTTGGAGTAGTCAAGTTCTGATGGTTTGGTTCAAAGAAAACTGTATGTCTTTAGACCTAATGTACTTATCAAAGTTGGAACCAGCTTCTCATTGGCTATTTCATTTGATTCAAAATACTGTTCCAATAGTGAACATGATCCAATAACCCATTGCGTAATCAAACATGCCAATCTTTCTAATGTATCCAGCCATTTCTGATTTTTTAAATGATTATTATCAGCTGGTACTCACTGTTTATGAGTCCTTCCTTTCTCTTTATGAATCCAAGAATTCTTCCATTTACACCCTTTCTTTTTAAACTTGATCGTGTCTTCCCTTCCAAAGAGCACATGCTGCTCCATTACGACATTGCTCTCACTGCGTTTTATTTCAAATGTCTTGCTGCAAGAGGTCAATAGATGTCTCAGGTTCATTTTAAAAATACCTCCTCATGAATGCTATGTTTTGTAACTTCGAAACGTTAAACTAATTCAAGGTAAAAATACTGGAGTCTAAAGATACAGGTGTAACTTCATCTCTACCTTAAGTGAGGTGCACATGCATCACGTGGTAGTGTGCTTACGTATGCAATTAACATATTTTTACATATAACACAAACTTAATTATTTAGCAAATGATAATGGTTAATCAACCAATATATATACAAGATTACTAAAATATTATAGAAACATTAAATACACTAAATGATTGGTTTGCTGAGTAGATCAGCTGTAGGTGGATAGGGATTTGTGCACCTCAGCTCACTGAAGAATTTTAGGGACAATTGAGAATTGCAGGCCAAATAAGCTGCAGCAACCTCTTTGTGCTTCAGCAACTTTGATTGGAAATTTTGACTCAGAATTCTGCAATGAATTAAGTTTCAGAGTTGGAGTTACTGTTTATCTCACTGTTAAGGAAGCAGAAGCATAAACAATCATTTAGACCATAAGATATAGAAGCTGAATTGGGCCATTTGGCCCATCAAGTTTGTTCCACCATTTAATCATGGCTGATCCCTTTTTCCCCTCTTCAGCCCCACTCCCCAGCCTTTTCCCCCTAACTTTAGATGCCATGTCCAGTTAAGAACCTATCAAGCTCTGCCTTACATGAACCCAGTGAGCTCTGCCTGTGGTAATAAATTCCACAAATTCGCCACCTCCAGCTAAAGAAATTTCTCCGCATCTCTGTTTTAGATAGATGCCCCTCTATCCTGAGGCTGTTCCCTCTTGTCCTTTAATTTAGCTGCTTTCAACAGTGCAATGTATGTTATAGGGACATCTATGGGACTAAGAAACAATGTTTGCAGATTGCATAGCACCCATTTTGTGCAATAATCTTATTAAATTTATGTAGATATTGTTTCCAATATAGTTATTATAGTCATCCAATTCATATTAATAAATCTGCTTAAAATTTTCTTAGTAGATTTTAGTGGATGACTTACCTTATGAAATATATAAGTGGATTACTGAACTGAAGTAAATATTTAGATTATTATTTTTTATTCAGCACTATATGCGACATGTTCCGAAGCCACCACTTGATGGCAGGAGATTACATAAGCTATTTAGATCTTCTGAAAGAAACAATTTAGAAGGAAAACATTAGTAGGAACGTCTGATCCTACTACTACTACTAAGTCGACTCAGGCCTAGGGGGCTGGTGTCAGGCACGATGACAGGCTCTCCACTTCTCCCCCTCCCTCATCAGTGTGTTCAGTTCATCTACATTAGCAGCACCGCTTGTCTTCTAGGAGCGTGTTGACCATAGTCTTGGGAGGGCGCCCAGGGTTCATCCTCCCGTGCTGGGGCTCCCATATGATGACTAGGCTGGCAGGTAGGTCGGGGTGGCATAGACAACGCCCCGCTAGTTTCAGTCTTCTCACCTCAATTTTAGTGGAGAGCATTGGTAGGTTGTTACAGAGCTCAACGTTTGTCGTGTGCTGTTGCCAACTCACATCAAGAGCCATTCGGAGCATTCGTGTATAGCAACTATCGAGAGACTTTCGCATCATCTTGGTGAGTGTCCACGTCTCGCATCCGTATGTGAGAATGGACTCTATGACAGCTATGAAAATCCTCTTTTTAAGCCCTCTGGTCAGGTTCGACTTCTAGATTTCCTTCATGTCGTTCATAGGCCTCCACGCCAGCGCCTTCCATATCTTTATGTCCTTCTCCGAACTCATCATTCTTGACCTGAGGTACTTGTAGTCAAAGACTTTCTTAATGGTATCATTGTCTACGGTCTTGAGGCATTATGATGAATGTCTCATCCACTGTTTGAAAACTTCCAACCAATGACCAATGGCCACTGTGGAACGTTGGCACCCCTGTTAAACCATCAGAGATTTTTGGCAGCCTCTCTTTCTTACAAGTTCCTTGCACAATGATCTCATCACCGTGGGAAGGCTGACGTGCATATGACCCTTACACACACTAATGATTCCAATCTGAAATCCATGTTCCGTCACCACCGACACACCTACCAAAACTTTTCTTTTTTGCATCATAGTCATAGTCAGAGTCATAGTCATACTTTATTGATCCCAGGGGAAATTGGTTTTTGTTACAGTTGCACCATAAATAATAAATAGTACCAGAATCATAAATAGTTAAATAGTAGTATGTAAATTATGCCAGTAAATTATGAAATAAGGGCAGGACCAGCCTATTGGCTCAGGGTGTCTGACCCTCCAAGGGAGGAGTTGTAAAGTTTGATGGCCACAGGCAGGAATAACTTCCTATGACGCTCTGTATTGCATCTCGGTGGAATGAGTTTCTGGCTGAATGTACTCCTGTGCCCACCCAATACATTATGTAGTGGATGGGAGACATTGACCAAGATGGCATGCAACTTAGACAGCATCCTCTTTTCAGACACCACCATGAGAGAGTCCAGTTCCATCCTCACAAAATCACTGGCCTTACGAATGAGTTTGTTGATTCTGTTGGTGTCTGCTACCCTCAGCCTGCTGCTGCAGCACACAACAGCAAACATGATAGCACTGGCCACCACAGACTCGTAGAACATCCTCAGCATGGTCCAGCAGATGTTAAAGGACCTCAGTCTCCTTAGGAAATAGAGACGGCTCTGACCCTCCTTGTAGACAGCCTCAGTGTTCTTTGACCAGTCCAGTTTATTGTAATCCTCCACCATGTCCACACTGACCCCCTGGATGGAAACAGGGGTCACCGGTACCTTAGCTCTCCTCAGGTCTACCACCAGCTCCTTAGTTTTTTTCACAACACTTCATCACAGCAAAACACGTCAGAGTCATGTAGTCTAGGAAATATAGTTATGCATCTGAATCATTCTGATCCATGTTACACAGAACAATTAAAAAAGACTGATCTGTGTATTTTAATTTGATAATTGTAGGGACGTGGGAGTTATCAAGTGCTTTGAAGTTCTGAGAGATTATTTAGCATTTAACTAAATTGTTTGCAAGCAAGACTGTTGTAAAACTTCTTAACTTTGTGGCAGCAGTACAATGAAACACACGATAAATAAATACAGAGAAGAAAAAAAGCTGAATTACAGTAAGTATATGTATGTTTATTAAACAGTTAATTTAAAATATGTAGTGCCAAAAAAGCAGAAATAAATAAGTAGTGAGTTAGTGTTCATGGGTTCAATGTCCATTTAGACATCATATGGCAGAGGGGTAGAAGCTGTTCCTGAATCACTGAATGTGTGCCTTCAGGCTTCTATTCCTTCATCCCAACAGTAACAATGAGAAGAGGGCATGTCCTGGGTGGTGGGGATCCTTAATGATGGGCACCACCTTCCTAAGGCACCGCTCCTTGAAGATGTCTTGCACTGATTCTTGAGACTTTGGCGAAAGCATGTCCCACTCAGAAAAATGCACCTTGGATTTTTGAATTTTCTGCTTGCTTAGAAAATAGACCCTGTTCATGTTCCCTCTACCAAAGTGCATGACCGTACACTTCCCGACATTGTATTCCATCTGCTACTTCTTGCCCATTCTCCGAATCTGTCAAAGTCCTGCAGACTCTCTGCACTACCTGCCCCTCCACCTATCTTTGTATCATTCGCAAACTGGGCCACAAAGCCAATTCTTGTTGTCCAAATCATTGACATATAACATAAAATGAACCCATCCCAACACCGGTCCCTATTGAACACCACTGGCAGCCACTCTTTGCCTCCTGCCAACCAGCCAATGCTCTATCCATGTTAGCATCTTTCCTGTAATACCAGAGATTCGTAGCTTGTTAAGCAGACTCATGTGTGACACCTTGTCAAAGGCCTTCTGAAAATCTAGGTACATAATACCACCTACTCTCCTTTGTCTATAATGCTTGTTAGTTCCTCAAAGAATTCCAACAGATTTGTCAAGCAAGATTTTCCCTTCTGGAAACCATGTTGACTGTAGCCTATTTTATCATGTGCATCCAGGTACCCTGAGATTCCATCCTTAACAATCATCCCTAACATCTTCCCAACCACTGAGTTCAGACTGACTTGCCTACAATTAACTTTCTTCTCCCTCCCTCCTTCTTGAAGGACATATGCAAATTTCCAGTCCTCTGGAACCATTCCAGAATCTAGTGATTCTTGAAAGATCATTACTAATGGCTCCACCATTTTCCCAGCCACCTCGTTCAGAACCCTGGGGTGTACACCATCTGGTCCAGATGACTTATCCACCTTCAACTTTTCAGCTTCCCAAGCACCTTCTCTCTAGTAATAGGATCTGCCCTCACTTCCGGTCCCGACACTCTCAAGCCTCTGGCAAATGGCTAGTGTCTTCCACACCAAAGACTGATGCAAAATATTTACTCAAGTGATCCACAATCTCCTATCTCTCCAGCGTCATTTTCCTCTCTTTCACTCTTCATAGATCTGAAAAAGTTTTTGGTATTCTCTTTGATATTATTAGCTAGATTACCTTCATATTTACAAGGATGTTGCCTGGGTTAGGGAGCACGCCTTATGAGAACAGGTTGAGTGGACTCGGCCTTTTCTCTTTGGAGCGACGGAGGATGAGAGGTGATCTGATAGAGGTGTACAAGATGATGAGAGGCATTGATCATGTGGATAGCCAGAGGCGTTTTCCCAGGTCTGAAGCGACTAGCACGAGAGGGCATAGTTTTAAGATGCTTGGAAGTAGGTACAGAGGAGATGACAGGGGTAAGTTTTTTACGTAGAGAGTGGTGAGTGCGTGGAATGAGCTGCCGGCGACGGTGGTGGAGGCAGATATGATAGGATCTTTTAAGAGACTCCTGGACAGGTACATGGAGCTTAGAAAAATAGAGGGCTATGGGTAACCCTAGGTAATTTCTAAGGTAAGGACATGTTTGGCACAGCTTTGTGGGCTGAAGGGCCTGTATTGTACTGTAGGTTTTCTATGTTTCTATGTTTTTAATCTTTCCCCACCTCATGGCTTTTTAGTTGCCTACTGTTGGTTTTTAAAAGCTTCACCTTTTAACTTCCAACTAATTGTTGCTCTATTATATGCCCTCTCTTTTGCTTTTATTCTGTCTTTGAGTTCCCTTGTCAGCTGCGGTTGAGTCATCCTGCCTTTAGATACTTCCTCTTCTTAGGGATGTACTGATCCTGCACCTTCTGAATTGCTCCCAGTAACTCCAGCCATTGCGAGTGTCCCCTTCCAATCAACTTTGCCAGATCCTCTCACGTGCCTCTACAGAAATACTGATATATATGACTTTCACTTCTTCTCTCAAATTGCAGGGTGAATTCTATAATATTATGATCACTGCCTCCTGGGGGATTCTTTACTTTAAACTCCCAAACCAAATCCAGCTCATTACACAACACCCAATCAAAAATAGCCTCCCCCTTTGTGAGCTCAACCACGAGCTGCTCTAAAAAGCCATCTCGTTAACATTCTCTCTCTTGGGATCCAGCATCAGTCTGATTTTCTCAGTCCACAGATTGAAATCACCCATGATTATTGCAACATTGCCCTTTTGACATGTATTTTCTATCTCCCATTGTAATTTGTAGCCCACATCCTAGCTACTGTTTGGAGGCCTGTATATACTGTAACTCACGTAAGGATCTTTTTACCCTTGCAGTTTCTTAACTCTACCCACAAGAACTCTACGTCTTCCAATCCTATGTCACCTCTTTCTTAGGATTTGATTGCATTGCTTACCAGAGTGCAACCCCTCCCCCACTGCCTACCTACCTGTCCTTTCGATATAATGTGTATCTTTTGATGTTAAGTTCCCCATTATGATCTTCCTTCAGTTATGACTCAGTGATGCTCACAGCATTGTACCTACCAATCTATAACCATGCTACAAGATCATATATCTTATTCTTTACACCATATACATTCAAATATAACACCATCACACCTTTAGATTTTGCAACACACATCAAAGTTGCTGGTGAACACAGCAGGCCAGGCAGCATCTCTAGGAAGAGATACAGTCGACGTTTCAGGCCGAGACCCTTCGTCAGGACTAACTGAAGGAAGAGTTAGTAAGAGATTTGAAAGTTGGAGGGGGAGAGGGAGATCCAAAATGATAGGAGAAGACAGGAGGGGGAGGGATGGAGCCAAGAGCTGGACAGGTGATTGGCAAAGGGGATACGAGAGGATCATGGGACAGGAGGTCCGGGAAGAAAGATGGGGGGGCGAACCCAGAGAATGGGCAAGGGGTATAGTCACAGGGACAGAGGGAGAAAAAGGAGAGTGAGAGAAAGAATGTGTGTATAAAAATAAATAACAGATGGGGTACGAGGGGGAGGTGGGACATTAGCGGAAGTTAAAGAAGTCGATGTTCATGCCATCAGGTTGGAGGCTACCCAGATGGAATATAAGGTGTTGTTCCTCCAACCTGAGTGTGGCTTCATCTTTATAGTAGAGGAGGTCGTGGATAGACATGTCAGAATGGGAATGGGATATGGAATTAAAATGTGTGGCCACTGGGGGATCCTGCTTTCCCTGGCGGACAGAGCGTAGGTGTTCAGCAAAGCGGTCTCCCAGTCTGCGTTGGGTCTTGTCAATATATAGAAGGCCACATCGGGAGCACCAGACGCAGTATATCATCCCAGCCGACTCACAGGTGAAGTGTTGCCTCACCTGGAAGGACTGTCTGGGGCCCTGAATGGTGGTAAGGGAAGAAGTGTAAGGGTATGTGTAGCACTTGTTCCGCTTACAAGGATAAATGCCAGGAGGGAGATCAGTGGGGAGGGATGGGGCGAACCTCCTGTCCCATGATCCTCTCGTATCCCCTTTGCCAATCACCTGTCCAGCTCTTGGCTCCAACCCTCCCCCTCCTGTCTTCTCCTATCATTTTGGATCTCCCCCTCCCCCTCCCACTTTCATATCTCTTACTAACTCTTCCTTCAGTTAGTCCTGACGAAGGGTCTCGGCCTGAAACGTCGACTGTACCTCTTCCTAGAGATGCTGCCTGGCCTGCTGCGTTCACCAGCGACTTTGATGTGTGTTGCTTGAATTTCCAGCATCTGCAGAATTCCTGTTGTTTAGATTTTGCCCCCATTTTACATCTCAGCTCATCTCACTGACATCTGCCTGTCCTTTCTGACAGTCTCACTGCACACTGAATCTAGTTGTATGGCAGCTGCCACATCCTCAGCCCTATCACTCTGGCTCCCATCCCCTTGTCAATTTCTTTTAAACCCTTGCCAACAACTCTAGCAAACTTGCCAGCAAGAATATTGGTTCCCTCAGTTTCAGGTGTAGCCTGTCCCTTTCGTACAGTTTATACCTTCCCCAGAAGAGATCCCAATCACCCAGAAATCTTAAGCCCTACCCCCTGCATGAATTCTTCAGCCATGCATTCATTTGCCAAATCATTCTATTCTTACCCTCAATGGCACACGGCATATCAGCAATCCAGAGATTACTACCCTGGAGGTCCTGCATTTCAGCTTTCTACCTAACTTCCTATATTCTCTCTTCAGGACCTCATTCCTCATCCCTTTTCCTACCTCTGTCATTGGTGCCAATATTTATCAAGACGTCTGGCTGCTCACCTTCCGCTTTAAGAATGGACCTAATTGAAAATGTCCTTGACCCTGGCACCTGGGAGACAACATACTTTGCGGGTGTTTTTTTTACATCTTCAGAATCTCATGTCAGCTCCTCTAACAATATTTAGGTGTGCAGACATTTTGCGACCCTATTGAAAAGGAAAATCATGATGTGGTGGTAGGTGCTTTAGTACAATGATATAGTCTGGAAAAGCGGTCACTAGCGTTAGCATAATGGATTAACATGTATGTTTATTAAGTGTTTTACCTTGCAAGTAAAGCACTATCTTCTTTGATGTATGTTATTCTTTAATGGGAATACTATAAATTAGTAATAAATATGTGTTTGAATTAGAAGGTACTACCGTGAGAGGCTGAAACAATGTGATACATTTGATAAAATTGGACAAATTTCATATTGTGCAATGTGGGAGAAGTCCTGATCAGAAACAGCAGGAAGAAGAAGCCCACTTTAAACCGAAGACTTGCATGTAGATGAAAGCTAGAATTTTGGGACAAAGAGCCAGATGCCAGTCGAAACAATGGGCAAATGTATTTCTTCAATAGGAATTTATTTTTGCATTGCATTTATTTTGTCTTTTTAGATCATGGCTGCTTAGCATGTAAAACCTGACCCCTGACCAATGTAAAATTGATCTGTCATTGGAAATGGGAACTAAGACTGGTAGATGATTTTATTAACTACACATGACCAATGTAACTGCAGTCTGCAGGCATAGGGCTATAGCAAAGCCAAGACAATGAACAGATCTATTCAGTCAGTTCGTGTCATTGCAAAGGCATGTCAGTTTATGTTTCAAGTACCTTAGGGATCAGCAAATTTCTTTAACCAAATCAAACGCTAAGCCAAGGAACCAAAGAAGTTCAGTGACCACTTGCAACAACAGAAAGGAGAGCTCATTGTTTGGAAGAATTGTTATTCATACATGCAACAAGGAAGGTTTATTGTGCAGTATCCAAGGCAAACATACTAATTGCAACGATCAGAAAGATTTTTAGGTAAACATGTTGTTTAAATGACCATGCTTTTAGTATGCTATAGATGTTCAATGTTGAGTCAAGACTCTTACTCTAGCAAGTTCAGTCAAATACCTCAGAATCAGAATACATAATCTAGCAGAGAGAGAAAAATAATAATAATAATGAATAAAAACATAATAATAAATAAACAAGTAAATCAATTATGCATATTAAATAGATTATTGAAAAATGTGCAAAAACAGTAATACTGCATATTAAAAAAGTGAGGAATTGTCCAAAGCTTCAAAATCCATTTAGGAATCTATGGCAGAGGGTAAGAAGCTGTTCTTGAATTACTGACAGAACCTTTGACAGAAAGCACCATTGCACTAAAAAGCTCAGCTGAAATTTCAGAAACAATAGGGCAAATGGATTGCACAATGCAATAGGGCAGATTGGGAGTACAACTATCCATCACTGAAGCAAACTGTAAATTTTAATGTGGACTGCGGCAAATTGAGGTCACACTGAAGAATGTTTTTGGTGTAGACATTTGACATATTGTTGGAAAGATACAATGTTATACTCAAAGGCAGTTATTCAGAATCCGAATCAGGTTTATTATCACGGGCATGTGACGTGAAATTTGCTAATTTAGCAGCAGCAGTTCAATGTAATACATAAAATAGAAGAAGAAAAAAAATAAATAAGTAAATCTTATTCAGTATACTCTATACAGTATACGTAGATTGAATAGATTAATAATCATGCAAAAACAGAAATACTATATATTAAAAATAAGTGAGGTAATGTCCAAAGATTCAATGTCCATTTAGGAATCGGATGGCAGAGGGGAGGAAGCTGTTCCTGAATCACTGACTGTGTGCCTTCAGGCTTCTGTATCCCCTTCCTGATGGTAACAGTGAGAAAAGGACATGCCCTGGGTCCTGGAGGTCCTTTTCAATATTTTATTAATTTATATATGTAAGAATACAGAATACAGGAAAAAATATATATGTCAATACATTAAACTAAATCACATATGAAGACTCTTTACCCTATATTCGTAGAAGTCAATTAGTTCGTAATATTGAAAAATAATAATTTTTTATATAAGAAAAATCTAACCCACTACCAAGACTGAAGCTGATTAATAGAAAAAAAAGAAAAATGATTGTTAGTCATCATCTGTGCTTTAACAGCAAATCAAAGGTTTTGAAAATAATTCAGAAAAGGTCCCCACAATGTTTGAAAGTCTTGATTAGATTCAAAGATTGAACATCGAATCTTCTCTAAATTTAAACATGACATCACATCACGTAACCATTGGGTGTGAATAGGAGGGGCCACATCTTTCCATTTAAGCAAAAGCATCTTTCTGGACATAAGAGACATAAAAGCCAAAACGTCCAAATCAGATGGCTCCAAAATAATATCCTTTCCTCCAACAATACCAAATAAAGCAGTCAAAGGATTAGTCTTGAAATTTACTTTAAAAAGTATCGAAAAGGTTTGAAATACTTCCTCCCAATATTTTCCAAGACTCAGACATGTCCAAAACATATGAATGAGAGAAGCTTCTCCATTATTACATTTATCACAATACGGAGATATATCTAAATAAAAATGAGACAACTTATCCCTAGTCATGTGGGTCCTATGGACCACTTTAAATCGAAGGAGAGAGGGACGGGCACATAACGATGAACTGTTGACCAATTTAAAAATTTGATTCCAAGTTTCCTCAGAAATTGAAGTCTGTAAATCTTGTTCCCAAAGATATTTAATTTTATCTAAAGGAATTCTTCTCATTCCCAACAGCATATAATAAATATTAGATATAGATCCATTATAAAAAGGTTTCAAATTAAAGATTACATTTAGTAGATTCTTATCAGGACTTTTAGGAAATGTACTTATTTGAGACCGTAAAAAATCTCTTACTTGTAGATATAGAAAAAAATGCATTTTGGGTGAACTATATTTAGTTGACAATTGTTTAAGCCAAAAAAGACTTTCCTCTACAAACAAGTCCTGAAAGCATTTAATACCTAATCTATCCCATTCTTTAAAAGCCACATCAATCATAGAGGGTTTAAAAAATAATCAGAAAAAATGGGACTCGAAAGAGAAAATCTCAATAAGCCAAAATATTTTCAGAATTGTATCCAAATCCTCACAGTGTGTTTAACTACCAGATTATCAGTTAACCTACTCAAAGACAAAGGAAGTGAGGATCCAAGAAGAGAAATAATAGAGAATTTATTAACAGAATTAGCTTCTAAAAAAACCCAAATCGGGCAATCCTCACACTTTATATAATATAACCAAAATGTAAGATTTCTTATATTAACTGCCCAATAATAATATCCAAAGTTTGGAAAGGCAAATCCTCCATTCTTTTTATCTTTCTGAAGATGAATTTTATTTAATCTAGAATGCTTATTCTTCCATATATACAGTGGCATGCAAAAGTTTGGGCAGTTCTGGTCAAAATTTCTGTTACTGTAAATCGCTAAGCAAGTAAAAGATGAACTGATTTCCAAAAGGCATAAAATTAAAGATGACATATTTCTTTAATATTTTAAGCAAGAAAACTTTTTTATTTCCATCTTTTACAGTTTCAAAATAACAAAAAAGGAAAAAGGCCCGGAGCAAATGTTCGGGCACCCTGCATGACAGTACTTAGTAACACCCCCTTTGACAAGTATCACAGCTTGTAAATGCTCATTGTAGCCAGCTCAGAGTCTTTCAATTCTTGTTTGGGCGTTTTTCACCCATTCTTCCTTGCAAGAGGCTTCTAGTTCTGTGAGATTCTTGGGTCGTCTTGCAAGCACTGCTCTTTTGAGGTCTATCCACAGATTCTCGATGATGTTTAGGTCGGGGGACTGTGAGGGCCATGGCAAAACCTTCAGCTTGCGCCTCTTGAGGTAGTCCATTGTGAATTTTGAGGTGTGTTTAGGTTCATTATCCTGTTGTAGAAGCCATCCCCTTTTTTTCTTTGGCTTTTTTTTACAGGCGGCGTGATGTTTGCATCCAGAATTTGCTGGTACTTAATTGAATTCATTCTTCCCTTTACCAGTAAATGTTCCCCGTGCCACTGGCTGCAACACAAGCTCAAAGCATGATCGATCCACCCCCGTGCTTAATAGTTGGAGAGGTGTTCTTTTCATGAAATTCTGCACCTTTTTTTCTCCAAGCATATCTTTGCTCATTGTGGCCAAAAAGTTCTATTCAAAAGGTTTAAAGCCTGATACATTTTGGAAACAAGTCCTGTGGACTGATGAAGTTAAAATAGAACCCTAACAGAAATTTTGACCGGGGTGCCCAAACTTTTGCATATCACTGTAAGAAGATATAATAGAGTCAAGAGAATCAAAAAAGGGATTTAGGAATGAAAACCAGCAATACCTGAAAAAGATATATAAATTTAGGTAATATATTCATTTTGATAGACTTAACTCGACCAATTAACAATAATGAAGGAGGCGACCAATTTGATAGTATTCTTTTTACATGATTCAATAGATTAAGAAAATTTTCTTTAAATAGACACTTCTAATTTTTTAGTGATTGTTACACCTAAATAGGTAAATTGGTTTCTTAGAATTTTAAAAGGGAAGATAGAATTTATTGGTATCAAATTGTTCAAAGGGAAAAGTTCACTTTTATGTAGGTTTAATTTATAACCTGAAAACTGGCTAAAACAGGAGAGTAAAGAAAGCACATGGGGTAATGAAGTCTCAATGTTAGAAATAAATAGCAGCAAATCATCAGCATACAACAAGACTTTATGAATAGTGCCTCTCCTTAAAATACCGGTGATATCATTAGATTCTCAAAAAGCAATGGATAAAGGTTCTAAGGCCAGATCAAAAAGCAAAGGGCTAAATGGACAACCTTGTCTCGTGCCACGTTGAAGCTTAAATGGTTTGGAGTTATGAAAATTAGTGATAACCCTAGCAGAAGGGGCTAAATAAAGTAATTTAATCCATTGGATGAAAACAGGTCCAAAATTAAATTTTTCTGAAGTTCTAAATAAATAATTCCATTCAACTCTGTCGAAAGATTTCTCAGCATCGAGGGATACCACACATACCGATACTATGTTAGAAGGAGAATAAATAACATTTAATAACTGGCGAATATTAAAGTGAGAATATCAATTGTTGTTAAATCCAGTTTGGTTATCAGAAATGACAGATGGTAAAATATTTTCAATCCTATGGGCCAAAACTTTAGATAAGATCTTAGCATCAACATTAAGTAAAGAAATTGGTCTATAAGAAGAGCATTCAGTTGGATCCTTATTCTTTTTAAGAATGAGTGAAATGGAAGCCTCATAAAAAGATTGAGGAAGTCTGTCCGACTTAAATGAATCTGAAAAAACTGAACATAAATGAAGTATAGGCAGTGAGGAAAAGGTCTTGTAAAATTCTCCAGAAAATCCATCTGGACCCGCAGCTTTTGTCAAACGTAATGAGTACACAGTCTCAACAATTTCCTCAGAAGAAATAGGTTGTTCCAACAATTTTCTGTTGTTGGCAGAAATTGTAGGAATATTTAGTTGATTTAAAAAATTGTTCATTACAGTATCATCCTTAGAAGATTCAAAACTATAAAGTTTAGAGTAAAATTCTCTGAAAGTATCATTTATTTCTAAATAATCAGTTGTCCTATCACCATTAGCTTTGCATATTTCTTTAATCTGTTGTTTAGCTCTAAAGGTTTTAATTTGATCAGCCAATAGTTTATTCTTTTATCTCCATGAATATAAAATAGACTTCTATTTTTTAGGAGTTGGATTTCAATTGGATAAGTCAAAAGAAGGTCATATTTAGTTTTAATTTCAACATGTCTTTTATATAAAGCAGGTTCTGGAGCCAAGGCATACTCTTGGTCTAACTGTTTCAGCTGATTAGCTAAATCACCTCTCTCTTTATTAGCTTTCCTCTTAATACTTGTAGTATAAGAAATAATTTGTCCTCTAATATATGCCTTAAAGGCATCCCATCTGATAAGACTAGAAGTCTCCTCTAACTTATTCTCTTCAAAAAAATGGTAGCTTGTCTCTCCATAAACTTTAAAAAAATTTTATCAGATAACGAAGTTAGATTAAATTGCCAAGATCTATTTGTTTGAAGAAGACCAGGAAGATTTAAAGATAGAAACACAGGAGCGTAATCTGAAACAGCAATCTCTTTACATCCACAGGATCGAACAAATGGAATCATATGGCTATCAATAAAAAAAAATCAACCTTGGAATATGTATGATGAACATGAGAAAAAAAACAATATTCCTTATCTACTGGATAAAAATAATGCCAGGCATCAACAATGCCACATTTCATTAAAAAAGATTTAATAAACACTGCTAATTTATTTGGTATCATTGGTTTAAAAGATGAATGATCTAAAACTGGATCTAAGCAACAACTGAAGTCTCCACCCATCACCAATGAGTACAGACTTAGATCTGGCAAAAATGAAAAAAACGTTCAAAGAAAACTGGGTCATCTATATTCAGAGCATATACATTGGCAAATACCATTAATTTGTTATTTAGTTTCCCTGATACTATAACAAAATGCCCATTAGTATCAGAAATTACTTTATGTTGAACAAAGGGAACTTTATTATCTATGAGGATCAAAACCTCTCTTGCTTTGGCCTGAAATGAAGAATGAAAATGAGATTCTCTCCATCAATTAAAAAAAGTGTGAATTGTCACACTTACATACATACGTTTTTTGAAGAAAAACAATGGGTACCTTAAGTTTCTTAATATAGGCAAAAATCTTATTTCTTTTCATGGGATGATTTAATCCTTTTACGTTAAAACTAAGTAAATTAATACTTTGATCCATTTTAAGGTTCTTTATAAGAAAGATTAAAATAGCAATCAGAAAAATGTATATCAAACCCAAATAATAAACCTTGAAATATATTAACTAAGCAACAGAATTGACTAGATTCCCAAATCAGCTTCAAGAAAAAAAGACTCCCCATCCATCCTCCCCCTCCCAAAGGGAGAAACTTGGTCATAGAGCAGCCAATATCTACTTCCCCTAAACACATTCCCTTTAGAAAGCTTGTTGGAACCGCTCCAAGAATTCAAGGTTATTTACTATTCCAACCAAAGCTAAATAAAATACAGTGAGAAGCAAGCTTAGATGGGTTTATCAAACAGAAATAACAATTATTCATACTGAAAAATATTAAGCAGTCATTTTTAATATGTAGTATTTCTGTTTTTGCAAGATTTTTAGTCTATTCAATATATATATATATATATATATATATATATATATATATATATACAGTCATTCATTATTTTTAAGCCTAAAAATTCTTGCGCCTGTTCCTTTGTATAAAACCATTTAAATGATCCATCTTCCAATGTAATCCTCAGTTGAGCCAGAGAACGAAGAGAGGGTTTAAAATTTTGACTGTATAACTCAGTCATAACTTTTTTGAACTTAGCATGTTCTGCCATAACTTCTGATGAAAAATCTTGAACAATACGTATCTTTTGATCTTGGTAGTCAATCATACCTTTTCCATGGGCAGCTCGAATCAGATGATCCTTTATTTGAAATTCATGGAAACATATAATGACTGATCTTGGTTTACATTTTGAAGCCGATCCATAGATAGGTAACCTGTGAGCATGATCAATCAAAGGCAGAGACTTTATAATATCAGGGAATAGTTCCATCAAAAGATTTGCAAAGAATTCTTTTGGATTATCTCCTTCTGTTTGTTCTTTAAGTCCCAAGATTTGTAAGTTGTTCCTCCTACTTCTGTTTTCCAAATCAATAATCTTCTATCTCATCATTTCATTGATCTTAAATTGTTTTTCATATAGCTTTTGCATATCATCCATTCTCGTGTCCAGCAAAGTAATAATATCTTCATGTTCCTTTATCCTCTTATCATGTTCGGTTAGAATTGCTTGAATATCTTCTAGTTTCGTACCTATTTGTTTAAGTTCAGTGCTGATTTCTTTTCCAAACTGTTGAAACTAAACTCCTCAGTAAGCTTTTGAATTGAACTCGTAATAGCTTCCAAAGCTGCTTTAGTAGTCATATTAAAATAATATCCCTTCTAACAATAGTATTTCAAAAGTTTGGAGAGAAAAGTAAGTAAATTAGGAGCAGCAGTAGAGAGCTGTTACTCCATCAGTGGCCAACAGGCAGTCTCGGAGGTCCTTAATAATGGACGCTGCCTTTCTGAGACACTGCTCCTTGAAGGCGTCCTGGGTACTTTGGAATATTTTGGAACATTTGCTAAACACAAATTTTGTCTAGGCTTCTTCCGCATGCATGAAAGAGTTAAGTTGACAAGAAACTGGAGGGACTCAAGTATGCTTGTTTAATCTGATTAGAATGAGCCTGCCAGGCTAGTGACAGTTGTATGTAAAGCAGAGAAAAAAACATGGCTCTGTGGACCCACGACAAATTATTTTGTAGATGATAATCATTATCCACTACGTACTTTGCCGGACATAATAACTGAGTTAGGGGGATCAAAGGGTTTCAAAATATTCAATGATAGTCTTGTCTACACACAACTGAATGTTGATAGGATTTGATTTTTTAATGTATTAACTGGATATTTTCACTTTACTGTACCTCTGCAAGTCTGCCAAAATTGTTTCTCACCTATATGTATGCTTCCTGCTCTTATGTGCTTCACTTAACACCTTTCTACAGTTGTTAAGACTACTCTAACGTCCATTCATCATCTATATCATGGAAGGAATTAATAGGAACCAATGCAACAAATGGTTTGATAAATTGTGAACTTAAGAAAAGACAGCAAGAGTTTTACATGAAATAAAGGACTAAATGAAAGAACTAGTGAAAGAAAAAGATGGAAAAATCTTGTAAAGAAATAGAATCAAGAAAAAATGGTGATAAAATACTGCGCCTCTGAAGTCGAATATAAGATGCTTCACTTCTTTGTGCAGCAAATGATTAGTGCTTTCATCTTGCTCAATGCAATTTTAGCTTTGCAAAAGTGTGAAACTATTTTTCTGCTTTTTTTTGGTTTTAAAAAATAGCTTAAGGGGCTTTTGTGGATATGTTCAGTCTTTTAATCATGCTTACTTCTTTGATAACAACTATTATACTATTGTATTTGATATTTGCAAAATACAGGAAAGATTCAGACAGCACACAGAAAATGCTGGAGGAACTCAGCAGGCCAGGCAGTATCTATGAAAAAAAGTACAGCTGGTATTTCAGGCTGAGACCCTTCATCGGGACTGGAGGAAAAAAGATGAGGAGTCAGTGTTAGAAGGTGGGAGGAACGAAGAAAAGAGCTGGGAAATTGAAGAAAGAGATACAGGGTTGGAGAAGGGGCAAAGAAGCAGGTTTCCCTTCCTCCACCATCAACCGTATCTCTTTCATTTTGCGACCCACTTTGTTACTTATAAAAATGCCACCCCCTTTTCTCAATTCCTCTGTCTCCATGGCACCTGCTCTCAGAATGAAGCTTTTCATTCCAGGACAAAGGAGAAGTCCTCCTCCTTCAAAGAAAGGGGCTTCCCATCCTCCACCATTAACGTTGCCCTCAACTGCATCTCTTCTATTTCACACATTCTGCCCTCACCCCATCCTCCTGCCACCCCACCAGGGATAGGGTTCAACTTGTCCTCACCTACTACTCCACCAGCTCTGTGTCCAGCACATAATTCTCTGTAATTTCTGCCATCTCCAATGGGATCCCACCACCAAGCACATCTTTTCCTCTCCCCACTTTCTGCTTTCTTCAGGGATCGCTCCCTATGTGACTCCCTTGTCTATTTGTCCCTCCCCAATGATCTCGCTCCTGGCACTTATCCTTGCAAACAGAACAGGTGCTACACTTGCCCCTACACCTCCTCCCTCACTACCATTCAGGGCTCCAAGCAGTCCTTCTAGGTGAGGCAACACTTCACCTGTGAGCGTGTTGGGGTTATCTACCATATCTGGTGCTCCCAGTGTGGCCTCCAAGCACCTATGCTCTACCAGAAAAAGTAGGATCTCCCAGTGGCCACTCATTTTAATTCCACTTCCTTTTCCCATTCTGACATGTCAGTCCATGGCTTCCTCTACTGTCGTGTTGAGGCCACACTGACGTTGGAGGAGCAACACTTTATATTCTGTCTGGGTAGCCTCCAATGGACGGCATGAACATTGATTTCTCGAACTTACGGTAATGTCCCCCCTCATCCTTCCCCATTCCATTTTCCCTCTCTCACCTTATCTCATTACCTGCTCATCACATCCCTTTGGTGCTCCTCCCCATTTTCTTTCTTCTATCAGATTCCCCCTTCTCCAGTCCTGTATGTCTTTCACCAATTAACTTCCCAGCTCCTTACTTCACCCCTCCCACCTCCTGGTTTCACCTATCACCTTGTGTTTCTTCCTCCCTTACCCCCACCTTCTAACTCTGACTCCTCATCTTTTTTTCTCTAGTCCTGCTGAAGGGTCTCAGCCCGAAACTCGACTGTACTCTTTTCCAAAGATGCTGCCTGGCCTGCTGAGTTCCTCCAGCATTTTGTGTGTGTTACTTGGATTTCCAGCATCTGCAGATTTTGTTCTTGTTTATGATTGGAAAATTTCAGAGTCTGGCTAAATTTATGGGAAAAGGAAGATTTATGGTCTGTTATCAGCAATGGAAAATGGTGTAGATTAAAGAGAGAAAAATAACTGATAGTAACAGTATATAATGCTCTTCATAAACTCGAGAAATTCAAATACCTGATAGCCAGTATCCTTCGAAGTGTAGTCACTGTGGTAATGAACAGAGGAAAGGGAAAGAGTTGGGCTATGGGTAAGCCTAGGTAGCTCTAAAGTAAGGACACGTTCGGCACAGTTTTGTGGGCCGAAGGGCCTGTATTGTGCTGTAGGTTTTCTATGTTTCTATGTTACCAATGCAAAAAGGGAAAAGAATGGTTGGTAATAATTAGATACGAAGCAGGAGATACACAAACAACGAAAGTGATAACATTAAGGCAAAAAGAAATATGATTAAAGAAATGCATATGAGACTTCGAAGGCATGTAAATAGTGACAGTTGACAATCAGAGGGGAAGAGAATCATGGGAAGAATCTGAAACAGAATAAGGTTTATTATCACTGACATTTGTCATGAAACTTGCTGCTTTGTGGCAACAGTACAGTGCAAGACATGGAAGTTACAGAGAATAATAACTAAATAGTGCAAGAGAGGAAAAGGGAGCTTGTGGAGCAGAGCAGATCAACAGTCAGAGCTTAAACTGCTCAGTTTCAGTTCACTTTGTGCTTAAAAAAATGTCATGTTGCCAGGGTCCAATCACCCATCAAAGTGCCCACCCTCTGCAAAGGCTGGTGCACCCATTTTGCATTGCCATACAGTAGTTTTAGCAGAGAGTGAAAACAGAAGGTGCTTAAAGGGCTGGAGTTCCCAAAGTGTCTGCGGACAGAACGCCGCAAAACATCAAGTGGAACGATAAAGTGTTGCACCTGGATGTTGCATTAATGTGAACATTATAGAAGACAAAGGGCAGAGATCAGAGCGGGAATGGGATGTTTAATTAAAAACTAAGGGCGGAATTGATGTGTTCAGCAAAATTACTGGGCCCTTTTCAACATACTTCCTTCCAGCGTCCAAAATCCATGGGTGAGAAAGGAAATACAGTTGAGAAAATTTGAAAAGACGTTTTTTGACAAAAACTCCTGAAGAAAGGCATGTGATTTTCATTTTGGTCCATCTGAGTTTCCAGGGTCCCTCATTAGTTATGTTGAATTTGTATTTATATTACCTTGTTCAAAGATATAAAATACAAAAAATAATTTAATAAACTGATAACCTGAGAAAGGTAAGAAATGAAAGGACTAAGTAAAAGCATTAATGAAAGAAAGATGGAGAACTCCAAGTGAAGAACATGGAACATTACTGTACAGTACAGGCCCTTTGGCCCACAATGTTGAATGATAGTATGAAGAGAAAATGGGGATCAAATACTAAATGTTAAGAACTAATGCTGGCCGGTGGTGTAGTGGCATCCACACTGGACTTCGAAGTGAGTAGTCCTGGGTTCGAATCTGTCTGGCTCTTCCTATGCTTTGTATCCATGCTGGGTTTAGCGCAAACTAGCAACTCGGCCTTGTAAATGACTGATAAATGCTAAAGAAACAACAAGTTTGCTGCCTGATGCACCACAAGGCATGAATAGGAACAGCAAATTAAGGACTAAAATTAAATGAAGATTCAGAACCCGACACACAAATATTAGCGTTGTTGGAATCTAAGAAGTTTCAGGTTTTAATTTCTAACAAGTCACAAGCAAAGTGCATGCAAACAAAATAGTTGTTTGAAAGTTAATCAGAGAGTCCTGAAATGCTGAAGAAACTATGAAAATTCCCTAGAAAGCATATTGATGACAATTAAAGCGTGTTTTGCAGGTATCTGCCATCTTTTTGGTCATTCTATTGATTGATTAACAGTGTACTGAGATAGTCTATGCTAATGGATGCTTTGAAGGATTTAAAAGCATACTAGTTAGTTTATGCAGAATTAGATGATTTTTTTCAGTAGTGAACAATACCAGTTGCAATCAGTGGTTCATTCAAAATTTGTTCTAAGTAATCCCTTAATCTTCAGTTTCGACTGAAAGCGTGCGTATTCAGAACTGTTTGTTTCTATTTTATTTCTTAGGAAGTACCTTATAAACTTTTAACTTTCATGTTTGAAAAATTCTAATGTTCTTCAGCTTCTCATTAGGTAAGGATGAGAGATAATTGTCTTGTTTTCATTGGAGCAAGTTTTGAATTTTATGAACTTGTTATGTAGAGTGATAAGCAAAGGTCTTTTAGACGGGTTATGACCATCTAGCTTTCAAGAAAAGACTCCTTTCTTCAACCATGAGCCAATTTGCTAATGAAGTGAATTATTGTGATGCCTGATGTCTAGATCACTTATTTGTGATCATCTCTTAGAATATTTAAATGTGATTTAGGTAACCTTCGTCCCTTCAAAAAAATGACAAGTTATGAGATAATTAAATGAGCCATTGACATTCACCGGTCATCAACAAGGGATATCTGCTCCACCTCGATAAATCTTATCTGAAAAGATACGGAGTCTGAGCAAGAAATAATCTAAATAACTATTACCTAATTATTTTATCATACTGCGTAGGTTTTGTTCCCCAATTACTTGAAGTATTGAAAGAAGGATATGTTCATTGATTTCTTGTTTAGACCTTGTGGAGGAGTGGGCGATGGATAAAAATGTACTACACTACTATGCACTGCTTCTCAGCTTCATGCTGACAGCCTGCTGAGTTAATCAATATCAAATCTAATGTGATGAACGTGACAGCAGGTTACCTTGCCATGCAATTGAACTTAACAAACGAAAGCCTGCTTATACACGTACTTCCTTTCCTGCCAAAGATTCAAATGTTAACACTTGAATTCCTAGTAATATAGTAATAGTGTGTTGGAGAAATTTATCTGGTTAGTAAACAAAACAATGCTTTTGAGAACATTATGTTGTTTATATTAATTTCTCAGTCATATATTTCAAGCCTGCACATTTTCTGAACTGCTTTAAATTGCCATTATTTAGCTGATTGCTTAGGTCTGAAAATATGAAATGGAATCTGTCTGTCTGTCTGTCTGTATCTTGTTTTACGGCGGTTGGCATCTAGCTACAATTAGGTTAAAAACTCTTCACTGAACTACATTTAAGTGATTATGTCTGTCACAAATATAGTTATGTATCAGGAAGTGTGAGTTTGATGGCAGAATATATTCTATTAAAAGCTTTCTATATAGTTGTGAAGTACATTTAAAGTTAATCACATTTTTAAAATGTTTACAGATGGATTTTTTGCCACTTAAAGTGGAATGTGAAAAGAATATTTCACATACTGGATATTGTCTTATTATGTTAAGGACTTCCTTAAACTGTTGTCCCCCAGTTCTGTAATTGCGACCACTCTAGAGTTCTTCTAATGCTTTATAGGTCTTCCTGTAGTTTAATTTGTCTTGAATTCCCATAATGTAGGCTCTTTGATATCAAGATCATTCAATAGTTTGTTTATTTCCATCTGGACTTCAGCTTCATGCAAATCAGTATCATGTACAGATTGATTACTTAATCTTCCACATTTAATGAAGCAATTGATCAGATATATTAATATTCATTTCTTTGCTGTAAGGGTTGCAAAATTTTATGTTCTATTAACACAACCTCAGTGGGCACCAGGCAAAATGACAGAGCATGTCAGATTATGTCCACAAGTTACGTTACATTTGTGGTTATGCACCGATGTAACATGTAACCTGTGGACCATATTTTCCCCATGAGCCGAATTAACAATTCAATTTCTCTCCTATACATAGTGCCTGGTCCAATTTGCTCTCTTTCTAGAGAATCCACATGCATCCATGGTCATGTAGTTAAGAAGGATAGGCTACCATTTACTTTACCTGCTGACAGCCTACCAGGTTAATCAGAAGCCACCTATTTGCTTCACTTGCAGAGGAGTTACAAGCCATAGAAGATGCACTATCTCAATGACCCATTGTTAATGCATTCCAGTATTTCCTAGTCTCATGAGGGACTCCATAGTGATTTATGGTGATGGATCTCTTAATACTATTCATAATATTGGATCATTAGAAAGACCATTAATGATGTGATAAATTACAAGCTTTAACTAATCTTAATTTCTGCAAGCTCACTCTAGTTAAATTTTATTATCAGCCTATTGTGTTACATGTTTATTTCTAATCCTCTCAAAGGTGCATCCTTCCTAAAATCTCTCTTAATTGTGTTAAGTTTAATTTATCAAATAACTAGTTTTGATCTGTCAACCAATTAGGTTTAATTTATCATCCAAATGTCTTTCACGTAGTATTTTGTGCTTGTCTAGAATCGTATTTCAATCTTCCTTTATGTGTTGATCTATCTTTCTTGCTATGTCTAAAGTCACATCTGTAGGCTTTATGAAATGGAAGGTCATTGTAAGAACTCTGTACAGTTACCACATAGTAAAATTATTGCTGTGCTGTAAAATGACTAATCTGCTGTTCTACTTAATTTACAATTCATTACTATATCTATTTTATTGTGAGGAAAATCTATTTTATTATGAGCAACTTCTACAGTATTAAATTCCATCTCTATATTATTCATCAAACTCCTCTTCTTCCTTTGTGAGCTTTGAGTCATAGGTATCCGGTAGTAAATGATTCACCTCCTAATGACCCAACACCTTTCCACCATTTACTAATCTTTTCCTAGTCTCTTTCATATTGTCAATTTATGTGTTTGACAATTTGTGAGGAATGCTTGCCACTTTTTTTTAACACGGTGCTTTCAAGGGCACTTGCGTTATCTATGCTGCAAATGACTTTCCTGATCTGACTTCCTAATCCTCAACCATGTCCGAATAAAGAAGACCTGTTTCTGCAGGAGTCTATGACAGAGCAGTGGCTGTCTTGTGTGGAAAGGGCACAACCAAGGAATTAACGTAAAAACAAGTCAAAATTTATTACCCAGCTGGATGTTGGGAGATCTCTAATAATATCTGTCTATATGCACAGCCATAGCATTCTACAATCTTTGCATGTTCTGATAAAGGTTTGCAGGACTGAACGTCAGACTGTTTCTCTTTCTACGGATTTTGCCTGACCTGAATATTTCTAGCAAATTTTACTAGCATCTGCAGATTCTGTTTGATTTTCAAAAACATCCTTTAGGTGTCATCTTGAGGAAATTTTCTCCTTTTTGGGCCTGGATTATGAATTTCACAGATCAGCCAATTTAAACAAATTTCCTTGATCATTCCTCCTTATTCTGAGAAGGCCACTACTCCACTGCATTCACTCCTCTTCCATTTCCTCTGCACACACCAGACTTGCAAATAGCAGTCAGAACAAATCTTCTACTAATTGTCCTTCCCTTATTCCTAATTCAAAGTTCAAATTTCAAAGTAAATTTTATTATCAAAGTGCATGTGTGTCACCATCTGCAACTCAGAGATTCATTTTCTTGTGGGCATACTCAGTAAATCCAATAACCATGAGAGAATCAATGAAAGGCCGTGCTAACTAGGGTGGATAACCAACATGCAAAAGACAACAAACTGCGCAAATGCAAAACAAAAGAAAAAGAACAAGTAATAATAATAATAAATGAGCAATAAATATCTAGAACATGAGATGAAGACTCCCTGAATGTGAGTCTGTAGGTTATGGGAAGAGGTTAGCAATGAGGCAAGTGAAGTTGAGTGAAGTTATCCCCCCTGGTTCAAGTCTTGTATATGCTGTAGCATAAGTATATGAACAATGCAACAAAGGTACAAGCAACAGCGCTATGTTAAGATGCAGTATGTCAATGTTAAGTTTGGGATGTAGCAGGACAATGATCTGATGCACAATAAATAATGGAAGGATTTCCTAGCTAGAACAATGATGAGGGCAAGCATTTGGCACGGCAGACATGTCACAGAACATGAGTTTTGAGTTTTGTTGTCGAGTAAGTGCATGAGCACAACTGTAATCACTGAGGTCTTGTGGAGGATATAGAACAAAGAACAACATAGCAAGAGGAAGTCAACATTGTTCTGGGTGGTAAGGTAGAGATATGAGGTGTTGGTTAACCTGCAACTGTTTTGAACTAAGTCTAACTAAACCAGTACTCCTCAAAGGATTTCGGCCAGAAAAGTCAACGGTACTCTTTTCCTAGATGCTGCCTGGCCTGCTGAGTTCCTCTAGCATTTTGTGTGTGTTGCTCAGATTTCCAGCATCTGCAGATTTTCTCTTGTTTGTGATTGAACTAAATCTTGTTTAAAACCATGGTGAAAATAATTCATTTGCTGGGACACTTTAGTCTGGCACCAACAGGGAGGGATTCTTGAGAGCTGCAGCTTTGACAGATGTTACCAGGGACCTGAGGAAATATTTGGACAATATATGATTAGGCTGAAAACACTGGTGAAAGTGTGCAATTTCCAGACAGTTTTTGATAAAACACAATCTGATAGATGAGAGAATTCATACAACATGATTTGATACATTAGATCTATGTAATGGTTGAGGGAGTGTGGACGATCACCTCTAAAGACAAAAGTTCGAAGTTCAAGGTAAATTTATTATCAAAATACATATACAATCCTGGGATTCATTTTCTTGCAGGTGTACTCAATAAGTACATAATAGAATAATAACCATAATAGAATCAATGAAAGACTGCACCAACTTGGGCATTCAACCAATGTGCAAAAGACACAAACTGTGCAAATACAAAAAGAAAGAAATAATAATAAATAAATATTGAGAACATGAGATTAAGAGTCCTTGAAGGAGAGTCCATAGGTTATGGGAACAGTTCAGTGATGGAACAAGTGAAGTTGAGTGAAATTATCCCCTTAGGTTCAAGAGTCTGATGGTTCTTGAATCAGGTGCTGTGAGTCCGAGGTTCCTGTCCTTCTTCCTGATGGCAGCAGCGAGAAGAGATCTGTCCTGGTAGTGATGGGTCCCTGATAATGGATGCTGCTATCCTGCAACAGCGATTCATGAGCTCAATGGTGGAGAAGGCTTTACCTGTACTGGACTGGGCTGTGTCAACTACTTTTTGTAGGATTTTCCATTCGAGGGTGTCGGTGTTTCCATATCAGAATGTGATCCAGTCAATCAATGTTCTGTCCACCACACATCTATAGAAGTTTGTCAGAGTTTTAGATGTCAGGGTGAATCTTCACAAACTCCTGAGGAAGTAGAGGCACGGTTGTGCTTTCTTCAAATTGCACTTACGTGCTGGGCCCAGGACAGGTCCTCCGAAATAACACCGAGGAGTTTAAAGTTGCTGACCCTCTCCACCTCTGATCCTCCGATGAGGACTGCCTTGTGTACCTCCGTTTTCCTTCTCCTGAAGTCAATAATCAGCTCCTTGGTCTTGCTGGCATCGAGTGAGAGGTTGTTGTTGTGATACCACTCAGCCAGATTTTCAATCACCCTCCTATATACTGATTCATCACCACCTTTGACTCAACTTACAACGATGGCGTCATCAGCAAACTTGAATGTGACATTGGAGCTGTGCCGAGCCACCCAGTCATAAGTGCAAAGTGAGTAGAGCAGGGAATTAAGCACACAGCCTTGTGGTACACCTGTGCTGATGCAGATCATGCAGGAGATGTTGCTGCCAATCTGAACTGACTGGGGTCTGCAAGTGAGAAAGTTGAGAATCTAACTGCACAAGGAGGTACTGAGGTCAAGATCTAAGAGCTTATTGGTTGATTTTGAAGAGATGATGGTATTGAATGCTGAGCTGTGGTCGATACAGAGCATCCTTTTATATGCATCTTTGCTGCCAGATGTTCCAGGGATGAATGAAGAGCCAATGAGATGCACCTGCTGAGGACTTATTGCTCTGGTAGGCAAATTGGAGCGGAACTAAATTGCTTCTCAGGCAAGAGTTAATATGTTTCATTGCCAGCCTCTCAAAACACCCCATCACTGTGGATCTAAGTACTACTGGATGATCGTCATTGAGGCAGGTCGTCTTGGACGGTGATATAATTGAAGCCTGCTTGAAGCAGATGAGTACCTCGGACTGCTGACGTGAGAGATTAAATATCTTAGTGAACAGTCCAGTCAGTTGATAAGCACAGGTTTTTAGTACTTGACGGAATACTTTTTGTAGGTTCTGCCTTCTGAAGGCTGCTCGCATGTCAGCCTCAGGGACTGAAATCATAGGATCATCAGGGGCTGTGGAAGTTGTGATGGTCCCTCTATGTTTTGATGGTCAAAGCGAGCGTGGTGGCACAGAGCTCATCTGGAAGTGAAGCCCTGCAGTTGGTTATGTTGCTTAATTTAATTTTATAAGCAGTGATAGTACTCAAGACCTACCGTAATTGTCGAGCATCCTTTGCTAATTCAAGGTTAGTCTGAAATTGCCACTTTACCTGTGAGATGGCTTTCCAGATATTGTATCCAGACCTCTTGTAACTTTCATGGTCACTAGACTTGAATGTCTCTGATGTGGCGCTCGGCAGATATCAGATTTCAGATTTCTCATGGTTCATCCAGGGCCTCTGACTGGGGAAGACTCTGAATGATTGTGTGGGGACACACTCGACTACAACTATTTAAAAAAAGTCTGTGACAACCACGTTGTAATTATTGTAGAAGAGTCCTTGAACTCGGGTGAGTTCACAGGCTCGAAGCACTTCCATAGCTGCTCCTCTGCCTCCTGTGACCACCTCCGTCTTGTCCTAACCTCTGGAGCTTTGCTCTTTAGCCTCTGCCTGTATGCAGGCAGGAGAAGGACAGCCAAGTGATCCAATGTACCGAAATGTGGTCTTGGCATGGAACAGTATGCATTCCTTATGTTAGTTTAATAATGGTCTAGAGTGTTGGGACCTCTAGTGCTGCAGGTTATGTGCTGATGGTAATTGGGCAGGGATTTCTTCAGACATGCTTAAACATATAAGTAGTTTTGCTCAGGCCACAATGTGCAAGCTGGAAACAAACAGAAGGAGATGATAATGACAGTTTTGTGGCAATGTTCATGGTCACTGCAGCTCATTTTGTCTGCAGACCTGTAGTTCACGAGTGTTGAAGGTAAGGAACTTTAACAAGGAAGTTATGGACTCCATTTGCCAGTTCAAGATGGCAAATTGTAGGTAGAATTTATTGCAAAGAGATGCTATTCCTTGGAAGAGATGTCAATCCCCATTTAGCTCAGATACAAGGAGATTTTCTGATACATATTCTGGCCAAATGATTTGACACAGATTGTTTACATATGCAAAGAATTGCTTCCTCAACAAATAGAGTTAAATGTTTTGTCTTTAGCTTTGTCCTTAGAATTTCATTCTCTGAGATTAAATTGAACCATTTGAACCCTTTATTATGTGTAATTGTGCAATAGATAACATTAGCATTCCAATACAGGATAATGTAGGCCAAGATACATATCAGAATAATCTCACTGGGGTGCCATGAGTATGGTAGACAGAGGAGGTTTGAAAGTTAATGCTATCTATTTCACTAACAGACATAATAATAAGGACAATACATTTAACTCCATCTTATTTGTTGAGAAAACCATTTTATGAATATGCATATGATCTGTGTCAAATCAGTTTGTTGTAGGCCAGGATAAGTATCAGAATATCTCAGCCAATTGCAGCTGATTCATAGTTAAATGGTGTTGGCCTTTGCACAGGAAGGATCACCCGAGTTACAGCAGAGGTGAGTCATTGGTTTGCCAATAGAGTAAGCAACCCTCTTGCTTATCATTGTTATAGGCTGCAAATCTGACCAGATTGAGTGGGAATTGTTGTTTGAAATGAACGTAGTATTGAACAGTGAGGAGATTCAAAAGGACATACTGTACACTATGGGGTGGACTGGCTCAATTTGAGGAGACCAATGTGGAGGAATAACAGGGATATGCCAAGACGTAAACACTGGCAAACCAGGATTGTAGACAACAGCTCAATCAAACTAATTACAGTATAGAAAATATTCATTCAATAAGTTTTTTGCAACTACCTGGGACAGTGAGTGAATATACGTACAAATATGAGAAGCAGTAACTTCAGGCGATGGGAAAGTGAACCGGAGTAGGTGGTGTTGCACAAAGGCCGTTGTAAGTAAAATACAGTGATGGAGATTATGAAAGTACAGCCGAGAAGTAAACCCGTGAACCAGTCTCTCAAACTACGCACTGTTTCAGCATATTCCAAGAAATCAAAGATCACTGAAATCAATGATTACAGGTCATTTGCACTCACACCAGACATAATGAAGACTTTGGAAAGGCTGGACATTTCTCAAATCCGTGACTCAAGATTTTCAAGATGTGCTACATAGCCAACAGATGTGCACACACAGTTAATGTCGATCTGAACTGTGTACTAGAGCATCATTTGTGGCGTCACAGGGGTGTGTTCCCTTCCCCCTCCAATTTTCTCTGTACACTAATACTGCGTCTCCAGCGATCTATCAGTTAAACTGTTGAAGATTGCAGATGACACCACTGTCATTGGGACTAATCACCAGCGACAATGAATCCAAGTACCACTGGGACATAAATAAGTTAGTGTCCTGATGCAATCACAACAACTTGGAGCTGAATGCCCTCAAAACTGTGGAGATGCATATTGACTTCAAGAGAAATGTGACTCCAGCCACTCATCAACAACTCCACAGTTAGCACAATTTCAGCATTCAGGTTTCTGGGCATCGTTATTTTGCAGGACACCATGTGGGAGAAAGCTACCTCCTTCATTATCAAAAAGGCTCGGCAGAGGATGTACTCCTTGTGGCAGTTGGTAAGATTCTTCACCAGAACATGGAGAGCATCCTCACGTCAGCCATTACTGACTGGTTTGGTGTAGCATCCTTTCACAACGTACAAAATCTACAGTGAACTCTCAGGACAGCAGATTGGCTGCAGTCTACCATCACCACAGGACTTGTATGTGCCCAGGACAAAGAAGCCGGCAGGAAAAATCATTGCGGACGCTACCCACCGAGCAAACTGCCTTTTCCAAAGAAAGGTCCCTGCTGGAAAGCCCTGTTAGGCCGGTAAAAGAAAAACTTCATGCCATCTTAAAAGTTTCTTCACCCCAGGCAGTTCATTTGATCAGCCAATCTAGTTAGCCCCCACCCTCCCCCTTCTATCTATTACAGAAGTCCCTGCACTGCACTGTAAATATTTTAAACCTACTTTGTATTGTTTACATTGTAAATATATGTTAGTATTGATGTACAGTATTTATGCACATTTTATTCCATATCTGTAAGTTGAACATTATTTTGATATTATTCTTTATTCAGTATAATTGTTGAATGTTTTGTTTATTGTTGCATGTCACTCCAACACACCACAGCAAACTCCTAATATATGTAAATGTATATGGTGAATAAAGTTGGTCCTTGATCCTCTGATTGCCTTCTCTAGTTTGTACTGGGCCTTTCTGAACTCCCCTCTATCTCCACTCCTGAAAGCCGCCTCCTTTTCCACATGATAGTGATGTTGGAGGATAATCTAGTTTTATTGAAAATGATCACAGAAAAGATGAGACAGAGGGGGCAATGCAGGGCTCTTCAGGAGCAGAACACACCCAGAGTATGAAGGGAGTCTACTCTCACTCATGGCTGCTGCTGGTGCCAAACAACAGGTCTGAGCAGCAAAATGGAGACCGCATATTCTTCGCAACTTTCACCTTCTTCACTGGGATTCTATGAACAACTGGGTCTCTGCCTCCCCTTTACTTTCAGCTTTCCACAGGGATTACTCCCTGTGTGACTCCATGTGTCCCGCCTGCTCACCCCCTTCCCTCTCCAAGTCCCAGGCGCTCTCCCTTGTAACTGCAAGAAGGGTAACACCTGCCCTTACACCTCATCCTTCACCACCATCCAGGGCTCTAAACAGCTCTTACAGGTGAGGCAGTCTTTCACATGCATTTGCCCTGACCTAATTTACTGCAGCTGATGTTGCTGTTTTGCCTCCTCTGCATTGGTGAGACTGGATGCAAAATGAGCCACAGCTTCACTGAGCACCTTCACTCCATCTGCAGTGGGGGCCTGGATCTCTCCGTTGCCACCTATATGAATTCCCACACTGGCATGTCTGTCCTCACCTCCTCCACTGCCAGCTTGAGGCTAAACGGGGTGCCCTGGTAGTGTTGCGGTTAGCACAACAATATTACAGCTTGGGGTGTCGGAGATTGGAGTTCAATTCCAGTATCCTCCATCTATCTCAAACTGGACACACTGGAGGCTGTGGTAGAACAAAGGACCTTACGGAAAATCTTGGCTGAACAGAGGAGCACTTTTAGTAGTTGATTAAGACATCTGTGCTGCTCCAAAGAGCACTTTTTGAGGTCATTCCTACCTAATGAATTTCTAATTAGGCCATTCCTACCTAATTCCTAATGAATGAGGTCCCCTCCTGTTGGACTGTTTGTGGTAACTTATTTTTTGTTCTTTCTACTTCTAATATTTTTATCTGTGCACTTGTAGTACTACTGTGACACTGTAGTTTCCTCTCAGTCCATAAAATATCTATCTATCTATTTCTCTAATTAAATAAAATAAAATAAATGCAACCTTGAGGAACAGCATTTCAAATTCAACATTTGTAGCTTACAACTTGGCAGTCTGGACACTGACTGCATCACCATTTGGTAGGGAGGGTCCACTGCAGCGGATTAGAAAAAGCTGCAGAAAGTTGCAAACACAATCAACATCATCATGGGCATTATTCTCCTCAGCATCGATAACATCTTCAAAAGGTAATGCCCCAAAAAGATGGCATCTGCCATTAAGGACCCCCGTCACCCGGGACATGCCCTCTTCTCATTGTTACTCATTGGAGGATGTACAAGAGCCTGAAGACACACACTCAATGTTTCAGGAACTGTTTTTACCCCCCACCCCCGCCATCAGATTTATGAATGGATAATGAACTCATGTACACTACCCTCACTATTTTTTGTCTTTTGTGCTCCCTTTTTGCACTACTTAGTCAATTAAATATTTTTAGTGTCTACTTATTATAATGTTTTTATTATTATGTATTTCAATGTTGCCACACAACAAATTTCACGACATATACCAGGATATTAAACCTGATTCTGATTCTCAGTTCTCCAATGTTCGGTAGCTGCTTCCCCTTTATCCTTTTTCTCTCTGTAGGAAGATAAAAACCTGACCACATAACCATGACTTTATCCCCTGCTCCACCCCTCCATCTACCCATCACCCTCTCAGAGGGAGCGCTCAGCAGCGAGATGAGAGCATGGCCTGGATATTGGGGGTCCTTGATAATGGATGCTACTTTCCCATGTAGATGTACTCAATGGTGGGGAGGTCTTTACCCGTGATGGACTGGGCCATATCTGTTACTTTTTGCTGACTTTTCCATACAAGGACATTGATGTTCCCCTACCAGGTCATGAAGCAACCAGTCAAAATACCCTCTACCACAGCGGTCCCCAACCACCGGGCCGCGGACCAGTACCTGGCCACAAAGCATGTGCTACCGGGCTGTGAGGAAACAATATGAGTCAGCTGCACCTTTCCTCATTCCCTGTCATGCACTGTCGAACTTGAACATAGGGTTGCCAACTGTCCCGCATTTGCCAGGACATCCCGTATATTGGGCTAAATTGGTTTCTCCCGTATTTCCCCGCTAAGGTAGAGCATTCCTATGAAACCTTTTGTGCTGAAATGGCGTGAAGCGAAGAAGCAATTACTATTAATTTATATGGGGAAAATTTTTGAGTGTTCCCAGACCCAAAAAATAACAACAAATCATACCAAATAACACATAAAACCAAAAATAAATAACACTAACATATAGTAACAGCAGGAATGATATGATAAATACACAGCCTATATAAAGTAGAAATAATGTACGTACAGTATAGTCGGGAAGATGAAGGCAAAACCGATTTGTGGGGAAAAAAATTGTCACGTACGCACCTGCGCACACAGGTGCCCGTGCAAGGCTTCATGGTCATGGTAGTCTTTCCTGGGGTAAAGTGTCCCGGGATTTGACTGCTATTTTTGTCCCTTATTTGAAAGTGAGAAAGTTGGCAACCCAAACTGTAAAAGACATGTTGAGGTGAGCTTAACCCTACTTGAACACCTGTGCGCCCCCACCCCTGGTCGGCTGGTCCGCAAGAGTATTGTCAATATTAAACCAGTCCGCAGTGCAAAAAAGGTTGGGGACCCCTGTGCTACCACACATCTATAGAAGCTTGTCAAAGTTTTCAATGTCATGCCGAATCTCCACAAACTTCTAAGAAATTAGAGGTGCTGTCGTGCTTTCTTTGTAATGGTACTTAAATGTTGGATCCAGGACAGATCCTCTGAAATAACAGTGAGGAATCTAAAGTTGCTGATCCTCTCCATCTCTGATCCCCTGATGAGAGCTGGCTCATGGACTCTGGTTTCCTCCTCCTAAAGTCAATAATCAGCTCTTGGCCTTGTTAACGTTGAGTGTGAGTTGTCGTGGCATGACTCAACTACATTTTCAATCTCCCTCCTATATGTTGATTCAACACCACCTGTGATCCAGCCAGTGACAGTGGAGTCATCCGCAAACTTACAGTAAATATGGCATTGGAGCTGTACTTAGCCTTGCAGTGATAGTGAGTAGAGCTGGGGGCTAAGCACACAGCCTTGTTATGCACCTGTGCTGATGGTAATTGTGGAGGAGATATTGTTGCCAATCTGAACTGATTGTGGTCTGCAAGTGAGGAAATCAAGGATCTAGTTGCACAAGGAGGTTTTGAAGCTTAGGTCTTGAAGCTTATTGGTTAATTTTGAGGGGATGATTTATTGAATGCTGAGCTGTAGTCAATGAAGAGCATCCTGATGTATGCATCTTCGCTGGCAAAATCCTCCATGGTTGAGTGAAGAGCCAATGAATTGGTATCTGCTGTTGACCTGTTGTGCTGGTAGGCAAATTGGAGTAGATTCAAATTGCTCACAGGCAGATGTCGATATGTTTCATCACTGACCTCTCAAAGCACTTCATCACAGTGGATGTAAGTGCAACTGGATGATAGTCATTGAGGCAGGTTACCACGTTCTTCTTATGCACCAGTATAATTGAAGCCTGCTTGAAGCTGGTGGGTACCTCAGACTGCTGAAGTGAGAGGTTAAAGTTTTTGGTGAACACTCCAGCCAGTTGATTTGGACAGGTCTTCAGTACTGGGCAATGTACCTCATCTGGGCCAGGTGTTTTCTGTGGGTTCACTATCCTTCCTCAGAGACTGAAGTCGCAGGGTTGTCAGGCTATGGGAGTTCATGAAGGTGTCTGCAGATTTTGAGGATCAAAGTGAACATAAAAGGCCTTGTGTTCATCTGGGAGCAAACCCCTGTTGTCACCTATGTCGCTTGGCTCACCTGGTAAGAGATGATAGGTTCAAGTCCTGCCACAGCTGTTAAACATCCTTCAGTGATTGAAGTTTGGTCTGGAATTGCCACTTTGCACGTGAGATGGCTTTCTGGAGATTGTACCTGGACCCCTTGTATTTTATTTTGTCACCAGACCTGAACGCCACTGCTGTGACCCTCAGCAGATTGTGGATCTCATGGTTCATCCAGGCTTTCTGGTTGGGGAAAGCTCTGTTTGATATTGTGGAGGCACACTCACTTAAAACTGTTTTTATAAAGTTTGTGACAACCATGGTGCATTGATTCAGATCCTCTGCTGAGTCCTTGAACCAGGCATTATGTATTGAGGAACTCGAGCTGCAACTTGATGACCTTCAACTCATACGGGAGAATGAGGAGGTGACAGACCAGGAGCTACGGGGAGGTAGTCACTACTAGGTTGCAGGAGACAGGTAAGTGGCTGAATGTCAGGAGAAGGAGGGGAAGTGCACAGTTGTTACAGAGTACATCTATGGTCATTCCCCTCAGTAATAAATATACAACCTTAGATACTACTGAGGGCGATGACCTACTGGGGGGAGTCACAGTGACCGGGTCTCTGGCACTGAGTCTGGTGTGTGGCTCAAAAGAGCAGAGAGGTGAAGAGGACTGCAGTGTTGAGAGGAGATTCCTTAGTCAGAGGAAGAGAGACGAGGTTCTGTGAGGGCGATAGAGACATCCGGATGGTATGCTGTCTCCCTAGTGCCAGGATCAGGGATGTTTTGGATTGGATCCATGGCATTCTCAAGGGTGAAGATGAATAGCCAGGAGTCTTGGTACATATTAGCACCAATGACCTAGGAGGTCCTGAAGAGAGATTTTAGGGAGCTAGGTAGAAAGCTAAGAAACAGGACCTCCGGGGTAGTAATCTCTGGATTGTTGCCTATGCAATGTGCCAGTGAGGGTAAGAATAGAATGATTTGGCAGGTGAATGTGTGGCTGATGAACTGGTGCAGGCGGCAGGGGTTCAGGTTTATGGATCATTGGGATTGCTTCTGGGGCAAGTATGACCTGTACAAAAGGCACGGGTTACACTTGATCCCAAGGGGATCCAATACCCCTTGGCTAGAGTTGGCTGCAGTTGTTCAGGTGCACTTAAACAAATTTGGCAAGGGGATGGGACCTGGAGAAACAGTGCTGAAGATGAGGTAGTTGGTTTACAAACAGAGGTAATGTGTAGTGAGACTCCTAGCAAGGAGAAGCTGATGGTAGGAAAAAATTGCAGTCAACAATGTAAAAGGTGGTCAAAATCGAAAAGGGTGAACACAGGAATGAAGGTGTTGTATTTGAATGCACAAAGTACAGGGAATAACGTAGACGTATGATGTTGCAGGCATCACTGAATCATGGCTGAGAAAAGATTATATCTAGGAGCTTAATATCCAAGGATACACATTCTACAGAAAGCAGTGGGGCTGCCGTTACTCTGTTGGTAAAAAATGAAATTAAATCATTAGAAAGAGCTGACATAGGGTTGGAAGGTGTTGAATCATTGTGGATTGAGCTAAGGAACTGCAAGGGTAAAAAGACCATGATAGGAGTTGTATACAGACTCCCAAACAGTAGTAGCAATGTAGTCTACAAAATAGAATGGGAGATAGAAAATGCATGCCAAAAGGGCAATGTTACGATAGTCATGGAGGATTTCAATATGTGGGTAGATTTGGAAAATCAGTTTGGTGCTGAATTCCACAAGAAGGAATTTCTAGAATGTCTATGAGATGGCTTTTTAGGGCAGCTCGTGGTTGAGCCCACAAAGGGGCCAGCTACTCTGGATTGGGTGTTGTGCAATAATCCAGAATTGATTAGAGAGTTTAAGGGAAAAGCGCCCTTAGAGGCAAGTGATCATAATACGATTGAATTCACCCTGAATTTTGAGGAGAAGCTAAAGTCAGTTGTATCAATATTACAGCAGAATAAAGGGAATTACAAAGGCATGAGAGAGGAGTTGGCAAGAATTGATTGGAAAAGATCACTGGTAGGGGTGACATCAGAGCTGCAATGGCTGGAATATTGGGAAGCAATTCAGAAGGCGCAGGATATTTATATCCCAAAGAGGAAGAAGTATTCTAAAGGCAAGATGGCACAACTGTGGCTAACAAGAGAAGCCAAAGCCAACATAAAAGCCAAAGAAAGGGCATTAAACGGAGAAACGTTAGTGGGCAGTTACAGGATCGGGAAGCTTTTAAAAAGAGCAGCAGGCAACTGAAGTAGATTGTGGAGGCATGAGTAATGATCTTTCAAGAATCATGAGATTCTGGAATGGTTCCAGAGGACTGGAAAATTGTAAATGTCACTCCACTCTTCAAGAAGGGATAGGTGCAAAAGAAAGAAAATTATAGGCCAGTTAGTCTGACCTCAGTGGTTAGGAAAATGTTGGAGTCTATTATTAAGAATGTGGTTTCAGAGTACTTGGAGACACATGATAAAATAGTCAGAATGGTTTCTTCAAGGGAAAATCTTGCCTGACAATTTGTTGAATTTCTTTCAAACAGGATAGACAAAGGAGAGTCGGTTGATATTGTACATTTGAATTTTCAGAAGCCCTATGATGAGGTGCCACACATGAGGCTGCTTAACAAGCTACGAGCCCATGGTATTACAGGGAAGATTCTAACACAGAGAAAGCAGTGGCTGACTGGCTAGAGCAGAGAGTGGGAATAAAGGGAGCCTTTTCTGGTTGGCTGCTGCTGTCTAGTGGTTTTCCACAGAGCTCTGTGTTGGAACCAATTCTATTTATCTTAAATGTTAATGATTGGATGATGGAATTGATAGCTTTGTTGCAAAGTTTGCAGACGATACAAAGATAGTGGAGGGGCGGGTAGTTTTGAGGAAGTAGAGAGGCTACGGAAGGACTTAGACAGATTAAGAGAATGGCCAAAGACGTGGCAGGTGGAATATAGAGTTCTGGCATGTATGGTTATACACTTTTGTAGAAGAAATGAAAGGGTTGACTATTTTATAAATGGAGAGAAAATACAAAAAAACTGAGGTGCAAAGGGACTGAAGAGTACTTGTGAAGGATTCCCTAAAGGTTAATTTGCAGATTGAGTCTACGGTGAGGAAGGCAAATGCATTATTAGCATTCATTTCTAGAAGGCTAGAATATAAGAGCAAGGATGTAATGTGGAGACTTTGTAAAGCACTGATGAGGCCTCACTTGAAGTATTGTGAACAGTATTGGGCTCCTCACTTTAGAAAGGATGTGCTCAAGCTGGAGAGGGTTCAAAGGAGGTTCACGTAAACGATTCTAGGTTGAATGGCTTGTCATATGAAGAGTGTTTGATGGCTCTGGGCCTGTATTCACTGGAATTCAGAAGAATGAGGGGTGACCTTATTAAAACCTATCGGATGGTGAAAAGCCTTGATAGAGTGGATGTCTTTATGTATATTTAAGGCAGAGGTTGATAGATTATTGATTGGTCAGGGCATGAAGGGATATGGGGAGAAGGCAGGAGATTGGGGCTAAGAAGACAAAAGGATCAGCCATGATGAAATGAGGGAGCAGACTCGATAGGCCAAATGGCCTAATTCTGCACCGGTGTCTTATGGTCTCTGTGTAACAGAGAACAGAACAATTCCTCATTTCTGTCTGATACACCAATCTGGCCCTTGGGTTCTCTGTCTTGTTCTCCAGCGACTCCACCTTTGCTAGCAAGAAGCTAGGCAGACGAAGTTTCATGCCCCTTTTTTAGCCTGGCTTGGAGCCTTGCCTCCTCCCTCTCTTTCAGCTGTGGTGGTGTAGCTTTGTCGCTTAAAGTATGCCTGACAGTTAAGTCTGTTGAGTCTTTCAGAAGCTCATGAACTCGTGAGTTCATTAAGATGGTTCAAAAATACGTCACTGAAAGGGAAATGACAGGCTAAGATTGCAGTGAGAGTCCATCAAAAGAAGTATATTTAGAAGTTTTGTAAGCTGCTCGCAACATGTTGCTATGTTCTGAGATTTCTGAGAATTTAATGAAAAATTACCTCCTTATCTTGTAATTGTCATTAAAAAATGGGTGATAGCTCTTTATATACAATATAATGATATTCACTTAATCCTATATGCAGCTCCAATACATACGTATTGAAATGGTTATTTGTGAGGTCTTTGTGCCACGAGTGGTTAACAGCAATGGTCATTCAAAGGCATTAAGAATGCAGAATGAAACTTTTACGTATTTTTTTTCAAGATAATTACCATTGAAACCACAAATTGCAAAATATCATTTATAGGCTTGGACCCAGCAAAGTTCTGGTTGCCATTTATAAGATTAATGACAGCAAAAGCAGCCAAGCACACAGTCTCTTTTTTCATGTGGTTTATCTCACATAACAAGTGTACTAATGAGAGTTATTTGGAATCTTGCATAACATTACATCAACTGCAAAGAAGTATTTAATTATCTGTTACTTTAGGCTAAAACAAAAATAGTCACTCTTCCTCAAATGGTTTTGGTTTATTTGATGAAATGTTACCATCTCTACCTTCCACAGACAAGAGAAAATCTGCAGATACCAGGAATCCAGGCAACACACACAAAACGCCAGAGGAAATCGGCAGGCCAGGCTGCATCAATGGAAAAGAGTACAGTCGACATTTCGGGCAGGACTGGAGAGAAAAAGCTGAGGAGTAGATTTATAAGACGGGAAGAAGAGAGGGAGAAACACAGGGTGTTATGTGCATCCAGGAGCGGGAGGGGTGAAGTAAAGAGCTGGGAAGTTGAGATACAGGACTGGAGAAGGGGGAATATAATAGGAGTGGACCAAAGGCCATGGAAGAAAGAAAAAGGGGGAGAAGTACCAGAGAGAAGAGATGGGCAGGCAAGGATATTGGGTGATAGAGGGAAAAGAGGATGGGGAATGTTGTGGGTGGGGGGGGGGTCATTACCAAAAGTTTGAGAAATCAATGTTCACGCCATTAGGTTGGAGGCTACCCAGATGGAATGTAAGGTGTTGTTCCTCCAAACTGAGTGTGGCCTCATCATGACAGTAGAGGAGGCCATGGATAGACATATTGGAATAGGAATGGCAGGTGGAATTAAAATGGATGGCCACTGGGAGATCCCACTTCTAGGTGCTTGGTGAATTGGTCTGCCAACCTGTGTTGGGTCTCACCGATATACAGGAGGCCACTCCGGGAGCACCGGACACAGTATATCACCCTAGTAGACTCACAGGTAAAGTGTCGCCTCACCTGGAAGGACTTTTTGGGTCCCTGATAGTAGGGAGAGAGGAAGTGTAGCAATTATTCCGCTTGCAAAGATAAGTGACAGGAGGGAGATCAGTGGGGAGGGCCGAATGGACAAGGGAATCACAAAGGGAGTGATCCCTGCGGAAAGCAGAATGTGGGAGGGAGGGGAGGGAAAGTTATGCTTGGTGTGGGATCCTGTTGGAGTTGGTAGAAGTTATGGAGAATTATATGCTGAACGTGGAGGCTGGTGGAGTGGTAGGTGAGAACAAGAGGAACCCTATCCCTGGTAGGGCAGCAGGAGAATAGGGTGAGGGCAGATGTGCGTGAAATGGAAGAGATGCGGTTGAGGGCAGCTTTGACAGTGGAGGAAAGGAAGCCCCTTTCTTTGAAGAAGGAAGACATCTTCTTCATTTTGGAATGAGAGCAGGTGTGCCAGAGATGGAGGAATTGAGAGAAGGGGATGGCATTTTTAGAAACAGAGAAACCTTTGAAACGTAGAAAACTTAGGCACAATACAAGCCCTTTGGCCCACAAAGTTGTGCTGAACATTTCCCTACCTTAGAAATTACTAGGGTTACCCATAGCCCTCTATTTTTCTAAGCTCCATGTACCTATCCAAAAGTCTCTTAAAAGACCCTATCGTATCCGCCTCCACCACTGTTGCCAGCAGCCCATTCCACGCACTCACCAATCTCTGTGTAAAAAATTTACCCCTGACATCTCTTCTGTACCTACTCCCAAGCACCTTAAACCTGTGCCCTCTTGTAGCAGCCATTTCAGCCCTGGGTAAAAGCCTCTGACTATCCACATAATCAATGCCTCTCATCATCTTATACACCTCTATCATGTCACCTGTTATCCTCCGTTGCTCCAAGGAGAAAAGGCCAAGTTCACTCAACCTGTTTTCATAAGGCATGCTCCCCAATCCAGGCAACTTCCTTGTAAATCTCCTCTGCACCCTTTCTATGGTTTCCAATCCTTCCTGTAGTGAGGCGACCAGAACTGGGCACAGTACTCCAAGTGGGGTCTGACCAGGGTCCTATATAGCTGCAACATTACCTCTCGGCTCCTAAACTCAATCCATGATTGATGAAGGCCAATGCACCGTACGCCTTCCTAACCACAGAGTCAACCTGCGCAGCAGCTTTGAGCGCCCTACGGACTCGGACCCCAAGATCCCTCTGATCCTCCACACTGTCAAGAGTGTCACCATTAATACTATATTCTGCCATCATATTTGACCTACCAAAATGAACTACTTCACACTTATCCGGGTTGAACTTCATCTGCCACATCTCTGCCCAGTTTTGCATCCTATCAATGTCAATGGTGATTAATACAAGTAACCGGGTGGGAAGAGGTATTGTCCAGGTAGCTCAAAGAGTTTGTGGGTTTATAATACACATCAGAAGAGAAGTTGTCTCCAGAGATAGAGACAGAGAGATTGAGGAAGGGAGGTAGGTGTCGGAAATGGTCCAGGTAAATCTGAGAGCAGGGTGGAAGTTGGAGGCAAAGTTGATGAAGTCAACAAGCTTCTCATGGGTGCAGGAAGCAGCGCTAATGCAGTCATTGATGCATTGATGACTGTATTGTCAAAAAGGAAGGCATAGCTGGGTCCCAAGCGAGTGCCCATGGCTACATCTTTTGTTTGAAGGAAGTGGGAGGAGCCAAATAAGAATTTATTGAGGACAAGTTCCACAAGATGGAGGAGAGTGGTGGTAGAAGGGAACTGGTTGGCTCTGGTGTCCAGAATGAAGCGGAGAGTTTTGAGGCCTTCCTGGTGAGGGATGGAGGTGCATAGGGACTGGCCAACCATAGTGAATATCAGATGATGGTGGCCAGAGAACTTGAACTCTTTGAAAAGATCCAGAGTGAGTGAAGTGTCACAGGTATGGGTAGGAAGGGATTGAACTAGAGGGGATAAAACAGAGGGCTTCCCTTCCTCCACCATCAATGCTGCCCTGAACTGCATCTCTTCCATTTCCCACATGTCTGCCCTCACTCATCCTCCCGCCAGCCAACTAGGGATAGGGTTCCTCTTGTCCTCACTTACCACCCCATCAGCTACCATGCCCAGCACATAATTCTCCGTAACTTCCACCATCTCCAATGGGATCCCACCACCAAGCACATTTTTCCCTCCCCCCACTTTCTGCCTTCCGCAGGGATCGCTCCCTACGCGACTCCTTTGTCCATTTGTCCCTCCCCACTGATCTCCTTCCTGGCACTTATCCTTGCAAGCTGAACAAGTGCTACACCTGCCCCTGCACCTCCTCCCTCACTACCATTCAGGGCCCCAAACAGTTCTTCCAGGTAATGTGACATTTCACCTGTGAGTCTGTCAGGGTCATATACTGTGTCTGGTGCTCCCAGTGTGGCCTCCTGTATATCGATGAGACCCAATGCAGGTTGGGAGACCACTTCGCTGAGCATCTATGCTCCGTCTGCCAGAAGAAGCAGGATCTTCCAGTGGCCACCCATTTTAAATCCACTTCCCTTTCCCAATCCAATATGTCCATCCATGACCTCCTCTCTTGTCGCAATGAGGCCACACTCAGGTTGGAGGAATAACACCTTATATTCTATCTAGGTAGCCTCCAACCTAATGGCATGAACATCAATTTTTTGAACTTCTGCTAATGCCCCCTCTCCTCTCCTTCACCATTCCCCATCCTCTTTTCCTCTGTTACCTTATCTCCTTGCCCGCCCATCATCTCCCTCCAGTGCTTGTCCCCTTTTTCTTTCTTCCATGGCTCTTTGTCCTCTCCTATTATATTCCCCCTTTCTGCAGCCCTTTATCTATTTCACTAATCAGCTTCCCAGCTCTTTACTTCACACCTCCCCCTCCCAGTTTCACCTATCACCTTGTGTTTCTCCCTCCCCTCCCCCACTTTTTAAATCTACTCCTCTGCTTTTTTTCTCCCGTCCTGCTGAAGGGTTTTGGCCTGAAACGTCGACTGTACTCTTTTCCATAGATGCTGCCTGGCCTGCTGAGTTCCTCCAGCATTTTGTGTGCGTCACCATCTCTACCTTGTTTGTTTTCAGTACATCCGTGTGATATTTAGACTTGAGCAATCAGTAGCTGGTTGATAATTTGAGCGACAACAGCATCCACTTGGAGGATTTCTGTCTGTGGCTCTGTAATTTTGACTTGGGATGCTACATTTTAATACGTTAACAGAGTAAGATATTTCTTTGACTTGTGGATTTATGGGGGCAGCTGCTTCAAGAAGAGCATAAAAGGGCATTGAATCTATCTCAATGTAGAGAGACTAAGCTCTCACCTCACTGCTGCCTTCAGGAAAGGGTTACAGAAATGTCAAGACTCACTGCCAGGTTCAGGAACAGCTATTACTCTTCAGCCAACAAGCTCTTGACCCAGAGGGGATAACTTCATTCACGCCAACCTTGACCTGTTCCCACAACCACTGAATTCACTTTCAAGCACTCTTCATCTCATGTGTTCAATATTTATTGTTTGTTTGTTTGTTTGTTTACTTATTACTTCAAACATGAGAAAATCTGCAGATGCTGGAAATCCGAGGCAACCCACAAAATGCTGGACAGGTCAGGCAGCATCTATGGAAAAGAGTAAACAGTTGATGTTCCAGGCTGAGACACTTCTTTAGGACTGAAGAAAGGCCTTGGCCCAAAATGTCAACGGTTCGCTCTTTTCCATAGATGCTGCCTGACCTGCTGAATTCCCCCAGCATTTTGTGTGTGCTACTTATTTATTATTTCTTTTTTCTCTTTTTGTATTTGTAATTTGTTGTCCTTTGCACATTGTTTGTCTGTCCTGTTGGGCCTGGTCTTTCACTGATCTTATTGTGTTTCTTACATTTACTGTGAATACCAGCAAGAAAATGGATTTCAGGGTTGTACATAGTGACATATATGTACTTTGATAACAAATATATATTGAACTTTGAATAGAACCTGAAGGTTAGAGATGTGATTATAGAATAAACTTGCCTAAATTGTAAGTTTGAACGTGTTTGTGACTGTTTGTGTCTATTTTGTGGTTACTTCTGGGCACTTTCTGTTGTGATTTGTCCTAATACTGATATTATCTTCCTAACATACTTTATGCATGTAAGGATGTCACCAAAATCTGTAGCATCCATTATTTATTTACCAACCAAAATCTGATCAAAATGTTATGATTTGAAAATTCTTAAATCTAATCCCCTTTATTTCATATGTATGCCATCTGAACTTCAACTTTGCTAAGGAACAACAAGGAAAACAAATAGGTTATGAAAGTTCAGGGACCATTGTGCCAAATTTAAGCATTGCTGCAGATGATAAAATGAGAACCAAACTTTGATTTTCTGCACCAATGGTAGCCAAGATTTTCCCACAATGTTGACGCAGCTTTTACTGGAAGTTTTGTATGAATGCTCCCCCGTGAATACTGCAGTTTATTGATATGGAATGACTTTCATTTAATTACATTGTACATGTGAGCTGAACTGTAATTTTCTTTCTGAGAAAAAAAATCATCAAAAAGTCCTCTGAAGGTAATGATAATCTGGATTCAAAATGAAACTATTGAATGTATACCAACTGTAAAATGACTCTGGTGTTACATGGATCTTTATTCCCATGAAAGTTCTTGGAATTTCAAATATTTTGCTGAGACATTATTTTACCGTTATGACTTTGGCTCATAGATTGCTGCTGTTTGTGTTCTGACAGAAATTTCTCCTCAGAACATCAAGATTGTTGAAATGAAAAATTCTCCATCAATGAGAACAGCACCACAGTTCACCTTCTTCCTGAATTCAGTGATCAAAGTGTAAAAATACAAGCCTTGCTGTCAACAAATCAGCAGTCCCCAAGTTACAGAATCTTCCCATAATCCCATTACATTTTGGTTTGAACCTTGGCTTTTTATCTTTGTGATTCAATTGAAAGAAAATACAAATTATAAATCCCACTGTCATTGCAAAAATATTACTATTACTTTTTATATTATTGAACAGAGATAAAACAAACATATGAATGCTCAGAACCTAAAATAACAAATCAAATGTTTGAAATTATAGAACTGAAGAATAATGGAACAGCTTCAGCACAAGAGGAGGCTTTTTGTTCATCATGTCTACATAGACTCTCTATTTTCACCCGCCAGTTCAATCTTCACAGCCTTTCTATTTTTTTCTCTGCTCTATATTTGCTCCTCTTGAAGACCATAATGGAACTTATTTTCCCTGCACCTACAGTCAGTGCATACAACAGGAATTCTGCAGATGCTGGAAATTCAAGCAACACACATCAAAGTTGCTGGTGAACGCAGCAGGCCAGGCAGCATCTGTAGGAAGAGGTGCAGTCGACGTTTCAGGCCGAGACCCTTCGTCAGGACTAACTGAAGGAAGAGTGAGTAAGGGATTTGAAAGTGGGAGGGGGAAGGGGAGATCCAAAATGATAGGAGAAGACAGGAGGGGGAGGGATGGAGCCAAGAGCTGGACAGGTGATAGGCAAAAGGGATACGAGAGGATCATGGGACAGGAGGTCCGGGAAGAAAGACAAGGAGGAGGGGGGACCCAGAGGATGGGCAAGGGGTATATTCAGAGGGACAGAGGGAGAAAAAGGAGAGTGAGAGAAAGAATGTGTGTATAAAAATAAGTAACAGATGGGGTACGAGGGGGAGGTGGGGCATTAGCGGAAGTTAGAGAAGTCGATGTTCATGCCATCAGGTTGGAGGCTACCCAGACGGAATATAAGGTATTGTTCCTCCAACCTGAGTGTGGCTTCATCTTTACAGAAGAGGAGGCCGTGGATAGACATGTCAGAATGGGAATGGGATGTGGAATTAAAATGTCTGGCCACTGGGAGATCCTGCTTTCTCTGGCGGACAGAGCGTAGATGTTCAGCAAAGCGGTCTCCCAGTCTGCGTCAGGTCTCGCCAATATATAAAAGGCCACATCGGGAGCACCGGACGCAGTCTATCACCCCAGCCGACTCACAGGTGAAGTGTTGCCTCACCTGGAAGGACTGTTTGGGGCCCTGAATGGTGGTAAAGGAGGAAGTGTAAGGGCATGTGTAGCACTTGTTCCGCTTACACGGATAAGTGCCAGGAGGGAGATCAGTGGGGAGGGATGGGGTTGACGAATGGACAAGGAAGTTGCGTAGGGAGCGATCCTTGCGGAATGCAGGGGGGGGATGGGAAAGATGGCGTAGGGAGCGATTCCTGCGAAATGCAGAGATTGGGGGGGGGAGGGAAAGCGTGGGGAGCGCATGCACACATGCAGAACTCGTTGACTTTATTAACTTTGCCTCCGCACGCATGCAGAACTCGTTGACTTTATTAACTTTGCCTCTAACTTTCACCCTGCCCTCAAGTTTACCTGGTCCATTTCCGACACCTCCCTCCCCTTTCTAGATCTTTCTGTCTCTGTCTCTGGAGACAGCTTATCCACTGATGTCTACTATAAGCCTACTGACCCTCACAGCTATCTGGACTATTCCTCTTCTCACCCTGTCTCCTTCAAAAACGCCATCCCCTTCTCGCAATTCCTCCGTCTCCGCCGCATCTGCTCTCAGGATGAGGCTTTTCATTCTAGGACGAGGGAGATGTTTTCCTTTTTTAAAGAAAGGGGCTTCCCTTCCTCCACTATCAACTCTGCTCTTAAACGCATCTCCCCCATTTCACGTACATCTGCTCTCACTCCATCCTCCCGCCACCCCACTAGGAATAGGGTTCCCCTGGTCCTCACCTACCACCCCACCAGCCTCCGGGTCCAACATATTATTCTCCGTAACTTCCGCCACCTCCAACAGGATCCCACCACTAAGCACATCTTTCCCTCCCCCCTCTCTCTCTGCATTCCGCAGGGATTGCTCCCTACACAACTCCCTTGTCCATTCGTCCCCCCCATCCCTCCCCACTGATCTCCCTCCTGGCACTTATCCGTGTAAGCGGAACAAGTGCTACACATGCCCTTACACTTCCTCCCTTACCACCATTCAGGGCCCCAAACAGTCCTTCCAGGTGAGGCAACACTTCACCTGTGAGTCGGCTGGGGTGATCGACTGTGTCCGGTGCTCCCAATGTGGCCTTTTATATATTGGCGAGACCCGATGCAGACTGGGAGACCGCTTTGCTGAACACCTACGCTCTGTCCGCCAGAGAAAGCAGGATCTCCCAGTGGCCACACATTTTAATTCCACATCCCATTCCCATTCTGACATGTCTATCCACGGCCTCCTCTTCTGTAAAGATGAAGCCACACTCAGGTTGGAGGAACAACACCTTATATTCCGTCTGGGTAGCCTCCAACCTGATGGCATGAACATCGACTTCTCTAACTTCCGCTAATGCCCCACCTCCCCCTTGTACCCCATCTGTTACTTATTTTTATACACACATTCTTTCTCTCACTCTCCTTTTTCTCCCTCTGTCCCTCTGAATATACCCCTTGCCCATCCTCTGGGTGCCCCCCCCCGCCCTTTGTCTTTCTTCCCGGACCTCCTGTCCCATGATCCTCTCGTATCCCTTTTGCCTATCACCTGTCCAGCTCTTGGCTCTATCCCTCCCCCTCCTGTCTTCTCCTATCATTTTGGATCTCCCCCTCCCCCTCCAACTTTCAAATCTCTTACTCACTCTTCCTTCAGTTAGTCCTGACGAAGGGTCTCGGCCTGAAACGTTGACTGCACCTCTTCCTAGAGATGCTGCCTGGCCTGCTGCGTTCATCAGCAACTTTTATGTGTGTTACAGTCAGTGCATTCCTGATTTCAGCCGCACGTTGGATATAAATATTTTATAGAGTCACATTCTTAAATCTAACCCCTTTGCTTTCATACCTGTGTCCCCTGATCCTCAAGGTCTCCACCAAAGGAAGCAACCTTCTATTATCCTCATAATCAGAATCAGGTTTAATATCATTGGCATATGTCACAAAATCTGTTGTTTTGCAACAATCTTGAAATGCATAATAATAAAAATATAAATTACAATGAGATATATATATATATATAAAAAATTAAAGTAAATGAGTAGTGCATAAAGAGAGCAAAAAAAGAATAGTAAGGTAGTGAGGATCCTCTTTATCTAGATCCCTCATCTTTTTATATAGAACATAGAGCATAGAGTACTGGCCCTTTTGACTGTGATGTTGTACCAGCTGTTTCACCTACTCAAAGATCAAGCTAACACTTCCCTCCAGCTTACCCCTCCATTTTTTCTTTCATCCTTAAGAGTCTCTTAAATGTCACTGAAATATCTGCCTCTACTATAACCCCTGGCAGAGTGCTCAATGCACCCACCACTGTCTGTGGGGGAGAAAGAAACTTCCTCCAGCACCTCCACTGTACTTTCCCTCAATCACCTTAAAATTATGCCCCCTCGTATTTGCCTTTTCCACCTTGGGAAATAAAGCACTGGTTGTCCACTCTATCAGTGCCTCATCATCTTATATAACTCCATCAAATCTCTCCTCAGCCTTCTCTGCTCCAGGCAAAGTACCAACTCACTAACTCCAGACCCTTATCCCAGGAACATTGTTGTATATCTTCCCTGAACCCGCTCTAATGTCTTTACATTCTTCCTCTTAATATGGCAACCAAAGTTAAGTACAATAGTCTGGTTAAAGTTAGGTCAACTGTTTATAAAGGTTCAGCATAAATTCCCTGATGTTTAAAATGCCAGCCTTTAAAGATGAGGCTCAGAGTGATACATGCCTTACTTACTGCTTTCTCTATCCGCCCCGCCATCCTTAACCAAGGTTCTTCCAGTTTTGGATCCCCCTTTCTGGATGATACCTTTGATTCTTCATTGCCCTTTCCCACTCTTACAAAAAGACACCACATATCTGTGTGTTAAACTTCTGCCATTCCACCTGCCCTTTCCACAAGTCAGAGTAATCTCTCAGCATCTCCATGGTTCATAATACTACCCATGAATTTATAAATTGTGGCTTGTCCCCAAAGTCTGGATCATTAATAGTGATTTAATAAAAACAACGATATCAACATGATTCATTATTTTTCTTTCTCCAGACCAAAGAAAAATGCCATGAACACCTGTTGTTGTTATTCAGCCTATTTTGTGTTTATTGTATTAATATCCTTATATGCAGGGACTTCGAAATTACCGAAATGCCTGTTATGTACACCTTACCAAAAGCATTCTGTAAGTCACTGTACACATTGACTGCATTACCCTCTTCAGCTCTATTTGTTACCTTATGATGTTATGGAATTATGATGTTGTAGCAATTAGTGAAACTTGGCTACAGGAGGGGCAGGACTGGCAGCTTAATATTCCAGGGTTCCGATGTTTCAGATTTGATCGCGGCAGAGGAATGAAAGGTGGGGGAGTAGCATTGCTTGTTAGGGAAAATATTACAGCAGTGCTCAGGCAGGACAGATTAGAGGGCTTGTGTATTGAGTCCTTATGGGTGGAGCTGAGAAACAGGAAAGGTATGGCCACATTAGTCAATGAATGGTCACCACCCAATAGTCAACGAGACTTGGAAGTGCAAATCTGCAGAGAGATAGCAGGCAACTGCAGGAAACATAAAGTTGTGGTGGTAGGGGATTTTAATTTTCCATACATTGATTGGGACTCCCATACTGTTAGGGGTCTAGATGGTTTAGAGTTTGTAAAATGTGTTCAGGAAAGTTTTCTAAATCAATATATAGAGGGACCAACTAGAGGGGATGCAATATTGGATCTCCTGTTAGGTAACGAATTAGGGCAAGTGACGGAAGTCTGTGTAGGGGAGCACTTTGGTTCCAGTGATCATAACACCATTAGTTTCAATTTGATCATGGACAAGGATAGATCTGGTCCTAGGGTTGAGGTTTTGAACTGGAAGAAGGCCAAATTTGAAGAAATGAGAAAGGATCTAAAAAGCGTGGATTGGGACAGGTTGTTCTCTGGCAAAGATGTGATTGGTAGGTGGGAAGCCTTCAAAGGGGAAATTTTGAGAGTGCAGAGTTTGTATGTTCCTGTCAGGATTAAAGGCAAATTGAATAGGAATAAGGAACCTTGGTTCTCAAGGGATATTGCAACTCTGATAAAGAAGAAGAGGGAGTTGTATGAAATGTATAGGAAATAAGGGGTAAATGAGGTGCTTGAGGAGTATAAGAAGTGCAAGAAAATACTTAAGAAAGAAATCAGGAGGGCTAAAAGAAGACATGAGGTTGCCTTGGCAGTCAAAGTGAAGGATAATCCAAAGAGCTTTTACAAGTATATTAAGAGCAAAAGGATTGTAAGGGATAAAATTGGTCCTCTTGAAGATCAGAGTGGTCGGCTTTGTGCGGAACCAAAGGAAATGGGGGAGATCTTAAATAGGTTTTTTGCGTCTGTATTTACTAAGGAAGCTGGCATGAAATCTATGGAATTGAGGGAATCAAGTAGTGAAACCATGGAAACTGTACAGATTAAAAAGGAGGAGGTGCTTGCTGTCTTGAGGAAAATTAAAGTGGATAAATCCCCGGGACCTGACAGAATGTTCCCTCGGACCTTGAAGGAGACTAGTGTTGAAATTGCGGGGGCCCTGGCAGAAATATTTAAAATGTCGCTGTCTACGGGTGAAGTGCCGGAGGATTGGAGAGTGGCTCATGTTGTTCCGTTGTTTAAAAAAGGATCCAAAAGAAATCCAGGAAATTATAGGCCGGTAAGTTTAACGTCAGTAGTAGGTAAGTTATTGGAGGGAGTACTAAGAGACAGAATCTACAAGCATTTGGATAGACAGGGGCTTATTAGGGAGAGTCAACATGGCTTTGTGCGTGGTAGGTCATGTTTGACCTATCTATTGGAGTTTTTCGAGGAGGTTACCAGGAAAGTGGATGAAGGGAAGGCAGTGGATATTGTCTACATGGACTTCAGTAAGGCCTTTGACAAGGTCCCGCATGGGAGGTTAGTTAGGAAAATTCAGTCGCTAGGTATACATGGAGAGGTGGTAAATTGGATTAGACATTGGCTCGATGGAAGAAGCCAGAGAGTGGTGGTAGAGAATTGCTTCTCTGAGTGGAGGCCTGTGACTAGTGGTGTGCCACAGGGATCAAGTGCTGGGTCCATTGTTATTTGTCATCTATATCAATGATCTGGATGATAATGTGGTAAATTGGATCAGCAAGTTTGCTGATGATACAAAGATTAGAGGAGTAGTAGACAGTGAGGAAGGTTTTCAGAGCCTGCAGAGGGACTTGGACCAGCTGGAAAAATGGGCTGAAAAATGGCAAGATGGAGTTTAATACTGACAAGTGTGAGGTATTGCATGTTGGAAGGACAAACCAAGGTAGAACATACAGGGTTAATGGTAAGGCACTGAGGAGTGCAGTGGAACAGAGGGATCTGGGAATACAGATACAAAATTCCCTAAAAGTGTCGTCACAGGTAGATAGGGTCGTAAAGAGAGCTTTTGGAACATTGGCCTTTATTAATCGAAGTATTGAGTATAAGAGCTGGAATGTTATGATGAGGTTGTATAAGACATTGGTGAGGCCGAATCTGGAGTATTGTGTTCAGTTTTGGTCACCAAATTACAAGAAGGATATAAATAAGGTTGAAAGAGTGCAGAGAAGGTTTACAAGGATGTTGCCGGGACTTGAGAAACTCAGTTACAGAGAAAGGTTGAATAGGTTACGACTTTATTCCCTGGAGCGTAGAAGAATGAGGGGAGATTTGATAGAGGTATATAAAATTATGATGGGTATAGATAGAGTGAATGCAAGCAGGCTTTTTCCACTGAGGCAAGGGGAGAAAAAAACCAGAGGACATGGGTTAAAGGTGAGGGGGGAAAAGTTTAAAGGGAACATTAGGGGGCGCTTCTTCACACAGAGATTGGTGTGGGTATGGAATGAGCTGCCAGACAAGGTGGTAAATGCGGGTTCTTTTGTAACATTTAAGAATAAATTGGACAGATACATGGATGGGAGGTGTATGGAGGGATATGGTCCATGTGCAGGGAGTGGGACTAGGCAGAAAATGGTTCGGCACAGCCAAGAAGGGCCAAAAGGCCTGTTTCTGTGCTGTAGTTTCTATGGTTTCTATGGTTCTTATCAAGAATTCTATTATTGAAAAAAGATTTGATCTTAATAAATTTAACCATTCCCCCCACACCAAAGGTGTCTGTTAAACCTGTTCAAGGTCAATGTTTCTAAAAACTTCCCATCAACAAGTTTAAACATGTGACCTGGGGTTTCCTGGCTTATCTTCCTTCCCTTTTTGAACGAAGAGGTAACATTGGCTATTCTTCAGTCTCTGAGCTCCATCCAAGTATTCAAAGAGCTTTGGAAGATGTCTGGCAATTTCCCTCCATTCTACACTTCGTACTCCATCCTGTCCTGGACACTTACTTTTAGTTCAGTCAACTATTCTAGTACCTTCACTCTATCAATTTTAATCAATCCATTGACATCAGCTTTAGCATCAGTATCATGCCAATTATCATAAACATGAGAAACTCTGCAGATGCTGGAAATCCAAAGCAATGCACATAAAATACGGGAGGAAATCAGTAGGACAGGCAGCATCTATAAAAATTAATAAGCAGTCACAGTTTTGGGCCGAGACCCTTCTTCAGGACTGGAAGTTAAGTGGGAAGATGCCAGAATAGCAAGGTGGGGGGAGGGGAAGGAGGATAGCAAGAAAGTGATAGGTGAAGCCAGGTGGGTAGGAAAGGTACAGGGCTGTAGAGGAAGGAATCTGATAAGAGGGGAAAGTGGACCAGGAGAAATGGAAGTAAGAGGGGACCCGAGGGGAGTGATAAGCAGCTGAGAAGAGGTAAAAAGCCAGAGTGGGGAATCGAAGGGGAGGGCAGTATGGAGGGAATTTCTTTTTTTTTAACAGGAGTTCAATATTCATACCATCAGGCTGGAGGCTACCCTGATAGAATATAACGGGTCATAGAGTGATGGAGAAGGATAAAATAGAAACAGGCTTTTCGGCCCATCTAGTTTATGCCGAAACTATTTAAACTGCCTACTCTCATCGATCTGCTCTGGGACCATACCCCTCCATACCCCTACTACCCATGCTTCTATCCAAACTTCTCTTAAACATTGAACTTGAGCTCTCATGCACCACTTGCACTGGCAGCTCATTTCAGACTATTATGACACTCTCAGTGAAGAAGGTTCCCCTTAAAGTTCTTACCTTTCAGCCTAACCCATGATCTCAGGTAGTAGTCCCACCCAGCCTCGGTGGAAAAAGCCTGCTTGCATTTACCCTATCTATATCCCACTTAATGTTGCTCCTCCATCTCGAGGGTGGCCTCGTCATGGTACAGGAGGAGGCCATGGACAGACAAGTTGGAATGGGAATGAGAATAGGAATTAAAATGTTTGGGAAGTTCCGCTTTTGGCGGATGGAGTGGAGATGAGTGACAACGTGGTCCCCCAATTTACGACAGGTCTCGGCAGTGTAGAAGAGTCCATATCAGGGGCGCTGGATACAGTAGACGACCCCGGCAGGTTTGCAGGTGAAGTGTTGCCAAAACTGGAAGGACTGTTTGGGGTTCTGGATGGAGCTGAGGAGGAAGATGAGTGGGCAGGTGTAGCACTTGTGCTGTTTGTGAGGGATAAGTGCTGGGAAGGACAAAGGGAGGAAGATTAGTGGGGAGGGATGAATGGACATGTTTATCATCACTGATAGTGTAAGTTGTTGTTTAGCAGCATCAGTACAGTGTAAAGACATACAATACTATAAATTACCAAATAAATAGCTAGTGTAAAAATAAAGGAATAACAAGGCAGAGTTCATGTATTTCAAAAGCAACTTTTTCCTTTGTGAACACAATTGCAATGTTTTCACTCAATGCCTTTTACAATGGCCTCAACATGGATGTTGAGTGGCCTACTCTTCCTTGTACAACTCTTTTATTGTTTATTGCTTCTGCAACTTTCTGGATTTTCATTTCTCTACCCTTTTGTCTCAGTTTATATTTTTACACTCCCTCTGATTTTTCCATCAGCCTGGTTTACACTGGTATTTACAGTCCAGTACTTTTCACCTGCTGCCTTTTTTATTACTTTATCTTTCTCTATTCCTTCCTTCATCCAGGGAGCTCTGCATGTATTTTCTCCATGCCAGTTTGTTTCTCTTTCGTCCTGCATGGAGACCTGCTTCAGCCGCACCTGAACCATCTCTTCTTTAAAGGCGGCTCACTGTCCTGTCACCGTTCTGCCTGTCAGTTTTTGGTTCGAATTTACTTTGGCTTTATCCCTCCTCATCCTGTTGAAATCTGAAACCAAGACCAAAAATGTTGGAAATATTTTCAGTCAAACAGTATCTGTGGTAAGCAAAACAGAGGATGTTTCAGATCAAAGACTCTTCATCAGAGCCTTTAGTCTTAATTGCTTTTTCTTTGGATTTCTCGATCTCATTTTCCTGTAGAGAATCTAAATCTTATGAGGTTACAGTCATTCTCTCCTACATATTCCCCACAGAAACCTGGTCAAGAAACCTACAGAAACCTACAGAAAGGGTGGGTAATGTAGCAGGATCCTCTTTTGAGTCAGTATGAGTGGAAGTCAGGAACAGGAAGGGAGCAGTTACTCTACTGGGGGTATTCTATGGGCCCCCTGGTAGCAGCAGAGATACAGAGGAGAAGATTGGGAGGCAGATTTTGGAAAGGTGCAAAAATAACAGGGTTGTTATCATGGATGACTTTAACTTCCCTAATACTGATTGGCACCTGATTAGTTCCAAGGGTTTAGATGGGGCAGAGTTTGTTAAGTGTATCCAGGATGGATTCCTGTCACAGGTGTGGACAGGCCGACCAGGGGGAATGCCATACTAGATCTAGTACTAGGTAATGAACTGGGTCAGGTCACAGATCTCTCAGTGGGTGAGCATCTGGGGGACAGTGACCACTGCTCCCTGGCCTTTAGCATTATCATGGAAAAGGATAGAATCAAAGAGGACAGGAAAATTTTTAATTGGGGAAAGGCAAATTATGAGGCTATAAGGCTAGAACTTGCGGGTGTGAATTGGGATGATGTTCTTGCAGGGAAATGTACTATGGACATGTGGTTGATGTTTAGAGATCTCTTGCAGGATGTTAGGGATAAATTTGTCCCAGTGAGGAAGATAAAGAATGGTAGGGTGAAGGAACCATGGGTGACAAGTGAGGTGGAAAATCTAGTCAGGTGGAAGAAGGCAGCATACATGAGGTTTAGGAAGCAAGGATCAGATGGGTCTATTGAGGAATATAGGGAAGCAAGAAAGGAGCTTAAGAAGGGGCTGAAAAGAGCAAGAAGGGGGCATGAGAAGGCCTTGGCGAGTAGGGTAAAGGAAAACCCCAAGGCATTCTTCAATTATGTGAAGAAAAAAAGGATGACAGGAGGGAAGGTAGGACCGATTAGAGATAAAGGTGGGAAGATGTGCCTGGAGGCTGTAGAAGTGAGCAAGGTCCTCAATGAATACTTCTCTTCGGTATTCACCAATGAGAGGGAACTTGATGGTGGTGAGGACAATATGAGTGAGGTTGATGTTCTGAAGCATGTTGATATTAAGGGAGAGGAGGTATTGGAGTTGTTAAAATACATTAAGACAGATAATTCCCCGGGACCTGACGGAATATTCCCCAGGCTGCTCCACGAGGCGAGAGAAGAGATTGCTGAGCCTCTGGCTAGGATCTTTATGTCCTCGTTGTCCACGGGAATGGTACCGGAGGATTGGAGGGAGGTGAATGTTGTCCCCTTGTTCAAAAAAGGTAGTAGGGATAGTCCGGGTAATTATAGACCAGTGAGCCTTATGTCTGTGGTGGGAAAGCTGTTGGAAAAGATTCTTAGAGATAGGATCTATAGACATTTAGAGAATCATGGTCTGATCAGGGACAGTCAGCATGGTTTTGTGAAGGGCAGATCGTGTCTAACAAGCCTGGTAGAGTTCTTTGAGGAGGTGACCAGGCATATAGATGAGGGTAGTGCAGTGGATGTGATCTATATGGATTTTAGTAAGGCATTTGACAAGGTTCCACATGGTAGGCTTATTCAGAAAGTTAGAAGGCATGGGATCCAGGGAAGTTTGGCCAGGTGGATTCAGAATTGGCTTGCCTGCAGGTGGTGGTGGAGGGAGTACATTCAGATTGGAGGATTGTGATTAGTGGTGTCCCACAAGGATCTGTTCTGGGACCTCTACTTTTCGTGATTTTTATTAACCACCTGGATGTGGGGGTAAAAGGGTGGGCTGGCAAGTTTGCAGACAACACAAAGGTTGGTGGTGTTGTAGATAGTGTAGAGGATTGTCAAAGATTGCAGAGAGACATCGATAGGATGCAGAAGTGGGCTGAGAAGCGGCAGATGGAGTTCAACCTGGAGAAGTGTGAGGTGGTACACTTTGGAAGGACAAACTCCAAGGCAAAGTACAAAGTAAATGGTAGGATACTTGGTAGTGTGGAGGAGCAGAGGGATCTCGGGTACATGTCCACAGATCCCTGAAAGTTGCCTCACAGGTGGATAGGGTAGTTAAGAAAACTCATGGGGTGTTAGCTTTCATAAGTCGAGGGATAGAGTTTAAGAGTCGCGATGTAATGATGCAGCTCTATAAAACTCTGGTTAGGCCACACTTGGAGTACTGTGTCCAGTTCTGGTCACCTCACTATAGGAAGGATGTGGAAGCATTGGAAAGGGTACAGAGGAGATTTACCAGGATGCTGCCTGGTTTAGAAAGTATGCATTATGATCAGAGATTAAGGGAGCTAGGGCTTTACTCTTTGGAGAGAAGGAGGATGAGAGGAGACGTGATAGAGGTGTACAAGATAATAAGAGGAATAGATAGAGTGGACAGCCAGCGCCTCTCCTCCGGCACACCACTGCTCAATACAAGAGGACATGGCTTAAAGGTAAGGGATGGGAAGTTCAAGGGGGATATTAGAGGAAGGTTTTTTACTCAGAGAGTGGTTGGTACCTGGAATGCACTGCCTGAGTTAGTGGTGGAGGCAGATACACTAGTGAAGTTTAAGAGACTACCAGACAGGTATATGGAGGAATTTAAGGTGGGGGCTTATATGGGAGGCAGGGTTTGAGGGTCGGCACAACATTGTGGGCCGAAGGGCCTGTACTGTGCTGTACTATTCTATGTTCTATGTTCTATGTTCAACCTGACCCATCTCATGTCCCTGACCACATCTAGCATTGCTTCCTTTTTTATTGAATGAACAATATATCACTCCAGGTTATTATCCTGGTCCACCTTAAAAACTCTTCGCCCTCTCTGCCCTAAAAAGTTTAAATAATTAAAGCCCACCTTAATAATTAGTTTTTGCACTTCACTGCAATTTCTTTGCGTATTTGCTCCTCTGTAATTCTCCCACTTTTTGGTGAGCTCAGCAGTGTCCTGTTCTCTCTAATATTCTGTAGCTCCAGCTCCACCTGACAAAAATACGGAAGATTATGAGAGGCTTTGGTTAGAAGTAAAAGTCTTTTTCCTGTGGTGTTTGTGTGGAAAATAAGAGGCAGAGGCTAAACATCAGAGAAGAAAATTTTAAAGAGGATCTGAGGATACTTTTTTTTAACACATCTGGAACTTGCAGCCCAAGGACCATGGTGGAATCAGATACAGTTTCTGCATTTCAGAAGCAGTTAGATTGTCACCTAAATGGGCAAGGCATGAAAGGCTGTAATACAAGTAAATGGGAGTGGTGTGGAAGAGCAAAAAGATTAGGAAGAATGTGATAGGCTGAAGAAGCAGTTTCTGTGCTTCAGAATTCTATGACGATGACGAACAAATTCTGTCTTTGAGACTTCTGTGCAATCTTCTTTCTCCAGCACTATAATATACTCTTTAATCAATAAAGCTGCACCTTTTACTTTCTCGCCTTTTATCTCTTTCTGGAATCCGGGAATATTTAATGCCCAGTTCTCCCCTATTTTATTTATCTGTATTAATCTCCACATTATATTTCCAACCTCAATAACTTCTGCTTATTCAAATACGTGTATGATAAACCAGATTTAGTTTTATCTCATTTCCATTTCTTAGGGATCTCAGTTAAATCCTTATAGTGAACTTTATCTTGTATGTACTGTTTTTCCCAGTTCTTTGTGTGTTTATGCCTTCAATATTCCTGGATTTCAGTGCTTTAAACGGGATAGGGAGGGGGAAAAGGGGAGGAGGGGTGGCATTACTGGTCAGGGATACTATTATAGCTACAGAAAGGGTGGGTAATGTAGCAGGATCCTCTTTTGAGTCAGTATGGGTGGAAGTCAGGAACAGGAAGGGAGCAGTTACTCTATTGGGGGTATTCTATAGGCCCCCTGGTAGCAGCAGAGATACAGAGGAGCAGATTGGAAGGCAGATTTTGGAAAGGTGCAAAAATAACAGTGTTGTTATCATGAGTGACTTTAACTTCCCTAATATTGATTGGCACCTGATTAGTTCCAATGGTTTAGACAGGTCAGAGTTTGTTAAGTGTGTCCAGGATGGATTCCTGTCACAATATGTTGACAGGCTGACTAGCGGGAATGCCATACTAGATCTAGTATTAGGTAACAAACTGGGTCAGGTCACAGATCTCTCAGTGGGTAAGCATCTGGGGGACAGTGACTACCGCTCCCTGGCCTTTAACATTCTCATGGAAAAGGACAAAATCAGAGAGGACAGAAAAATTTTTAATTGGAGAAAGGCAAATTATGAGGCTATAAGGCTAGGACTTGCGGGTGTGAATTGAGATGATGTTTTTGCAGGGAAATGTACTATGGACATGTGGTTGATGTTTAGAGATCTCTTGCAGGATGTTAGGGATAAATTTGTCCCGGTGAGGAAGATAAAGAATGGTAGGGTGAAGGAACCATGGGTGACAAGTGAGGTGGAAAATCTAGTCAGGTGGAAGAAGGCAGCATACATGAGGTTTAGGAAGCAAGGATCAGATGGGTCTATTGAGGAATATAGGGTAGCAAGAAAGGAGCTTAAGAAGGGGCTGAGAAGAGTAAGAAGGGGGCATGAGAAGGCCTTGGCGAGTAGGGTAAAGGAAAACCCCAAGGCATTCTTCAATTATGTGAAGAACAAAATGATGACAGGAGTGAAGGTAGGACCGATTAGAGATAAAGGTGGGAAGATGTGCCTGGAGGCTGTGGAAGTGAGCAAGGTCCTCAATGAATACTTCTCTTCAGTATTCACCAATGAGAGGGAACTTGATGAAGGTGAGGACAATATGAGTGAGGTTGATGTTCTGGAACATGTTGATATTAAGGGAGAGGAGGTGTTGGAGTTGTTAAAATACATTAGGATGGATAATTCCCCGGGGCCTGATGGAATATTCCCCAGGCTGCTTCATGAGGCGAGAGAAGAGATTGCTGAGCCTCTGGCTAGGATCTTTATGTCCTTGTTGTCCACGGGAATGGTACGGAGGATTGGAGGGAGGTGACTGTTGTCCCCTTGTTCAAAAAAGGTAGTAGGGATAGTCTGGGTACTTATAGACCAGTGAGCCTTATGTCTGTGGTGGGAAAGCTGTTGGAAAAGATTCTTAGAGATAGGATCTATAGACATTTAGAGAATCATGGTCTGATCAGGGACAGTCAGCATGGTTTTGTGAAGGGCAGATCGTGTCTAACAAGCCTGATAGAGTTCTTTGAGGAGGTGACCAGGCATATAGATGAGGGTAGTGCAGTGGATGTGATCTACATGGATTTTAGTAAGGCATTTGACAAGGTTCCACATAGTAGGCTTATTTAGAAAGTCAGAAGTCATGGGATCCAGGGAAGTTTGGCCAGGTGGATTTTGAATTGGCTTGCCTGCAGAAAGCAGAGGGTCGTGGTGGAGGGAGTACATTCGGATTGGAGGGTTATGACTAGTGGTGTCCCACAAGGATCTGTTCTGGGACCTATACTTTTCGTGGTTTTTATTAACCACCTGGATGTGGGGGTAGAAGGGTGGGTTGGCAAGTTTTCAGATGACACAAAGGTTGGTGGTGTTGCAGATAGTGTGGAGGATTGTCAAAGATTACAGAAAGACATTGATAGGATGCAGAAGTGGGCTGAGAAATGGCAGATGGAGTTCAACCCGGAGAAATGTGAGGTGGTACACTTTGGAAGGAGAAACTCCAAGACAGAGTACAAAGTAAATGGCAGGATACTTGGTAGTGTGGAGGAGCAGAGGGATCTGGGGGTACATGTCCACAGATCCCTGAAAGTTGCCTCACAGGTAGATAGGGTATTTAAGAAAGCTTATTGGGTGTTAGCTTTCAGAAGTTGAGAGATAGAGTTTAAGAATCGCGGGGTAATGATGCAGCTCTATAAAACTCTGGTTAGGCCACACTTGGAGTACTGTGTCCAGTTCTGGTCGCCTCACTATAGGAAGGATGTGGAAGCATTGGAAAGGGTACAGAGGAGATTTACCAGGACGCTGCCTGGTTTAGAGAGTATGCATTATGATCAGAGATTAAGGGAGCTAGGGCTTTATTCTTCAGAGAGAAGGAGGATGAGAGGATACATGATAGAGGTATACAAGATATTAAGAGGAATAGATAGAGTGGTTAGCCAGCACCCCTACCCCAGGGCACCACTGCTTAGTACAAGAGGACATGGCTTTAAGGTAAGGGGTTGGACGTTCAAGGGGGATATTAGAGGAAGGTTTTTAACTCTGAGAGTGGTTGGTGCGTGCAATGCACTGTCTGAGTCAGTGCAGATACACTAGTGAAAATTAAGAGACTGCTGGACAGGTATATGGAGGAATTTAAAGTGGAGGGTTATATGGGAGGTAGGGTTTAAGGGTCGGTACAGCATTGTGGGCCGAAGGGCCTGTACTGTGCTGTACTATTCTATGTCCTATGTTCTATATAATCTTATCTCATCATTTTTCCTTATTCTATTTCTATTCGCTGGTTCGCTCTTAATCCTATTCAGCCTCCCCTTCCAGATATACTATTGGATATGCTTGCCCTCCATCTTTTAATGTCCTTTCAATTGCCTCTTAATTTTTCCTTACTTCTGTAACTACTCCCTCAGCTGAATCAGTATCTTCTATTTCCAGCTTCTTTTTTTCTCCCTACTGATCCTACCTTCAGGTTTCCAGCTCCTCCTAACTACTTTAACACTAGGAAATTCCCTGTTGAGAAAATTAATCCATATGAATTGTAGAGGTCCTTCCACAGAATCCATTTCTATTCCTCAGGAATTTATAGTCTTTCTTCCCACACCATCTCCAGCCACAGAAGCATCTAAATGATCTTTTACTTTTACATTTACATTCCCATGTGTCACCCGGAATAATCGAAAAACTTGAGATTGTGCTTTTTCAATTACTTTTCTAATTCCATCCATCTTTCTACCTTACGTACTTGATACTGATGCAAATCATGAACTCTAATTATTAACTCTCCCCTTCAAGCTGTTCTGCAATTGCCTAATAACATTTGTGAATGTGCTTCCAGAGAGGCAACATATGGTATCTGCCTGCGGCCACGAATAAGACCACAGGTATAATTGCTCATCCCTCTAACAATTGAATCACCTGTTACTATTGCACCCTCCTTTTCCTCCCCCGCCCCCAGAAAATAAGTCAATCAATATATACAAGGGGTTAGAGAGTAGGGTAGTAAATGTTTTCCTCATTTTTTTTATTTGCAAACATTTCTGACTTTGTAAAGCTTTGAAAGATTAAGAATAGGTAACATTAAAAAGCTGTCCTCGTAGCATTTATTTTCAAATGTTTATTCTTTTCATTCAAAAGTAATATTGATTAAAGAAATATGACATGGTTGATTGATATTACAACGACTATTTAGAAGAATAATTGACCAAAGAGTTTCTTCTGGGTATCCCTAGCACATTGACATTTTCCCTCTGATCCCTGCAGAGTTACTTCATCAGCAGTGTTTATGATTTACCCATCATAAATGTGAAAGACAATTAGTTTCACAAGTCATAAATATTCACTAGCTCTCTAATCTTTGGTGCCAAATCGTTTTATTCAGGCAACAACAATGAGTATAATTTATTAAACGTTTTTATTTGATACCTTGGTTTGAATTGAATCATTCAGCTATCCTAATTTATGTTATTTTTATTAAGCATCTTTAAAATAATTTTTATTTTCAGTGAAGGATCTTAGTGGACTTTAATTTGAGACCGTGAAAGTTTGGAAATCAGCAGAAAGCTGTAAAAACAGGATAACGGAAACTTCGCCATGAATAAAACTTACAGCGTTGCAGCTATGAACAGTGAGAGCGTAAGTGAGACACATTTATTTTCTTCTGGTCAGTCACAATCGCTTATATAAAAATTTAAACAATGCAAAACAAAAAGCCATAAATTTCACTTTAATATTGAAGTCATACTTTAATAAAATGGTTTCTCAAAGAATATTTGAAAATAATAGATATCATGGCTTAGGAAGTAGAAATAGCTTGAACACAATTCAATTTAAGAACAGAATGAAATGGATTTTATGTGAACAACACTCATGAGTGCCATTTTCTACATGGGATGGGTAATTATATTTGTGTACAGTTATTTTGTTCTTTGACCAGTGTTTTGTCCATGGTTGTAGGGAGCTTTTCTTCCCTCCAAAACACAAATAGTGAACTGATAATTCTGCATTATGTGTTATTCCTTGGCTACCTTAATCCTGAATGCTTGGACTGTCAGACGTAACCATTCTGAGCTACCGAGGTCCAATTCCTTTGTTATATTAATGTATTGCTGCATTTGCTAAACTTTGTAGATATTCATTGTGTCAATTCAATGTATTAATACGTGATTGGAAACTGTTGCTCAAGACAAGCTAATATGGAAGATCAGAAGCATTGGATCTGATCCAATATAATTGCAAGAAGTCTGCCAAGTAAGTTGTGTGACCTGAAGGTCTTGCTGGGACTGATTGATTAAAATTAATTGGAATGGTAGCAAGATGGAATGATTACTGTCAGTGAAATAAATAAATAGAAGAAAACAAAATGTTTAGAAAAAATTAGTTATCATTAAAAAAAGGAACTGACAGGGCAAATTAAATTAACTGCAGCACTGAAGCACATAAAAGGAAAGATATAAAACTGGACAGGAGGAAAACAGAGTTGTATTGGCAGAATCATTATATAGTCATGTAAGTAAGTTCCCTTAGCGCTTTAAGTAGACTTTTAGGCCAGGGTGTAAACCATAATTAAGAAATGTAGGCCAAGATTCAGCTAGGTATATTAGATGGAGAATTCAATTTATGTGAAACTGACTGGAGGATTATATCTCTACTACTTAGACAGGAAATAAATTCCAAGAATTCTTGAACAAGTACTTTAAGAATCAATTTATAAAAGAGCCAACCCATTGATAAGTCATCCTGGGCTAGATTGAGTAAGAGGAATGATTAAGATGCCAACTTGTAGGTGTGTTTTGGGTTTAAATACAAGTGATTGCAATGTGATAATTTTTGATATCAGAGACAAGCAGTTATTAAAATCCAATCAGATCTTCGTGCTTAAGTGCTTGGGAAGTATCAGTTCAGTGACAATTGGTTTAAATGTGGTTAGGAGTTCCTCTAGAGCTGTGATACTGAATTAATTGAACAAATGCTTTAAACATAATGGCACTTACTTCTGCTTGAAGCAACCTAGAAAGGAAATTGAATATAAAGCTTCTATAGCTATGAAGAACAATCACACAGAATTAAAATGGTTTATAAGCCAAAAACTATTCCAGGAGTGTAAAAATGTAAGAAGAATGGCAATTAAAAGTTGATTTAAAGATTTCTATATTAATAGAAGAGGAAGATTTGGAGATGGAGTGATACTGGGTGAGGGCACGATAAACAAAGGAGTAAATCTGAGAAAGGAATCAATGATATTCTGGAGGTAAGGTATTACAGGATCCACTTGCAACCAACTTCAGCTACAAAACTAAGGGAAATAAAATGTAAAGGCAGATAAGTTACAACAGAGTATCCATAGGAAAACAGAGGAGGAATTGGAGAAAATCATGGCATACCAGACCAAAGGGAGTGAAGAAAACAGACGCTGTAGACTGTGCTGCACATTTCTATGCTCTACGTTCTTAAATGTTTATCAATTTCTATAATTGCCGGGAAAGGAGCACATAACATCCATTGTGGTTAAATTCACCAAGGCCATTGTTAAAGATTTGGTATCTGGGTGTTCAGATAGAATGATAACTTCCTAATGTGTTCAGCAGGGGAGATCTTGCCAGTCTTTAAGTGTGACAAATAACTTGCCAGTAATAAATTGGTGGTGGACAGAATGGAATAAATATACCATGGGATGAAGATTAGCATTAAATGAATAATTGATCAGAATGAAGGAACTAGAATAAAATAAGCAGTTAGGAAAGGGACATGGGATAAATAATGGAGTGGTAAAACAAGGACTGAAATAATTTGGGTTGGGAGAACGACATGAAATAAATAAATCAATAAGTAGAGGAAACAGGAAATAAATGATTTAGCTTGAAGAGGGGCTGGAGGAGATTTTTTTCTACCCTAGACTGAGGTCATTCAAAACTTATGAGCTGTCTGAAAGGCAGAGATGGGCAGTAATCATTAATCCCTCCTTCTTCTCATTCTGTGAAAAGTGCTGAGAGGATGCAGCAATATAAATTATATGAAAATATATTCCAAATTATTCTGCAGCCAGTTGCTAAAAATGTTAGGTATATAGCAAGGGCAAGCAGCCTCAGAAAATCAGTCATGATCTGTTATTTGACATCTTTCATCTCAAAGGAATAGAATAGTATGAACAAGGTATTTTGTATTAAAGATATTTTGTTACTCTGAGGCTTGCTAAAAGCTAATAATTTTAGAGTCATATTCAATACAGCCCAATCCACTGGTGTTTATTATCCACTCCTAATCATTACAGGATTGAGGATATAGTTACGAATCAACTGTACTGGGCTGGAGTCACAGATTGCCTTCTTTAAAGGCCACTAGTGAACAAAATGGGATTCAACAACAATTCAGTAATTTCATGCTTACCACTTCACAGTCAAACTTTTCTTAAAATACCAGCTTTAGTTCATGGCTTCAATTTGCCATGGTAGTGTTTGAACTGTGTGCAGAATTCCACCTCAAAGTTAAACAAATAGGCTCAGAAGTACTGATAGTCAGTCAATAGTTCCACAGGGACACATTGGCTTATTGCAATGCATTGGGACAATTCAGTCCTGATCTCTATATATGTGCATTACAATGCAGACGTCAAGAATGAGCTGTAGGTTAGATCCAGGTGAATTTGAGCTCCCACGTTCATGCCGAGATCATCATAAGGCTCAGGAATGGAGCATAACTGTACTGAGCCTAAGGCTGAGGTAATTCTCATGTCCAGTCTCTCAGCTTTGTGCATGGGTTGCTGGCATGTATATTGCAAACACTTTAATGTGAACAAGGCTAGAGACCATGCCTGTTAAGCAGCTTTTTTCATTTTACTTAATATTTATAAATATTTACAGCTTCTGAATTTTTTGGTAAGCCCATTGAATATTTACAAAATGCCTTTGTTAATCAGACACATTTAAACATTGTCCAAAGTTCTTTGATAGCAGAGAGTCTTGAAAAGGTCATCGGACTGATCTGCAAGTAGAGCCTTAGAAACTTTGGCTGAAGCCAGCTCACCATTTGTGGCTTGCTCCATCTGTTGGGACACCATAGCAGCAAGTTGTCAAAGATGATTTAACCTGAGACCAGGGAACTATTGGAAAAGTGTGGTGGATGTGGACAATTGCTAAGGATGGTTACAAATGATCATTATTAGACTGACCTTTGGGATCTTGATGTTTGCAAGCTGACTGCTCCATGTCATACATTACAAAATGCTCTCGAAAAAAAATCCATAACTGACTTTTTAATGAATTGGACAACTCTGAAGTGAGGCAAGGAGCTCCACTGATAAGTTGCTTCTCTTTTAAAGCACATTAGTAATCACCTTCTTCATTAATTTACATTTAAAATAAAACAGTATCAAACAATTTTCATGGTGCTTCATTGAAATGAACAAGTGGATATGCTATGTATTTCTACAGCAGTTGCCTTTTATCCACCTTGTTAAAGGTTGACCTTTAGACATCTGATCTCCTACTTCGGGTGCACCTGTCATCCTGTGTCAGTGTGCAACAACAGCAGCAACATGTTGATTAGAAAGCTGAGTTGGATAAATGTGGAGCTCAGAGAAGTGCACGTTTGAATATATGCCATTGCGTTGGTGAATTTAAGTAAATTCAGCTACTCAGTAGCATTTGATGAAACAAAAATTCATCAGGCGAGAGGGTGCAAGGAAGAGTCAAGGCGAGTGGAAGCAAGGCAGAGTTGAGGTGAATTGTGAGCCCGTCCCCGAGAACGAGGAAGGACACAAGGTTCAATCAATTTAAGTGCTGGGTCGAATTAAGAAGGGAGAGAGGCAGAAGAAAGGAAATTATGGGCCAGTTAGTCTGATCTCAGTAGTTGGGAAGGTGTTGGAATTGATTATTAAGCATGTGGTTTTGAGGTACTTGGAGGCACATGACAAAATAGGCTGCAGTCAGCATGGTTTCCTTAAGGGAAAATCTTGCCTGACAAATCTATTGGGGTTCTTTGAAGAAGTAACAAGCAGTATAGACGAAGGAGAATTGGTGGAAGTTATGTACTTAAATCTTCAGATGGCCTTTGACAAAGTGCCACACATGAAACTGCTTAACAAGTTAAGAGCCCGTGGTATTATAGGAAATATACCAACATGGATAGAGCATTCAACAGGAATTCTGCAGATGCTGGAAATTCAAGCAACACACATCAAAGTTGGTGGTGAACGCAGCAGGCCAGGCAGCATCTCTAGGAAGAGGTACAGTTGACGTTTCAGGCCGAGACCCTTCGTCAGTCGTCTCGGCCTGAAACGTCGACTGTATCTCTTCCTAGAGATGCTGCCTGGCCTGTTGCGTTCACCAGCAACTTTGATGGATAGAGCATTAGAAGGAGGTAAAGAGTGTGAGTAAAGGGAGCCTTATCTCGTTGGCTGCCGATGACTAGTGGTGTTCCACAGTGTCAGTGTTGGTACAGCTTCTTTTTACGTTATTTGTGTAAATGATTTGGATGATGGAATTGATGGCTTTGTGGCCAAGTTTGCAGACCATACAGAGGTAGGTGGAGGGGCAGGTAGTTTTGAGGAAGTAGTGAGGCTACAGAAGTACTTAGACAGATTAGGAGAATGGGCAAAGAAGTGATGGATGGAATACGGTTGGGAAGTGTATGGTCATGCAGTTTGGGCGAAAAAATAAAACCATAGACTGTTTTCTAAATAGGCAGAAAAGTCAAAAACTTGAGGTGCAAAGGATCTTGTGTTCCCTTGGACAGGGTTCCCTCAAGGTAAATTTGCAGATTGAATCAGTAGTGAGGAAGGCAAGTGCATTGTTAGCATTCATTTCGAGAGGACTAGAATATAAAAACAGGGATGTTATGTTGAGACTTTATAAGGCACTGTTGAAGGCTCACTTGGAGTATTGTGAGCAGTTTTGGGTCCCTTATCTAGGAAAGGGTATGCTGATATTGGAGAGAGTTCAAAGGAGGCTCACAAAAATGATTTTGGGACTGAAAGGATTATTATATGAGAAGCATTTGATGGCTCTGGGCCTGTGCTCACTGGAATTCAGGAGAATGGAGGAGGGGATCTCATTGAAACCGATTGAATGTTGAAAGGCCTCGATAGAGTGGATATGGAAAAGACGTTTTCTATGGAGGGGGAGGCTAAGACCAGAGGACACAGCCTCAGATTAGAAGGATGTTCATTTAGAATGGAGATGAAGAGGATTTTCTTTAGCCAGAGAGTGGTGAATCCTTGAAATTCATTGCCACAGGTGGCTGTGGAGGCCAAGTCTTCGGGAATATTTAAGGCAAAGATTAATAGATTCTTGATTAGTAGGGGCATGAAGGGATGCGGGGCTAAGGCAGGAGATTGGGGCTCAGAAGAAAAGCACCAGCCATGGAGCAGACTGGATGGGCCAAATGGCCTAATTCTGCTCCTATATTTTATGGTCTTATGGAAATGCCAAGACAAAAAAGCTAGTCATGTGGAATAAGTGTGTGGCGATAGAGGCATGACTATAAAAGGAAAATGTCAAGTGTAAAACTAGAAACATTAAACAGGACAGGAGCATTAATAAACAAAATTCTGGGGGCATGATGTAAAAAAACAACATTAGGTGTTCTCTTGGGAATATATTTTATATTAATGATGCACATCATGGCTCAGTGCAGTTGGAGAATGTGAAGAGTGTTTGCTTTATTTTAGTTTATACAGTATAGACTGCTGCTTGGTGATCAGAAGTGATGCGAAGGATATTTAATAATATCAATGTTAGTTTTATATGATTATTTCAGTTACTATTTCAAGAAAATATATTTGATTATATATAATTTGATCAGAAATTGTGAGCTCAATTGGTATTTGTGAGAAACCAGAGCACTTTCATTTTGCTATGAATAATGGGGAGCAGCAAAATGGTCCCGATAGGAGTGGATTAGCAGGCAGGGACAAACACAGGGAAAGAGCCTGGTAGTCAGAACTTTGTACACAGCTGGCGAATTGGCAAGCAGTACCAGCAGTGCCACCCATAGCCATGGGTGGTCAAAGGAGGAAATAGAAGTGGCAGGGAACTGGGTAGCAAGAAAAATAAGTTTAATATATTGAAAAAATGATTGGAAGATCATGAGAAGTACTTAGAAATCATGTACAAAACAAGAGAGAAATGTGATTGGGTTTTGGACATCAGAAATTTGTTCTAAACTGGAACTAAGGCTTGTAATTACATTATGATGAGTGCCGGTCGACACACCACAATTAGTGCAGAAATGTGACCACTTGGGACAGTTAACGTGAAAACGTGACCAGAACTCCTAGCAATCAGAAGGAGTCAGCTAACAAATGCAGGTCTGGGATTTTATTATACTTTAATGGAGCAAAATAAAAATTTGGTAAAGTGAGGATGTGTGGATATGACGTGTTTGGGTTTCATGGATTTAGTGAGCCATGAGTTTGTGAATTGTAATGTTCATATGCATCTGGTGAGTTGGGTGTGTATGGAACTCATACAGTACGTTGAGGGCTGTGGAGTCATTCATGTGGAGCTGTTGTATTACTGATGTATGGCTGTGCGGAATTAACAAGGAATGTGTGAATTGATGTGGTTGAGCATGTGGTAGGCTTGAATGGAATTGGTGAGATCTGGGTGCGCATTTAGTGAGGCAAAGGTGTGTAAATTGATTAAGTAGGGGCACTTATGGAGTGGCTATTCTGGGGTGCATAGATTCAAGAGGCTGATAAATGTGATCTGGCCTGATGTCATATGGAATTGATGGTGTCAGGAGATGGGACAGAAGAGGCATGTGGATTGTTGATCTGTGGATATACAAACTGGTACAGAGCAAAAGTTCACTTTGTTTCATAAATTCCCCTGAGACTGAGGCAGCTAATCTCAAATTTACGTGATTGGACAAATTTTTTCACAACCGGTAACATAGACATCTTAGCAGCTCTCGGTTTGATGAGTTTCTGAGAAAATTAGTTGATTAGTAGTTTGTCCACCATTCAGCGAAGAGTTCCACAACTTGCTTAGGTTTCCGTGTGTGTGTGTTATATCTTTGTGATTTTGTGTTGGAAAATGAATAGTGAATATTGTAGCTGATGGCTTTCTCAGTAATTTGTTACCGTTCTCAGTAACTCAGCCTTTGCAGTTGTTAGAACAGTATTCAGGATTACGTACTAATCCTGCTGTTCATTGTACTGGTTGTGGAAGACGTACTAATCCTGCTGTTCATTGTACTGGTTGTGGATCTGGCCACCCAGATGGGGACAGGAATTACATGCCTTTGTTTGGCCCCAGCTACTTGACTATTGCGCACAAGACATGTCTTTACTGCCTTTGATATAGTGGCGAGGAAGTTACTGAGTTATATTCACTGAATCCTGTTAAGGGCCACTTTCACCATGAACTTCAGACTTCAGCCAGTTAAAGACAACTTGTGTAACACTGGTTAGCAAAGTTAAGTTAGACACTATCAACAGAAACAAAAACATGACAGTAAAGGGTCACTAATGGAAGGTTCGGAACTTCTATCCAAAGAGCTGTTGCCAGATTTGCAGTGCATATTGTTGACACCCATGCCCACTTCCAAAACTGCATATAACCATGTAACCATATAATATGTAGGGATTCCAACATGTTTTTTCGCACGAAAGCTGTAAACTAATGCCGAGGGTTTGGGTATTAGCTACACTTTTTCATCCCTTGTTATAGAAATGCTCCTGGGGACAAACAAATCTATACAGTTGTAGATTTGTTCAGATGAAGCAACAAAACAGAAACAAGTAATTGCAGGCCAGTTGGTTTAACTTCAATATGAGCAAATTATTGGAATCAGTTCTGAGGGATAATATAAACTTTATTTAGAAGAGACTGACCAATCAGGGACAGTCAGCAATTGTTAGTAGAAGGACATGTTAATGCCCCTCGATTTATTTTCTGACGAGGGTGACAAGCATCAGCAATGATACTAAAAAGGCAAATTGGATGTTTTTCTTTATTAACTGATGCACAGAAAATGAGCAAAGAGAAGTTATGTTAGAATTGTATGAAGCAAACTTGGGCCATAGTTTAAACACATTGCTGCAGAGAGATGGAGGAACTGCTTGAAAATAGGAATATTTGAGAAGATTGCTTTTGACTACCATGGACTTGATGGGCCGAATAACCTCCTTCTCTTTTGTAAGTTATTTATGATTCTTTGATTTTCTAACAGTGAGGAGCACTGGATCCAGGGATTGTGTCAATTGGATCTAAAATTGGCTGAGAGGCAGTAATCTGAGGGTAGTAATGAATTTTCTTTCTGGCCTGAAGGTCATTATTCTGTCAGTAGTGCATCTAAAATAAGTTTGGAGACCCAGTACATTAGCATATTGTACTTCCCGCAGTAGGGTTCTACAAGACTTGGTACTTGATGGTTTGTTTTATGCATTCATGATAATTTGGAGGGTAGCTCTCATTGTCAGGAACATTTAGGTGGTCCGATCTATCAGGAAGACCAATTGGAAATGGAATTTAATCTGGAGAAGTGTGAGGCAGTGCATTTGAGGAGGTCCAATAAGGCAAAGGAATATACAATGCGTGACAGTATATTTACATGTGTGGATGTACAGAGGGATGATAGATGTTCACATACTTGCAAGTAATAAGAAGGATAGATAAGGGATTTAAAAAGGCAAATTGAATTGACTTTACTTCTTACATCCTATACATACATAAGGAGTAAAAATCTTTACGTAAGATCTCTGTCTAAATGTGTAATGTGCAGTCATAGTAATTTATAATAATTTATAATAAATAGAACAGTCAATGTAACATAGAAATACAGCTGCGTCAACATGAGTTAATCAGTCTGATGGCCTGGTGGAAGAAGCTGTCCCGAAGCCTGTTGGTTCTGGCTTTTATGCTGCAGTACCGTTTCCCGGATGGTAGCAGCTGGAATAGATTGTGGTTGGGAATGACTTGGGTCGCCAATGATCCTATGGGCCCTTTTTACACACCTGTCTTTGTAAGTGTCCTGGATCATGGGAAGTTCACAACTACAGATGTGCTGGGTTGTCCACACCACTCTCTGCAGAGACCTGCAATTAAAGGAGGTGCAGTTCCCATACCAGGCAGTGATACAGCCAGTCAGGATGCTCTCAATTGTGCCGCTGTAGAAAGTTCTTATGATTTGGGGGCCCATACCAAACTTCCTCAACTGTCTGAGGTGAAAAAGGTGCTGTCGTGCCTTTTTCACCACACAGCGGTGTGTACAGATCACATGAGGTCCTTGGTGATGTCAATGTCGAGAACTTAAAATTGTTTACCTTGTCAACCCAAAATCCATTGATGTCAATAGGGGTTAGCCCGTCTCCATTCCTCCTGTAATCCACAACCAGCTCCTTTGTTTTTGCGACATTGAGGGAGAGGTTGTTTTCTTGACACCACTGTGTCAGAGAGATGACTTCTTCTCTGTAGGCCACCTCGTTATTGATTGAGATAAGACCAATCAATCTTTATTAACTGAGGCACAGAAAATGAGCAAAGAGAAGTTATGTTAGAATTGTATTAAACAGATTGTTGGGGGGGGGATGGAGGAAGTGCTGGAAAGTAGGAATAAATTTTGACTATCATGGACACAATGGTCTGAATAGCCTCCTGCTCTTTCATAAATTATTTGTGATTTTTTAATATTCTAAGGGAAGTCCATTGTATGACATCTATCTGAATGAACAACAGAATGGAGGGATAATTCCTGGAGGACTAAATGTACCTCTTACTGGCTTGTTTATCAATAAACTGTCCAGGGAGAAGATGAAATAGTTCATCCCTAAATCTGGCACAATAATGATAAATATATTATATCAAGACCCAAATAAGTTGAATTGCTATTTTATGATCCTGACATAATGTAATTGAACATTAAATTTAGCAATGGATTCCATTTGAAAGAAGGAGATGAAGTACGAGTTGCATAGGCTTGTTAAGTATGGCTGAAGAAGAGGGAGAAAATGGCAAAGTAATCAAAAGGAATTAAGCCATTCAGTGAATTGGAGGCATTGGATGATGCAAAAGAGTCGAACATTTTCTATTTTCACAATCCATAATGGTAGTGTGGAAATACAAGGGTTTTGAGCTCCATAGGGAAGAGAAGTACAGAAAATTAATTGTAACAGAGGTCATTTGCAGGGCCTTGGAAATGAAAATCTACCACAAATAAATGGGAGAAGTTAAATACAAGGGGTGATTGATAAGTTCATGGCCTAAGGTAGAAGGAGTCAATTTTAGAAAACCTAGCACATTTATTTTCTTACATTTACACACTTAGTCCAGCGGTCATGGAGCATACGGATCCCTTCTTTGTAGAAGTTAGCGTCTTTGACCTCCAGAAGTGGTCCACAGCATGAGGTGATTGATAAGTTCATGGCCTAAGTTAGAAGGAGATGAGCTATTAAATTCATTTTCACTCAAAGAGTTGAACTGCATGTGCATGTAATGAGAGCTGTATATCTCATCTCCTTCTACCTTAGGCCACAAACTTATCAATCACCCCTGCTATGGGCCACCTGGAGGTCCAAGACGCTTTCATTACAAGCACGTGCAGTTCAACTCTTTGAGTGATAATGCAGGAAGTGAAGTTAATAACTCATTTCCTTCTACTTTAGGCCACGAACTTATCAATCACCACTGCTGTGGACCACTTCTACAGAGAAGGGATCCGTATGCTCTATGACCGCTGGACTAAGTGTGTAAATGTAGGACGGGACTATGTGGAAAATTAAATGTGCTAGATTTTCTAAGATTGACTGCTTCTACCTTAGGCCACAAACTTATCAATCACCCCTCATAGATCAGAAATTCTCTTATAATTCCAACACATTTCTGCTAATACTCTGTCAGTAGTGCACCTAAAATGAAGTTGGAGCCCTAATACATTCACTTCTTGCATTTCCTGTAGAACATAGACTGCTAAGTGGCAAGCACGACTCACAAGCAATGAGTGTCTCCAATGCAAGATAATGCAGTGTATGAGATGCTAATCAAGTGCATTACTTTCCTTTGGATGGTATTAAGCTTTCTGAGTGCTGTTGGAGTTGTGTACATCCATGCAGGTCAATAGCATTTGATCCACTCCTGACTTGTGCCATATGATTACTGGAAGGGAGGTGAGCTACTTCTGCAAGGTACAGAGCCTCCGATCTGCTCTTTTTGCCACAGTGTTTCAACAGGCTGGTTCAGTAGAATTTTGTAGATCAAAAGTTACCCATTGGATGTTGGCAGGAGCTTCTGTGATGATTAGCTGATCAATAATTTTCCTATTGACGTCAATTTTGTATTTCACTTGGATAACTCTTCTCCAGACCTCACGCGGCCTGGTTCTGAACATGGACGCAAAATAAGCTTAACACCAGAGGTGAAAGTGATTGCCTTGACATCAAGACAGTGTTTCTCTGAGTGTGGCTTCAAGAAGCCTTATTAATGTCAATCGGAGCATTGACTTTGACATTAATACACTGGCTGGATTCTTGCCTGCAATATAGTGGAGCCCTAATGAAGCGTCTTCCATCTAAAATGTGGATTGGGATTTTCCTTCCATCACTGTTGCTGTCCTGCTGAATACTTCCAGCATTTTCTGTTTTTATCGCACGTGAAGATTGTTGCTTTGGCTGGAAGCCAGTCATCACAGTCTTGGGTGACCTCTGTAAGATTTTCTCAGGATACAGTCAGAGAACCAATTTCATTCATCTTGGTTCTTCAATGACTTTCCCTCTGCCAAAGGTCAGGAAAAGGATGTTCTTCGAGAACTGCTTAACTTCCAGCTTCCTAGATAATAAAGCAACCCACACTTGTGTGCAACATGCTCTGCGTGACATTCATGTATTCCACATAACTGCCAGATGTGAAATACGTTCTTGAGCATATACTTCTTAATTTGTGCCAAGCAACAGAGAATATGCAGAGAAAGGCAAAGAAAGACCGGCACCTTCTAAAGCAGGTGCAGCTGCTTTATTCGTCACTCTCGTAACATCTGCACATATGTCATAAATATGCATCTCCCTAGAGTGCTGGAGCATGAGGGGAGACCTGATAGAGGTTAATAAGATTATGAGAGACATAGATAGGGTAGACAGTCAGAATCTTTTCTCCAGGGTAGAAATGTCAAACACCAAAGTACATACTTTTAAGTTTGATGGGGGGTGTGGGGTTGGGGGGGGAGTGAGTTTAAAAGCAGCATGAGGGGCAAGATTTTTTAAGCAGAGTGGTAGATGCTAGTAATAGGCTAGTGGTGGAATCAGGCGGTTTTGAGTTTGAGAGACCTTTGGATAGACACATACATATGAAGAGAATGGAGGGAAATAGATGATGCATAGGAGGATGATATTTCATCTAAATTGGCATCAAGATTGGCATAACATCAGAACAGTTTGTCCAGTGCTGTGCTGTACTGTTCTATGTCCAATGAACTTCTTACATCCCTTTGCAGAATCATAGTATCTGTATGCCATTCCAACTATTTTCATATTGTTGATAAACTTTTAAACCTTTTGCACACTTCCTTCCTCCAGGTCAGTAGTGTAAGTACTGGACAATGGTGGGTTAAGAATTGATCTCTGCAAGTTCCATTCCTCCTTCCAATCTGAAAAAGATCCATTGATTCCAATTCCCTGTTTATTATGAGATAGTCCCTTATGTGGCACCTTAGCAAATGCCTTTTGGAAATCTAAACACATTATATTTATAGGTTCTTCTCTATCAACTCTCTCTGTTACACCCTCAAAGAATCTGAGCAAATTCTACAAACACACATTTATCTTACCACTTAACATATCTATCAGAACTTTTACTGTTTGCTTTTCTGCTACAGGCAAGTATTTTCTCAAAATAAGCTCCTTAGTCTTCTGTCACATTTGTACATTCAATGTGTGTTGTGTTGTATGATATGGAAATCGTCTTTCCATGACCATGATTGTTCTTGGTAAATGTTTCTGCAGAAGTGGTTTGCCATTGCCTTCTTCTGGGCAGTGTCAAGACGGATGGCCCCAGCCATTATCAATACTCTTCAGAGATTGTCTGTCTGCCGGCAATGGTCACATAAGTAGGATGTGATACGCACCAGCTGCTCAAGCGACCATCCGCCACCTGCTCCCATGGCTTCACGTGACCCTGATCTGGGGACTATACAATAGGAATTCTGCAGATGCTGGAAATTCAAGCAACACACATCAAAGTTGCTGGTGAACGCAGCAGGCCAGGCAGCATCTACAGGAAGAAGTACAGACGACGTTTCGGGCTGAGACCCTTTGTCAGGACTAACTGAAAGAAGAGATAGTAAGAGATTTGAAAGTGGGAGGGGGAGGGGGAGATCCAAAATGATAGGAGAAGACAGGAGGGGGAGGGATGGAGCTAAGATCTGGAAAGTTGATTGGCAAATCCATCTTCCTCTGGGCTCCACTCCTCCTTTCTTTCTCCCTAGGCCTCCCGTCCCATGATCCTTCCCCTTCTCCAGCTCTGTTTCCCTTTTGCCAATCAACTTTCCAGCTCTTAGCTTCATCCCTCCCCCTCCTGTCTTCTCCTATCATTTTGGATCTCCCCCTCCCTCTCCTACTTCCAAATCTCTTACTATCTCTTCTTTCAGTTAGTCCTGACAAGAGGTCTCGGCCCAAAACGTCAACTGTACTTCTCCCTATAGATGCTGCCTGGCCTGCTGCGTTCCACCAGCATTTTGTGTGTGTTCCTACTCAACTGGTCTACCACTAGCCCTTGTCACATTGTAAACCTTACTTCACAATTTAGCATTATCCTTTATCTCCTTTGTTCACGACAGATTGTGTATTTGTATTTGTGCCTTTATCTAGAAAGGTGCCTCGTGGGAGCAGCAGCAGGAATTATCTGTCAGTAGCTCCAAGTGTCTCTCCAAAAGGCAGGAAAGTTTAGCCTGGACTTAATTCTTGAAAAAAAATCTGATAGTAGCTTATCCCGTGCACTCACTTTAACATCAAGATGTTGAAAGCTTCAGGTGCCTGTCTCACTGACAATATTATAAGACTGATCAAAGAAAATGAGTGTGGTGCCTCTTTTTATCTAGCAGTTTACCAATAAAATGCGATTGTGTCTTTGATAATATGAGTGCATTCTCAAAAATATTTTTGTATTTCTTAAATGCAGAACAGTTACAATAATATAAACAGCTCACAGCATTAGAAAACATGGATAATGAATGATAATGTTAATGAAAACATGTTGTCATACCTTTCTAATTACAATTGGAGTATTCAGCGCATTGCTGGTTGCAACTTGATTGAACAATTTGAATGCAAATGCTGTAGTGAGCACTGCTTCAGTAGCATTCATTTACCCTGGCTGGACCAAGTAAGTGGGCAAATCATGAGTAAAATTATTCTTAATGACCTGTGATAAGTCATTTAACCACTCTCTCTAAACCACTGATAGTCCAGAATTTGGAAGCTGGATAAAACTGCAGCTATATCTAGGGTCTACTTACGTCTAACTAGAAAGGTAAAGAAAAATAATTGTAAGAAAAATGTTGATTACACTGGACAACAACTTTTTCTTTGAAAGTGTTGCTTTCTCAGAATATTTTTTGTTTATGATGGACTGCTTGAAGCTGAACACAAATATAATTTCAGACAATTTGTATCACATAGGGATTTGGAGAAACAAGAAATTAACTTTTATTGAATGTAATGTGTTTTATTGCATAATGGTGCTGAGGCTTTTGCAATAGTTCTGCTAAGCTAACATTTTTTGTTGATGATTTTCATTTGTTCTCAGTGTCTGAGGCTTTTCACTTAGGTGCCCAATGATAATCAGCCAGCATTGATGGATTCCAGTTACCCTGATACCATTTTCCCCATGACTGCAATGTCCAGTGATCATGCTCATCACTGACACCACCAAGATTTGCAGGAAGAAGTCTAAATGGGAATGCAGAAATTGAATCTTTCATGACATATTGCGCTTCATGGATTTGGATGCTTGAAGCATATTGTCAATCAGCTGCACATAGTTTGGTGCTTCTTAGTTGCCAAGAAAATTTGTAATATGGTTACAGGAGGGGTGTGATTGGCGACTAAATATTCCTGGATTTAATTGCTTCAGGTGTGATAGAATCGGAGGGACAAGAGGGGGAGGTGTTGCATTGCTTGTCAGAGAAAATATTACAGCGGTGCTCTGGCAGGATAGGTTAGATGGCTCATCTAGGGAGGCTATTTGGGTGGAATTGAGGAATGGGAAAAGTGTAGTAACACTTATGGGGTGTATTATAGACCATCAAATGGGGAGCGAAAATTGGAGAAGCAAATTTGTAAGAAGATAGCAGATATTTGTAGTAAGCACAAGGTTGTGATTGTGGGAGATTTCAATTTTCCACACATAGACTGGGAAGCCCATACTGTAAAAGGGCTGGATGGTTTGGAGTTTGTAAAATGTGTGCAGGATAGTTTTTTGCAGCAATACATAGAGGTACCAACTAGAGAAGGGGCAGTGTTGGATCTACTGTTAGGGAATGAGATAGGGCAGGTGACGGAGGTATATGTTGGGGAGCACTTGGGGTCCAGTGATCACAATGCTATTAGTTACAATATAATTATGGCGAAGGATAGGTCTGGACCCAGGGTTGAGATTTTTGATTGGAGAAAGGCTAACTTTGAGGAGATGTGAAATGACTTAGAAAGAGTGGATTGGGACAATTTGTTTTATGGGAAGGATGTTATAGAGAAATGGAGGTCGTTTAAAGGTGAAATTTTGAGGGTACAGAAACTTTATGTTCCTGTTAGGTTGAAAGGAAAGGTTAAAAGTTTGAGAGAGTCATGGTTTTCAAGGGATATTGGAAACTTTGTTTGGAAAAAGAGAGATAGCTACAATAAATATAGGCAGCATGGAGTAAGTGAGGTGCTCGAGGAATATGAAGAATGTAAAAAGAATCTTAAGATTAGAAAAGCTAAAAGAAGATATGAGGTTGCTTTGGCAAGTAAGGTGAAAATAAACCCCAAGGGTTTCTACTGTTATATTAATAGCAAAAGGATAATGAGGGATAAAATTGGTCCCTTAGAGAGTCAGAGTGGACAGCTATTTGTGGAGCCAAAAGAGATGGGGGAGATTCTGAACAATTTCTTTTCTTCGGTATTCACTAAGGAGAAGGATATTAAATTGTGTAAGATAAGGCAAACAGGTAGGGAAGTTATAGAAACTATGATGATTAAAGAAGAGGAAGTACTGGAGCTTTTAAGGAATATAAAAGTGGATAAGTCTCTGGGTCCTGACAGAATATTCCCTAGGACCTTGAGGGAGGTTAGTGTGGAAATAGCAGGGGCTCTGACAGAAATATTTCAAATGTCATTAGAAACGGGGATGGTGCTGGAGGATTGGCATATTGCTCATGTTGTTCCATTGATTAAAAAGGGTTCTAAGAATAAACCTGTGTGGGCACATGGCCAAGTGGTTAAGGCATTGGACTAGCTACCTGAAGGTTGTGAGTTTGAGCCCCAACCAAGGGAACGTGTTGTGTCCTTGAGCATGGCACTTAATCACACATTGCTCTGCGCGACACTGGTGCCAAGCTGTATGGGTCCTAATGCCCTTCCTTGGACAACATTGGTGTTGTGGAAAGGGGAGACTTGCAGCATGGGCAACTGCTGGTCTTCCATACAACCTTGCCCAGGCCTGTGTCCTGAAGAGTGAAGACTTTCCAGGTGCAGATCCATGGTCTCACAAGACTAACTGATGCCTTTACTTTACTTAAGAGTAAACCTAGCAATTATTGGCCTGTGAGTTTGACGTTGGTGGTGGGTAAATTGATGGAAAGCATTCTTAGAAATGGTATATATAATTATCTGGATAGACAGGGTCTGATTAGGAGCAGTCAACATGGAGTTGTAAGGAGAAGGTCATGTTTGACAAATCTTATTGAATTTTTTGAAGAGGTTAGTAGGAAAGTTGAAGAGGGTAAAGCGGTGGATGTTGTCTATATGGACTTCAGCAAGGCCTTTGACAAGGTTCCACACGGAAGGTTGGTTAGGAAGGTTCAATCGTTAGGTATTAATATTGAAATAGTAAAATGGGTTCAGCAGTGGCTGGATGGGAGACGCCAGAGGGTGGTGGTGGATAACTGCTTGTCAGATTGGAGGCCGGTGACTAGTGGTGTGCCTCAGGGATCTGTATTGGGTCCAATGTTGCTTGTCATATACATTAATGATCTGGATGATGGGGTGGTAAATTGGATGAGTAAGTATGCAGATGATACTAGGACAGGTGGAGTTGTGGATAATGAAGTAGGTTTTCAAAGCTTGCAGAGAGATTTAGGCCAGTTAGAAGAGTGGGCTGAAAGATGGCAGATGGAGTTTAATTCTGATAAATGTGAGGTGCTACATTTGGTAGGACTAATCAAAATAGGACATACGTGGTAAATGGTAGGGCATTGAAGAAAGCAGTAGAACAGAGGGATCTAGGAATAATGGTGCATAGTTCCCTGAAAGTGGAATCTCATGTGGATAGGGTAGTGAAGAAAGCTTTTGGTATGCTGGCCTTTATAAATCAGAGCATTGAGTATAGGAGTTGGGATGTAATGTTGAAATTGTACAAGGCATTGGTGAGGCCAAATTTGGAGCATTGTGTACAGTTTTGGTCACCCAATTATGGGAAAGATGTCAACAAAATAGAGAGAGTACAGAGAAGGTTTACTAGAATGTTACCTGGGTTTCGTCACCTAAGTTACAGAGAAATGTTGAAAAAGTTGGTTCTTTATTCTTTGGAACGTAGACGGTTGAGGGGGGACTTGATAGAGGTAATTAAAATTATGAGGGGGATAGATAGAGTTGACGTGGATAGGCTTTTTCCATTGAGGGTGGGGGAGATTCAAACAAGAGGACATGAGTTGTGAGTTAAAGAGCAGAAGTTTAGGGGTAACATGAGGGAGAACTTCTTTGCTCAGAGAGTGGTAGCTGTGTGGAATGAGCTTCCAGTAGAAGTGGTTGAGGCAGGTTCGATGTTGTCGTTTAAAGTTAAATTGGACAGCTATATGGATGGGAAAGGAATGGAGGGTTATGGGCTGAGTGCAGGTCGGTGGGACTAGGTGAGAGTAAGAGTTCGGCATGGACTAGAAGGGCCGAGATGGCCTGTTTCCATGCTGTGATTGCTATATGGTTATATGGTAACAATATCCCTGAATGCCTTCCATGCGATTTTCTCCAAATACACGAGAAGTTCTTCAAATTGCCTGTCATTGATAACCCATCTGATGTGTGGACCAACAAAAATACCTTCCTTAATTTCGATATCTGTTATTCTGACTTGAATTGTGAATTGAAATAAAACTATAGGGAATTTCAAAAAAATGGTGTGTGATAAGGAAATTTCATGATGATTTTCATGATCAGCAGCTCAAAATCCATAAGGTACACAAAAGCAGAATTTTTTTGCCCAGCGTTATTGATGTCAGTTATTTAAGAGTTAACAGAGCAAATGATTCTCTTTGTTGACCTCTCCACTATGATGGGTATAAATCTCTTTTTTATTCAAGCTACTAATTGGCCATAAATGTTGGTCATTATCTCTTATTCCTCTCTGTAAAGATTGTGCTGTGGCCAGCTATTCCATCTACAAGCCGTGACTGAGAATGGACGATGAGAATTAGATGGATGCTGCTTCCATTTCTTCGCCTTTGTCTATTGATAATTCTTACTCACCAATAGGATATTTTTCATAATAATACTACTCTGATCAGAAACTCCCTTGGTCTTTTAGTGTTTAATTAAAAATTAAATTGTGCTCAAGCTTTGTGAGGTTTTTTTTGACCACACTAGTCCTACAACATAAATTTTTACTGAACTCAAAAGTCTTACTGGACGTGCCTAGATATTGGCGTCATTTTGATACTTTGCATTTCTCATTTTCTATTCATCTTACATATCTATCTGCAGTGTATTGTCTGCATGATTTGTACAGCTTCCATCAAGGACCCTATTCATTCACTAGCAAAAGGGCAATATTAATTGTAAATTTCCATACATGCTAACTGCATATCAGAATGAGGGTTTTGAATCACACCACTGCATTCAGAGGATTATTGCATCAATGTCTTTGAATTAACTGAGTCAGCAGACCTGTCAAAATGTTCACATTTTTAGCTCTTCATGCTGTAATCTGATGCTGTCATTAATGTTGACATTTTGGTTCTAAATATCTATTCAGATATATCACTAACTTTTTAAAGAACGAACAAGCTTTATCCTGTTATTTTTCCACAAGCTACCTCCAACGCACACTAACTCATTGATTTTTCTCTTCCAGCACCCACTCTGTAATTTCCTTAAATAAGAACATAAGCAAAAGTAGCAAGAGTAGACTATTCAATCCCTTCAAACTGCTCTGTCTTTTAACATAATCAGGGATAATCTTCTCCTCGACATCACTTTCTTGCCATTAATCTTTGATTCTCTAATATCCAGAACTGTATCAATTTCTGTTTTGAATGTGTAATAAACAGCAGAGCCACAATAGATCTGCATATAATTAGTATGTGTTAAATTTAAGAATTTGATGCAGAACAGATATCTTTAAGCACTGTATAACCAAATGTGTTCATTGTATTTTATATCAGGCAAGGCATTAGCAGGGTTTGTGTAAGAATATGATTAACACTGGGAGCAATACAAGACTTTTGAAAGCCAGTGTACCAAACAAATGAAAATATACATACAGAAGTAGGAAACTATCATAATTACTATTAAGCTAGTTTTCCTTAAACTGAATATGTCAACTTGTAATTATAGAAACAGTTACATTGAAACTTTAGGCATTAGCACACAGCAATGTTTGCTTAATTATAGGCAAAAGCCTTATTTAGTATTCATTGTCCATATTACCAAAATGAATAAAAGAACTAACATTTTGCTACTTGAACGGGTTAGGATTCCCTGCCGATTTCAGGAATACAAATATCTACTCACTGGTGTTCAAAGAAATCTATTGATTCTATTGCTCAGCTGAAAAGATTCTGGTTTTGATCAAGTGATCTTCCAGCTATGCTGTTTCATCTTAGTTTGCACAAAATATAATTAAAATTGTTATTAGGTAGTCAGGGTTCTAAGCCCCATTATAGTCAGTCACCTTCCCTTCTTTCTAGCAATCTTCTAGTGATCCTAAAGCAAAACACTTTGAAATCTGAAATGCAAAGAGAAAATACTGGAAATAATGTAGAGCTCAGAGAGAATCTGTGGAGGAAGAATTAACATTTCAGAGTGATGATCTTTAAGCTGCATTAATGATTGTTAAGGCAGCAGTCCTGTGCAGATTTCACTTGCCCATCAGCTTTGTGCTCCATCTTGTTGGAAGGATAAAGGCCTTTTTACATAAATGGCATTAATCCAGGAATGATGAATGAGAGCATACGGAGCTGAACAAAAGAAAAGTATTTCTGATCTGACCTCCTCTGTTGGGAAGGAAAAAAATTCAACATCTGATTTCCCAAAGTATTTGCACACTGAGGTGAGATGGATCCAGTGTGTCAACCCTATAACTGGGATCTCCACAATGTGTACAAAAAGGTGAACATTGGAGAGTTTTACATCTTATTATTAGGAAACTCTCCAGATATAATTATTTTTAGAGTAACTCAGATGTACTCTGTTTATAAACAACACTGAGCGAGAACTAGCCCTGAGGCTCAGAAGAAAAGGGTGAAGGCAGAAAGAATTCTAGTGAGCTATTTCCATTATAATGGGTGATGTGCTGACACACTGGCAGGTAGCAAATGTTGCTCCTTTATTTAAGAAGGCCGGGAAACTTGGAAACTATAGACCAATAAGTATAACATTTGTGGCAGGTAATTTACTGGAGAGCATTCTGAGGGATAAGATATATGTACATCTGTAAAGACAGGGGTTGATTGGAAGTAGTCAGCACAGTTTTGTGCATAGGAGATCATGACTTGAAGACTTGAATGGATCTTTTGATGAGGTGACCTAGAAAGTTGATGTACCAGGCCAATAAATGTGGTTTATATGGACTTCGGTAAGGCCTTTGATATATGGTTGGTTGCTCTGCAAGGTGAGCATGGAATCCAGGGAGAGCTGACTAACTCGGTACACAATTGGGTAGAAAAGAGAGTCCAATGGTGGAAAGTGGTTTCCCAGATTGGAAGCCAGTGATTAGTGGTGATCTCAGGAGTCAGTACAAAGACCATTATTTTTGTCATCTGTATCAACGATTTGGATACGAATGTACAAGGCATGCTTTGCAGATGACAATAAAACATGCCATATAGTGGACAATGAGGGAGGTTATCAAAAATTACAATACGATTGTGATCAGCTGAGTAAGTGAGCCAAAGGAATGGCAAATGGAGTTTGGTTTAGAAAAAATCCAAGGTGACATAAAGTGTAAGTCAAATCTAGGTAAGACTTTCACTGTGAACGTCTGGGGAGTGTTGCAGAACAGATGAAACTTGGAGTGCAAGTACATCGTTGACTGACATTGGAATCACAGGTAGACAAGGCAGTGAAGAATGCTTTTGGTATGTTGTCCTTCATTAGTTAGGGCACCAACTATATACGTTGGGAAGTTAAGATGCGGTTGTCTAGGTTGCTGGCAAGGCTGCACTTGGAATATTTTGTTTAGTTGTGGTCACGCTGATTAAAGAAAGCGTTATTAAAAGGGAAAGAGTGCAGAAAAGAAGTGGAGTGGTTGCCAAGAAATGAGAGAGAGATTGGACAAGTTAGTAGTTTAGAGCGTAAAAAACTTAAAGGGTGATCTTAAAGAGGTGTATAAAATCATGCAGGGTATAGAGAGGGTCTTTTTCCCAAGAGTTGGGGAATCAAGAACTACAGGGCATAGGCTTAAGGAGAGAGAGGAAAGATTTTAGAGTAGTTGAGGGTTCAACTTTTCTACACACAGGGTAGCATGCATGTGGAATCAGTTTCCAGAGGTAGTGGTTGAGACAGGTACAATAACAACGTTTCAAAGACAGTTGGATAGGTACATGGACTGGAAAGGTTTAGAAGACTATGAGCCAAATGTTGGCAAATGGGATTAGCTTGGATGCAGGATCTTGGTTGGCATGAATCATTTAAGCCCTTCCATGCTGAATAACTCCATGACTCTACAATTTAATTTGAATTTATAAATTCCCCATTTATTATAGCAAAATATTTGGTAGAGTAACTGCTCTTTCACTTCAAAATTACATAGTTTAGATTTTAGGACAATTCAGACCTTCCATTTTAATATAATTCTGTCTACTTTCAGTGCTAAATATTAGCAAATCACTATAATGAATTTTTTTTTAACATTTGTAGTCCTCTCATGGTATCCTGATATACAGTTTTGTACTGCATGTAATTGCGTGCATATTATTAAGCCAACGGCAATACACTGGCAATGTTTCCAGAATAATAATCCAGGGGTTAGGGATTTGTTTTAAACCAAAGAATTTAAGTACTACTGTGGTGGTATGAGAACTTGAATATTGTCAAAGAAATTTGAAATTAAAAAATACAGGTTTCATAAAACCTTCAGACTGTAACTTTTACAAAAGATAAACTAATTCAGTAATATCATATAAGAAAGGAAAACTGTCACCTTAATGGGATTTAACAGAATCAGGTTTATTAGTACCAACATATTTCGTGAAATTTGTTAACTTAGCACCTGCAGTTCAATGCAATATGTGATGACATCGAATGAATGAATAAATAAATAAATAACTTACAATAAGTTTATTTGTATGTATATTGAATAGCTTAAAAATAGTGCAAAAACATATATAATATATATATTTAAAAAAAGTGAGGGGTGTTCATTGGTTCAATGTCCATTTAGGAAATGTATGGTAGAGGTGTAGAGGACTGTTCCAGAATCACTGAGTGAGAATGACTATGAATGTCTTGCCAGTGATGCTCAGTACAGAGAATAAAATTTATTAAAGTAACTTAATGTCATTAAATGTGCGCAGAGCCAAATGGTAGACAGTGAATAGCAGCTGGGAGATGAGGAAATTTTAAGGATTTTTGGTTCTACAGTAAATTGTGCTCAAATGGATATGGAAGGAGGCTTATTAATAATTTCAACAGAAAGTTAGAAATGTTCAAGCTGTTTAATTGTCATTCAACTGTACATACAGCCAAATGAAACAATGTTACTCCAGGGCCAAGGTGCAAAACATAGTACCAACAATCACACACAGAACAAGGCACATATAAGAGAACAATCATATATAAGATAGCAGTGCAATACAGTCATACACAAAAAATATATGTTTATGAAAAGAAAAACAATTCCTGGCTCTTTTGGGACAGAGTAGTGGAGTGGGGATAATTAAATAGTCCTTTTGACGAGGCAGCATGTGCACAGCAGGAAAAATATCCCCTGCACCATGCAATTCTGAGAATTAGACAACTGCCACTAAAATTTCAGAATACAAAGTTCTGTATCTTCCTGAATTCATTCATTTAGTTAAGCCTTGAGCCTAGTTCCCAGTGACCAGATTTTACAATGTTATTCACTGAGGTTATCCATTACAAAGAAGTAAATCAGACAGAAATTTCTGGTGTCTAAATGAGTGCAGTTAAATGTGAAAATCAGCAAGCTGTGTCCTTAAGCTTCACTACACTGATACCTAGCCTAGAGATTTGACATAAACATGAAGAGCATGAGATAGTGATACTTAATTACTAGATCGTTATTATGCTAGAAAAGAAAATTAGAACTCTCCCAGTCAATAAACTTTTGATGGTGTGGTTTCTAAATTATTGTCCAACAATCTCTGCTGTACAAGCCTGGATTCTCTTTCTTTTAGATTTTATTCATTATTGGAGATACTACTTTTTTTCCTCTCACTTTTATTTCTCTTTTTTAATGCCATCTTTTTCTCTTTTGTTTTAGTTGCTTTCTGTATATGATTTGGCTTTGAGTTAAAAATTCCAAGATTTCCTGTTCTATGCTTATACCTTAGTAAAAAATGCAAAAAATGTGGAAAAATGCAGATGAAGTAAGTAGCAAGAGGTGTTCACTACTGACTGTAGACCACAGCGTTTGGATCTGAAATCAAACTACAGTTTGCATGTTTACTGAGTTGTATAAGGAGATTGAAATGTATTGTTTGTTTTTGAGGAACATTGATTTTAAACTTAATTCCGTGAAGCATTTAGTTAAAATTTAGAGTGGCTTGCCTTTGTGACTGATGACAAAATCAATGTTCCTAACACGTGCGATTTTCATTTTCCTTTGAAGTCTTGGGATTGCTCATTTAATACTGTATCTAAAATGTGACTGCAAATTTTATCAAGGTAGAATTGATTCACAATTCCTTTTTGATAGCTGATGTGCTGCCAAGAGAGTGGAGCTTAAAGTTTGAAATGCTTAGTGCATTTTACAATAAGAACAATGTGATGAAAGAAAGCTAATATAATGACATTGGATATTTTCTCTTGTTCCCGGATTATCTCCAATCCCATGAAGACAAACTACATACGTATCTATGTCTCCTCTCTACAGCATGAAGCAGAGCTACCAGACTTCAGCAGAATTTTACCTGAAGCAGATTGGTTAAACCAAGTCTATACATTTTGACAGAATACAACAGATTATGCAGGTGTACTTTAACATTTCAGTTTGATCCAGATGTTAGCGGAAAACTTAAATGGAGCATTGTTTCACCAGTTTACGCTCATCATCTCAACATACATAAATTCAAGTCCAGAATCATCCTTCCATGCCAGGTTACAGTTGTTAACATACATTGGATTTCAGTCAATACATTTTGTATAAGGTTGTCTCATCTAGAAATATTCCAAAATAGAAGGCTGTGAATTAAACACACACACCAGAGATGGACTATATAATCTTGGAAGCCAAGCAAATATATCCTCAACTATGCCATGCCAATTACTGAATCAAAATAATCTTCCCATATAAATTGGTGTTGAAGTTACCCTAACAGTTTTTGTGGAATATGGAATCATTTCAGAGCCTCGACCAAAATTCAACATCATATAATTAAAATAAAAAAACATTTTTTTAGCATTTTGGTTTTGTAGGAAAGGCCACTATTTATTTCCCTTCCTGAATTGTATTTGAGAAGGTGGCAGTGCCTACCCTTTGAAACTCTTTGATCAATGTCAAAGTTGAGTTTACTACAAGTTCATGTATTAACAGGTGTAATGAAAAATTCAATTGCAGTAGCAGGGCAGGCACATACCATCGTATAAGCATAGTCTCACAAGGAAAGGAGTTTAAGGATTTAGATCCAGTGACAATGAAGGAACAGTGATATACTTCCAAGTCAGGATTGTCCATGGCCTTGAGGGGAATCTGAAATTGGTGATGTTCTCATGCAGTTGAACTTCTATTCCTAGAATTTAGGGGCTTGAGAGATAATTTCAGAGTCATTTGGGTGCAGTGCATTATGTCGGTTACACATTCTACAACCAGTGTTGGAAGGAATTAACATTTAGGTAGAGGATTGGTTGGCAATTGAGCTGGTTGCATTTTTCTGGATGCCACTGAACTACTTACAAGAAAACATAAGAAAGAGGAGCAGGAGCAGGTCATCTGGCCCATCGAGCCTTTCACTAAGATTATGGCTGATCTGGACATGGACTCAGCTCTGATTGCCTGCCTTTCCCCCATAACTTTTAGTTCCTCTGCAATGCAAAACTCTATCTAACTATCTGACCTGGAGGCCGTCTATTGAAGAGGAAGCTCTTGTGATTTGCACTCACCAGCCAATAGAGAGAATTCCACCATTATCCTGATTTTATTTCTTGCAGGTCGTGACAAGGCCTTGAGGTGTCCGTAAATGAGTCACTCACTTTGGGATACCCAGCATCAGCTCAGTTCTGTTCTTGTAAACACAATATTTATGTGGCTGGGTTAGCAAAACTTTTGATGAATGGTTGTCTTGGGATATTAATGGCAGAGGATGTGGTGATGGTACTTGAATGTCAGAGCTGGGTGGTTAGATAGTTATTGAAGATGGCCATTGCCTGTCACTTTAATGTTACTTGTCACTTGTCACTTTGTGCCTCAGCGTTGTCCAAGTTGTGCTGCACGTAGACATGGACAGCTTGTATCACCTCCCTCTTATTTATGGGATTTGATTGTTTCCCAAAGGTTGATTATATTCCCCCATATCACAATATTCTTGGCAGTCTAAAGCAATCAGTGCATGGGAAGCTCTTTGAATGATTCTTACAATTATTATGCATTATGTTATTCCCTTGGGATCTCATCTCTAATTTGGCTACCACTTGGGATCAAGATTAAATGTCTAGGTCTATTTCCAACATGAGACTCCAGATCAGTAAATTTACAGGAAAATGTCCAATGAGCAGTTTATACAGACACACAAGAGATTCTGGAAATGCTGGAAATCTAGCAATATGTCACAATGGCGGGGGCTTTGGGAGCAAGGGTGGACCCAAATGCAAGACACATCTTGTGAGGTTACTTAGGTTTAGTTTATTGTACGATACCAGGAGAGCAAGACAGAAGCAGGAATAGCGAACAGGATAAGGACTCAGGACTACGACTAGGCTGGGAACAAAGGTCTGGGCTTGGACTTGGAATCGGCTCCCAGAACTAGAGGAGACATGAAGAGGCTAGGGTATGGACTCCGAGCCCGAGACTAGGCAAGGACCCAGTACTTGGGTCTTGCCTCGGGCTTGGACCCCAGAACCAGGCACGGACATGACATGGGCTAGGGAGAGGAGGAACATGGAAAACAGAGCCTCAGTCTCGGGAGAGCAGGTACATGGAACCATGGACACATACACAGAACAGAGAGCCGGGACCCCTCCTTGGGTACAGGACATAGGGCCGGGACTCACGACCCTCCGCGGGGCAACGGCAAGATGGCCTGACTTACCCCACGGAGGCGAGGACAAGACAAGACAAGACATGACTCCCCGCGGGGCAACAGCAAGACGGCCAGACTTACCCCATGGAGGCGAGGACAAGACAAGACAAGACCAACACAAATGAACACCAGACAGTACCTACCTAGCTCCGGTGATGGGACTAGACTGAAGTGCAGGCGGGGGCTACAGATGAGGGCAAGAGGCGAGAGGGGCAGAGAAGGGATTCAGACAAGGGAGTAGGACAGGGATCACAGACCGCCAGGGCCAGGACTTGATTCAGAACTGGGAAGCCGCCAGGGCCAGGACTTGACTTGGTACTAGAATGCTGCCAGGGTCAGGACTTGACTTGGTGCCGTCAGGGCCAGGACTTGACTTGGAGTCTCCGGGTAGTGGCGAGCTCTCGACTCAGCCCTGAAACAGCAGACAGCAGTTCTTGATTCCCTCCGGCGGTTAACTGACGGATCCACCTTGGTGAGGAAACTTTGCAGGCTCGTTTTGGCGAGGTAACTGGACAGGGTTACTTCGGTGAGGAGAGGCGAATTACCGGCACTCACTTCGGCAGAGACTAGGCTTGCTCCGGCCAGATGATATCGGCACACCGTACCTTAGATAACTTTGCAGATGCTCCCGTGCCGAACGGCTGTAAGCCGGAGACTATAAACTACCAGTTCAGCCTAGCGTTAATTGCCTCTAATCACCAAAGTCGAGGGACATGGGAAAACAGGGAATCAATGGTCCAGATCGTAACATAAACAAGGTAAATTTAAAGGGACCCCAATCCGGACCATGACACAATATACACAAAATACTGGAGGAAGTCAGCACGGTTCTGTCTATAGGTGCTTTCTGACCTGCTGAGTTCCTCCAGCATTTTGTGTGTTGCTCACCGTTTATATAGTTTTTCCAGAATTTTCAGTAAGTCTTAATGGATGCATCTCAGAAGGAAATAATATAAAAAAATAGGAGCAGGAATAGGCCATTCAGCCCTTCTGGTCTGCTATACCATTCAACACCATCATGTCTGATTATCCATTGCAAACCTTGCTTTGAGTCTTCTCCCTATATATCCCTTGATCCTTTCAGCACTGAGCTATTTAACTGCCTCACTTCTACTTTCTTTCTACTTCTGAGGTGGAGGATCCCACAGGTTCTGTGTGAAGCAGTTTATGAGGGTGGCAGTTCTGTATCATGTAGCCAATGTCCTGAGCGTGTGATCATGGTTCTGGATTCTCCAACCATTGGGAACACCTTCCTGTATCTAGTCTGATAATAAGGCCGTAAGACCATAAGACATAGAAGCAGAATTAGGCCATTCAGCCCATCAAGTCTGCTCCACCATTCCATCATGGCTGATCCCAGATCTCAGTCAACCCCATACACCTGCCTTGTCACCATATCCTTTGATGGCCTGACCGATCAGGAAACCTTTAATGTCCTCCTTAAATATACCCAGGGACCTGGCCTCCACCACAGTCTCTGGCAGAGCATTCCGCAGATATACCATTCTTTGGCTAAAGAAATTTATCCTTACCTCTGTTCCAAAAGGTCACCTCTCAATTTTGAGGCAGTGCCCTCTAGTTTTGGATACCCCAGCATAGGAAACATCGTCTCCATATCCACTCTATCTAGTCCTTTCAACATTCAGTAGGTTTCAATGAGATCCACCTGCATTCTTCTAACTTCCAGAGACTACAGGCTCGAAGCTGCCAAACGCTCCTTATATGTTAATCCCTTCATTCCCAGAATCATCCAAGTGAACCTCTTTTGGAATCTCTCCAATGACAACATGCCCTTCCTGAGATACGGGGCCCTAAACTGTTGACAATACTCTAAGTGTGGCCTGACTAGTGTCTTATAAAGATTCAGCATAATCTCCTTACTTTTATATTCTATTCTCCTTGAAATAAATGCCAACATTTCATCTGCCTTCTTTCCCACAGATTCAGTTTGTAAATAAACATTCTGGGAATCTTGTACAAGGACTCCTAATTCCCTCTGCACCTTTGATGTTTGAACCTTCTCCTATTTGGATAATAGTCTGCACTATTGTTCCTTTTACCAACATGTATTATCATACATTTCCCACCACTGTATTCCATCTGCCACTTTTTTGCCCATTCTTCCAATTTGTCCAGGCCCTGCTGCAACTGCATTTGTTCCTCAGCACTACCTACCTCTGCACCTATCTTCCTATCATCAGCAAACTCTGCCACAAAACCATCAATTCCATTATCCAAATTACTGACAAACAATGTGAAAAGTAGCAGTCCCAATACTGACCCCTGAGGAACACTACTAGTCACTAGCAGCCAACCAGAAAAGGCCCCTTTATTCCCACTCACTGCTTCTTGCCTGTCAGCCATTCTGCTATCCATGTCAGTATTTTTCCTGTAATGCCATAGGATTCTATCTTGTTAAGCAGCCTCATAGTCATACTTTATTGATCCCAGGGGAAATTGGTTTTCATTACAGTTGCACCATAAATAATAAATAGTAATAGAACCATAAATAGTTAAATAGTAATATGTAAGTTATGCCAGTAAATTATGAAATAAGTCCAGGACCAGCCTATTGGCTCAGGGTGCCTGACCCTCCAAGGGAGGAGTTGTAAAGTTTGATGGCCTCAGGGAGAAATGACTTCCTATGACGCTCTTTGTTGCATCTCAGTGGAATGAGTTTCTGGCTGAATGTACTCCTGTGCCCAACCAACACATTATGTAGTGGATGGGAGACATTGACCAAGATGGCATGCAACTTGGACAGCATCCTCTTTTCAGACACCACAGTGAGAGAGTCCAGTTCCACCCCCACAACATCACTGGCCTTACGAATGAGTTTGTTGATTTTGTTGGTGTCTGCTACCCTCAGCCTGCTGCCCCAGCACATATTAGCAAACATGATAGCACTGGCCACCACAGACTCGTAGAACATCCTCAGCATCGTCTGGCAGATGATAAAGGACCTCAGTCTCCTCAGGAAATAGAGACGGTTCTGGCCCTTCTTGTAGACAGCCTCAGTGTTCTTTGACCAGTCCAGTTTATTGTCAATCGTATCCCCAGGTATTTGTAATCCTCCACCATGTCCACACTGACCCCCTGGATGGAAACAGGGGTCACCAGTACCTTAGCTCTCCTCAGGTCTACCACCAGCTCCTTAGTCTTTTTCACATTAAGCTGCAGGTAATTCTGCTCACACCATGTGACAAAGTTTCCTACCGTAGCCCTGTACTCAGCCTCCTCTCCCTTGCTGATGCATCCAACTATGGCAGAGTCATTGGGAGACTCTGTGCAGTAGTTGAAGTCCGAGGTGTAAATGGTGAAGAGAAAGGGAGACAAGACAGTCCCCTGTGGAGCCCCAGTGCTGCTGATCACTCTGTCGGACACACAGTGTTGCAAGCACACGTACTGTGGTCTGCCAGTCAAGTAATCAAGAATCCATGATACCAGGGAAGCATCCACCTGCATCGCTGTCAGCTTCTCCCCCAGCAGAGCAGGGCGGATGGTGTTGAACGCACTGGAGAAGTCAAAAAACATGACCCTCACAGTGCTCGCTGGCTTGTCCAGGTGGGCGTAGACACGGTTTAGCAGGTAGACAATGGCATCCTCAACTCCTAGTCGGGGCTGGTAGGCGAACTGGAGGGGATCTAAGTGTGGCCTGACCATAGGCCAGAGCAGCTCCAGAACAAGTCTCTCCAGGGTCTTCATGATGTGGGAGGTCAATGCCACCGGTCTGTAGTCACTGAGGCCGCTGGGGCGCGGCGTCTTCGGCACAGGGACGAGGCAGGACGTCTTCCACAGTACAGGAACTCTCCGGAGCCTCAGGCTCATGTTGAATACATGGCGAAGTACTCCACATAGCTGAGGGCACAGGCTTTGAGCACCCTGGTACTGACACCATCCGGTCCTGCAGCCTTGCTTGGGTTGAGACGTTTCAGCTGTCTTCTCACCTGTTCAGCTGTGAAGCCGTGGTGGTTTCGTGTGGGGAAGGGGTATAGTCATGAGAGCAGGGTGGGGGACTGTGAGGAGGGGTAGGAGGGGAGAGTGGAATATGTGTTGCTTGGGGGCCGACAACAGATGGCTCATGTGGGGGATGGGCAGGGGCCACAATATCAAATCTGTTAAAGAACAGGTTAAGTTCATCGGCTCTGTCCACACTGCCTTCAGCTCCCCTGTTGCTAGTTTGCCGGAACCCAGTGATGGTCCTCATCTCCCTCCAGACCTCTCCCATGTTGTTCTGCTTGAGTTTCCACTCAAGCTTCCTCCTGTACCTGTCTTTAGCCTCCCTGATCCTGACTTTCAGGTCCCTCTCTATTGCCCTCAGCTCCTCCCTATTTCCATCTCTAAACGCCCTCCTTTTAGCGTTCAGGATGTCCTTAATGTCCTTTGTTACCCATGGCTTGTTATTTGAATAACAAAGGACAGTTCTTGTCGGAACATTGCAGTCCACACAGAAGTTGATGTAATCTCATGTGTGGCACCTTATCAAATGCCTTCTGAAAGTCCAAGTAAGTGACACGCACTGCCTCTCCTTTGTCTACCCTGCTTGTTATTTCCTCAAAATACTCTAAAAGATTTGTCAGGCAAGATTTCCCTTTACAGAAACCATGCTGACTTTGGCTTATTTTATCATTAGACTCCAAGTATCCCGAAACCTCATCTTTAATAATAAACCCTAACACTTTCCCAACCACTGAGGTTAGGCTAACTGGTTATAATTTCCTTTCTTTGCCTTTCCTCCCTTCTTAAAGAGTGGAGTGACATTTGCAATCTCCCAGTCCTCCAGGACCATGCCAGAATCATGTGATTCTTGATAGCTCATGACCAATGCTTCCGTTAACTCTTCAGCAACCTCTCTCAAGGTTCTGAAATGTAGTCCATCTGGTCCAGATGACTTAACCACCTTAAGACATTTGAGTTTGCCTAGCACTTTCTCCAAACCACCTGGGCAAGCTCCTCTCTCATGCCACTGTAATTCCATTTATTTCATTGTGATACTGATACATGAGACTTGTGCTTCTCCCTCTCAAATTGAAGTATGAATTCAATCATATTATGATCACTGTCTCCTAAGGGTTCCTTTGCATTAAGCTTCCTAATAAGATCTGGGTTATTTCACAATGCTCAATATAAGATAGTCTTTTTCCGAGTAGGATCAAACTCAAACTGCTCTAAAAAGCCATCTCTTAGGCATTCAACAAATTCCCTCTCTTGTGATCCAACACCAGCCTTATTTTCCCAATCTCCTTCCATATTGAAATCCAGCATTGTGACATTACCTTTATTACATGCCTTTTCCAGCTCCCTTTGCAATCTCAATCCCACATCTTGGCTACTATTTGGAGGCCTACATATGATTCCCATAACGGTTTTATACACTTACACTTTCTTACTGTTAATGTTAGAATTTCATAGTTCTCTACAAAATCTCCTTTCATTCTTAGTTATTTCAATGAATACAGTCCTTAGCAACAGCCGTTCATGGGTTAGTACTGCCTTCCCAGGAATTAGTTTAGTAAACTCATTTAGTAAACCAAAACTACACCACGGAACTCTAGAATGGGTCTCACCAAGCCCAAAACTGAGAACTTCATGCAAGTTTATCCCCTTTATATAATCGTATTGCATTATACCTATAACAGAACTCACAGACCAGTAATTTTTAGTAAGGTGGAGCAGAACAGATGGAGTATATACCTCTATTTTAATATTAGAAAATTGTAATCCATGCAAAAACTTAATCTAATGAAATCGTGCAGAAACCTTGTGTTCATTCAGTCTTGATGAAGGATCTTGGCCCAAAACGCAGATTGTTCATTTCCCTCCACAGATGGTGCCTGACCTGCTGAGTTCATCCAATATATCGTGTGTGCTGACCTGGCATTCATTCAGAGCTTAAAAATTATTTTTACTGGTCCACTGAACACATTTACATTTGCATCTGAAAGGAAATATTTTCCATTAGAATTTAGGCGTGCTAGATATGTTTAAACAAACTAAATTCAGAATATTTGCACAGAAGCCAGGTTTTACACTGAACTTCCAGTGCTACTTTAATTCTCCATTCCAGCCCACTGTGAACTATCTATCTGTGGCCCTTTGCACTGTTATAATATGTCCAATATAAGCTAAAGAAACAACATCTCGTCTTCCAAACTCAATAATGAGTGTTTTAATATGTTTGATTACTAACTTCCTCTTTCTACATCAGATCTCCTCGTTTTTGCTTTGAGCTCTCCACTAGTGATACTGTGTTAGTACACCCCCGCCCCATCCCTGCCTCATTGCCATTTGCAACACATCATACTTTTGGGAGTAAAGAATGCAAAGTTGAGGTTGCAGTGAGATCGGCTGTCAAATACTAGAATGCATTGCTTTAAGACAAAAGGAGAAAGTTTAAAGGAGAAGAACAAGGTTGTTTTTTACATATTGAATGGCAGGTATACTACCAGGGGTAGGGGCATGATGGAAGCAGATATGATAGGGGTTTTTGAGTAAGGCATGTGAACATGCAGGGAATGGAGGGACAAGGATTATCTGCAGCCGTAAGTGATTTGATATCATGCTTGGTATGGATAATGTGGTCCAAAGGCTTGTTCTGTTCTTTATTCTAAATCCTACCAACCATGTTATTATTAAATGGTGGACCCTGTTCAAAGGGCCATGTGACTAAAGACAATTCCAGATTGCATGAACTGAAGGAATGTTTAGGCCAAATTTAGTTCCTTAGTTTTACGCCTGAATAGGTGGTATCTCTAAGCGCATTTTAACAGTCATCAAACTGGATGGAAATGTGCATGCTAGTGTTTTCACAAAAAATATTACTTTCTTTTTCAATCCTTTTATTAAGTTTCAAAATGAATAAACCATATATATAACCATATAACAATTACAGCACGGAAACAGGCCATCTCGGCCCTTCTAGGCCGTGCCGAACTCTTACTCTCACCTAGTCCCACCGACCTGCACTCTGTAACTTAGAAGATGAAACCCAGGCAACATTTTAGTAAATCTCCTCTGTTCTCTCCCAATTTTATTGACATTTTTCCTATAATTCGGTGACCAGAACTGTACACAATACTCCAAATTTGGCCTCACCAATGCCTTATACAATTTCAACATTACATCCCAACTCCTATACTCAATGTTCTGATTAATAGAGGCCAGCATACCAAAAGCTTTCTTCACCACCCTATCCACATGAGATTCCACCTACAGGGAACTATGCACCATTATTCCTAGATCCCTCTGTTCTACTGCATTCTTCAATGCCCTACCATTTACCATGTATGTCCTATTTTGATTAGTCCTACCAAAATGTAGCACCTTACATTTTTCAGCATTAAACTCCATCTGCCATCTTTCAGCCCACTCTTCTAACTGGCCTAAACCTCTCTGCAAGCTTTGAAAACCTACTTCATTATCCACAACGCCACCTAGCTTAGTATCATCTGCATACTTACTAATCCAATTTACCACCCCATCATCCAGATCATTAATGTATATGACAAGCAACATTGGACCCAGTACAGATCCCTGAGGCACACCGCTAGACACCGTCTTCCAATCTGACACACCGTTATCCACCACTACTCTCTGGCATCTCCCATCCAGCCTCTGCTGAATCCATTTTACTACTTTGATATTAATGCCTAACAATTGAACTTCCTACTAACCTTCCGTGCAGAACCTTTTCAAAGGCCTTACTGAAGTCCACATAGACAACATCCACCGCTTTACCCTCGTCAACTTTCCTGGTAACCTCATCAAAAAATTCAATAAGATTTGTCAAACATGACCTTCTACGCACAAATCCATGTTGATTGTTCCTAATCAGACCCTGTGTTCCTAATCAGAACATAACAATGGTAGAAATGATACATGGAGATCGGGATTACAATAATAACAGCTAACATGTACAAGCGCAGATTCCAAGTAACAAATATAGTTTAGCCTCCCAATCTCATAGTAACTGACCATGAGAAAGATATTTTATAAAGAGAGAAAAAAAAACCCCTAAACTTAAAAAAAACAACTAAACTAAAAAAAACAAACAAAGCTTGGGCTGTCATATTTCATCGGCTAAAATTATTATTTGTTGTTAACTCCGCTCCCCTATACATGAACAAAAAATTACTACAAAGGATTCAGAAAGAGTCACTTAAAATATTAATATTAATTAAAATAATCAGATACTTTCAGAAACAATTGAATTGTCAATTTGAGCAGTCCAAAGACTATAGGACTTGTGTAAGGATGGGGTCTCAGGTATCACCATCAAAGGTCTAGTTGCTCTATCTGGACCACTCCACTGTACTTAAGGCTACAATTCTGATTAGATGCATCAAACAATGGAAGTTTAGTATAATTACAGTGATTATGTGGGGAAAATGCAGCATGAAGGATGGGTTAGCATAGTCCAGGCGCTTCGTAGTTTCTTCTGAATAGCTTTTTATGAAATGGAATATTTTGCTCATTGAGAATGTATCGACACAGTTCATTAGAATCAGGTTAAATTTTTGGCATTTATTAACTTCGATAATAGTTTATAATAACAACAAGAAATGGAACCTTCACAAAGCACAGAATGGCTGTCCAATTTCCTTAAGTTAGTCTAGGGAATACACTTCAAAAGTGTTTCATTCAATGTAAAGTGCTTTGTAATATCTTGCATGATGGTGTATAGATACAGGTTTTACTTTCAATTCGACTGAAATTAGGAATGTTTGTGTTGGAACATGAAGTCTTGACTCGTTCACTCTGCCATTCATCAGTATCAGGACATTGACCATTGACAATGGATAATTGAGCCATGTGCACAAAACAATACAGTGAATGATATGAATAAGACATTTGAAATAAAAATGAAGCCCTAATGAAGGGTCTCTGCCCAAAACATTGATTCTCTTCTATAGACTCTGCCCAGTTTGCTGAGTTCCTCCAGCATTTTGTGTGTGCTGCTGAAGATTTCCAGCAGCTGTGGAATCTCTTGTGTTTATGCCCCCATAAGGCTACTACCTTTTACTGTCCAGGATGTGGCAGATCATTGCAGGAGCTGCTGACAGAGCCTTTGATGGTTTGTTGCACTGTTCTTTGAGAAGAAACTGCCGAAACTGACAACAATCTTTTCCATGCAACTGTCAACAACTTTAGGAGTTCCATGCAATCGAATGTGAACGCAGAAACCCCAAAGCAATGGTGATCTCTCCACTATTATTTTCCTGATCATGCTTTGACACTGGACTCCTTGTGGAGTTCAGTGTAGACATGCAGATAAGGACTCACGCAGTGGTCCTGGGCCAGGGTGCAGGGTTTGCATTCCCATTCATTACAAAAAAAGGATATTAAAATCTTTGATAAAGGATATTTTGTTTAGCACTTTTTACTCTGTTTTAAAATATTGTTAAATGCTTAAAGTTTTTTTTAATAATTAATCAAGAGGTTTATTGATGCACTTCAAGTGATTTTTAAATGTTTTCTGTGATTTCTAATTGTTTTAGATAGGGAATCAATGTGTAAGAGAATCTGAAACATTTAGTTTTTAAGTTGTATGAAAAAACCTTAAAGATATCGAAGCTTTTGCACCATTTTTTGTCAGGGATCTTGTCCTATCTCACTCACCCTCCCATCCCTCACCAGAATGTTCGCATTATCCACAGAGTGGTCCTTTGTCATAAAACACCTCATTATGAAGGTTCAGGCCAGCTTTTGCTGCAAGTTGTCACTGTGCAGGTCACATAAAGCAAAACCATAGTTAATTTAAAAATTGGACCATAAGACATCAGAGCAAAATTAGCCTATTCGGTCCATTGAGTCTGCTTTGTCATTCAATGAAGGTTGTTTTATTTTCCCTCTCAACCCCATTCTCCTGTTTTCTGCCTGTAACTTTTGATCCCCTTACTAATTGAAAATCTATCAACCTCCACTTTAAATATATGCAAAGACTTGACCCCCACAACTGTCTGTGGTAATTCTGTAGGTTCATTATCCTCTATCTAAAGAAATTCCTCCTTATTTCTTTTCTAAATGGACATCCTTTTATTCTAAAGCTGATCTCTCTGGTCCTAGACTCTCCTACTAATGTAAACACCCTCTTCATTGGCACGTTATCTCATCCTTTCAATATTTGGTACATTTCAATGAGATTCCCCTTTATTTCTTCTGAACCCTTGTGATTAAAGGCCCAGCACCATCAAAATCTTCTCATACAGTAATATTTTTATCCTAGAGATCATTCTAGCAAGTCTTCTCTGGACACTCTCCATTGCCAGCAAATTCTTTCTTAGATCTGGGGCCTAAAACTGCTCACAATACTCCAGATACGGTCTGACCAATGGCATTTAAAACTCAGCATTGCATTCTTGCTTTTATATTCCAGTCCTCTCAAAATGAATGCTAACATTGCATTTGGCTTCCTTACTATTGACTGCATCTGTAACTTAATCTTTAGGGAATCTTTGACTAGGACTCCCAAGCCCCTTGTCCCTCAGATTTCTGAATTTTCTCCCTGTTTAGAAAATAGTTCATGCCTTTATTCCTTTTATCAAAGTGTATGACCATTCTCCTAATCGGTCCAAGTCCTTCTGCAAACTCCCTGCTTCATCAACATTACTTGCCCTTCACCTATCTTCATATCATTCGCAAACTTGTCCACAAACCCATCAATTCCATCATCCAGGTCAATAATATATAATGTGAAAGTAGTATTCCCGAAAGCAACCCTTATGGGATGTCAGTAATCACTGTCAGCCAACCAGAAAAGATTCCCTTTATTCCCGCTCTTTGCCTTCTGCCAGTTAGCCAATTTTCTGTCAATGCTCATATCTTTCCTGCAGTACCATGGGCTCTTATCTTGTTTAGCAGTCTCATATGAAAGAACTGCTGAAAATTCAAGTAAACAGCAACCATTGTCTCTCCGATGTCTATTTTGCCTGTTATTTCATCAAAAACTGCCAACAGATTTGTCAGATAAGATTTCGTCTGAGGGAAACCATACTGATTTTGGATTATTTTGTCATGTGTCTCCAAGTACCCCGGAACTTCATCCTTAATAATGGATTCTAACATCTTGCCAACCATTGAAGTTGGGCTAACTGTCTTGTCTTTTGCTCCCTCCCTTCTTAGAGAGTGGAGTGACAGCTATGATTTTCCAGTTCTTCAGAAGTATTTCAGAATCAAGTGAATTAGGATTTAGCTTGGGTGGAGTAGCATTAACTGGAAATTCTAGTCTTGTCAAACCATGGAGCACTGATGATGGATACATTAGGTAATTAGACAGCTAATTGATGATGCCAACTGCTTTCTCCTGCATGTTGACAAAATCCTTGATTGTTGCAAATGCACTTAATCAAGTGTGAAAATTCTATCACAATGTTGGCATTTACAGTCTTTGATTTACTCAATCAGCCATAGCATTTATGTGACTTGCGCTACTGAATCTGTAAGGAATGCTCATGGTGCAGGTAGAAGGATGGGAGTGTGCACTGATAAAAGAAATTAAATTACATGGGGAGTTGAAATTGCCATCATCTCTGGTTTGTAATGATTATTGGCTAGCAGCTGAGTGACACAAATATTACTGAAAATATGACAAAAGTTACTTGTCCTCTAGCAGCCCATGTCTATGTGTTATTTTCTGGTATTAATTGAATAGTAAAGATGCTTCAAATTTTCTAACTTTTCCAACCTCAATATCTTAAAAAAACTGGAGCGATTAAATTTCCCACAGCATGAAGTTCTACATGACAGCAAAGATTTCTGAAATAAAACAAAGAAACACACACACACACACACACACACAATTAAAGCACATTTCTGTATCCCATTTGTGAATGTCTACCACACTGATGTACATGAAATTCAAATCTCCATCTGCATAGTTTTGCATGTGCAATGGAAAAGATGGAAATAGAAAGAAACTTGACGATACTGGAAATCTAAAATGAGCACACAGAATGCTGGAAATACTTAGCAGATCAGGCCATATTTAAGGAAGGAGAAGCAGAATTAATGTTTCAGATCAAAAACCCTTTAGCAGGACTGGGAATGAGAGAAAGAAGCTGCAGGGGAAAAGGGGGAGGGAGGGGAGATGTCTTTGATTTGGTCACCCTGGTTGTACCCAAACAGCTATCCTCTCTTCTTCACCCTCCTTGCAGCTTATGAAACTTCTTTATTTTTTTTCCCATTTCTTACAGATAGTTGGCTGTAGGCATAATCTATAGATATGTCCAAATCTGCCGAGCATTTCTTTTTTTTATATATAATAGAATAAGTACCAAAATAATGGAGGATGTAGACAGGACAAAGTATTCACAATTCAAAAATGGTGGGTTACGTAGCAAAATGAACAAATGCTTGGAGTAAAATTTATAAAAATCTCATTGCAAACAAAGGGAAAAGTAATTGTTGCGGAATAATCATCTATCTTTTGAGGCATTTAACGTTCTGGCATTACCAATGTCTCCATTTTATATTGCAAAGGCAAATGGAGGGAGCATGAACTCATGAAGATCCTCAAATGACATTACTTACAGTAAATAAATATTAATTAATACTGTGCCTATGATAAGCATAGCATCTTTCTGCTGAAAACAGACACATAAATTAGCACAGAGTGCAGTTATTTAGTTGCAGCTGCCACCATTCCTCACAAAACTGATCTAGTGTTGTGCAGCTTTAACAAGCTCTCAAGAGTGTGGCTGATTTGATAAGTGAGTCTGGCTTTCACTGTCGAAGCTTGTAACACATCTTTGAATTCTGAATGTGACAGCTTTGTAACCTTCTAAGTCAGCTAATATTCTATTTATAGTGTATATATAAAGATATTCTTGCACTGAATGTCATATTATTTTTCAATAAATCTGCTGTAATGATGCCTTAAGGAAGCTTATTGCTTTTCTTTAAAGGTCAGTCGACGCTAACTTCAGTTGTCACTTTCCCTCATAAATCTGAAGTCTCAAAAAAAATGTTGTAACTTAGCCTTGGTCTTCTGGAATGTAGATCTGGGGATCACAATTTCTCTATTGTGCATCCCCGGAGCGACAGTGTTGGGGAAAACTACTGAAGGGTAATATAGACAAAAGATACGGCACATTAGATAAAATCTGTGCCCTTACAACATTACTTGTGCATTTCAATGTACTTTTGAATGCCGCTCCATCTGCCCTTTCATGTCTACCACCAGACGAGAAAATGCTTGGCTTCCATTCTACCCATTTCTGTTCCAGGTTGAGTAGTTAAGTAACGGGTGCTGCATTGACGTCATCCTTTCTGAATTTCATGTAGGGTATTTCTGAGTAATCACTGTAATGCCCCCTTGGCCCTTTTATGAGTCTCGTTTCTTCTCTTCTTGATTTTGAATCCTTAACATACCCATGAAATGAGAACAAGCACGTGGAGTAAAATTGTACCTGTGAAAACTATGCAAAGTCACTTCAGTACAGTCAAAAACAATCTTACAATCATTTCAAATAGATACAACGAGAAGCCAGAGGTCTGGGTGGCACAATGGTACATCGTGGCTCCAGCAAATGGGTTCACTCCTGATCCTGGGTGCTGCCTGTCTGCTGTTAGCTCTGTGTCTCTGTGACTGTGGCTACTCTTTAGTTTCCTCCCACATTGTTTGATAAATTTTCCTGGTGTATTTTCTTGGGTGTGTTCTAGAAATGGAAAAACAGGATACTAATTTCATAAATACCTTTCACCTTAAGCACAGGACACTAATTAGCAGATTCAACTGATAGGTGTATGTTAGAACACAGAGCACAGAACTGTACAGCTCAGGAAAAGCCCCTTGGCCCATGAACCCTGTGCTGAACATGATGTCAATTTAAGCTAAATCTCTTCTGCCTTTATCTTGCCTGTAGCACGTCCCCCTATTTTCTGCAGATTCATTGGCCTCCCTAAAAGACTTCTTAAACATCACTACCCATAGCAGCCCGTTCCAGTCACCTACCACTCTGTTATAAAAAAAAACTTGTCTCTCATTTCTTTAAACTCTTTCTAGCAACTTAAATACATGCCCTATAGTATTTGACGTTTCTACCCTGGGGAAAAGATATTGACTGCCTACCCTATCCATCTCTCATAGTTTTGTAAAATTCTGTCAGGTATGATGATAGCCTGGAAGAGAGGCCATCTGTCTGAAATATCAATTATTTTTATTTCTCTACAGATGCTGCCTGATGTGCTAAGCATTTCAATATTCTTTGATATTAGAATCAGAATCAGATTCAGGTTTATTATCACTGCTATGTGCCATGAGATTTGTTAACTTAGCAGCAGCAGTTCAATGCAATACATAATATAGAAGAAGAAGGAGGAAATAAATAAATAAGATCCATTATCTGCAACATTTTGCTTTGGGATTTTTTAAAACTTGATTACCTCTAAGTCCTGAAGTTTGATTGGTGTGAATTCTACTAAGCTTCATGAAAGTATATTGGATAGAATTCACTACATAGCTGAAAAAATGTTCTCAGAAATATCCTTTAACAGAAGAGGCAGGAATATTTTCAACATGGAAAACTCCTGGATCTCTAGTGTAAAATCTTTTCAGCACTTTCACAATCATGAAAATTATTTCACTTTGAAAAATCTAATGAGCTTTTTTCATTTCATGGATGGCCTAGAAATGCCATTTAATAACACAGCTGCAGCACATTTGAAAATAAATACAAGTCAGAGTTGGATAAAATTGAATCCACTTCTAGTCCACTTTGTACCAGATGGGTAATTTAACATCTGATATTCCGGTAAGATTTTTGTTAGCACTGGAAACATTGTTCAGACATAAAACTCCCTCGATATCTGACAATCATCTCCAGCATGATTTACTAATTCACTTCTGAATAATGACAGTTTTTGTTCACTGATTGATCTTGTTTTTCCTGGAACAATGCAAAGTGAAAGCGCATAATGCAACCTCTGCTGGCTGATCCCAAGCACAGTAGCCACACTGCTTACCCTAGATACTGTCCATGCAGTGACTTCAATGACTTCTCCACATTCAAAATTGACTTCCAGTATCTAACGTTCAATGATTTTGTTGGATAATAAGGAAACGGACCCAAGAGTCCTTGTAAATCACCTCAACAATTTCATCAATACATTGTTACCTTTTCAAAAAAGCTCTAATTGATCATATTTATTGAGATACAGTGCGGAATGGCCCTTCCAGCCCTTTTGGCCATGTCGCCCAGCAATCCCACGGAACAATATACACGGAATCTCTTCTGCCTAATCACGGAACAATATACAATGAACAATTAACCTACTAACTGCTGTGTCTTTGAACTATGGGAGCAAACCAGAGCACCGGGAGGAAACCCACGCGGTCACGGGGAGAACATACTAACTCCTTATAGGCAGTGGTGAGAATTGAACCCTGGTCACTGGTACTGTAAAGCTACCAACTATGCTACCATGCCACCTCCAACAGGATCTACCACTGATGCATCCATGCTGACTATTCCTGATCAATCCTTGCCATTCCAAGATAAGATTGATCCTGCCAATCAGAAAGTTCTCCAGTAATGTTCTTACCACTCATGTTAGACTGGCCTGTAATTACTTGGGGTATCCCTGCTGCCTTTCTTACAGGAATGTACCATATATGCTGTCTTCCAGATTTTGGCAGCACACGTGTAGCCAGTGAAGATTTAAATCTATGACGGTTCTCCACCAACCTGCCTAGGCCCCCTTAACACTCTACCGTCCCATCAATGCAGCTTTATAACGAGGAATCATCTTTCTCCAGTAGGTGGAAGAATATTGCTCACATTCTGCATTTGGCCCTTTAACGGCTGTCACTTGAGATCAAAATTTCTAAAGAAAACAGTTCTATCCTTGTTAATGTAGTCCCTTATCTCAGAGGCCATCCTCAAAAATTTTTTCTTACTTTACTTACTTTCCTTTATGCCTGCAGGCATTTAGTGAAGCAATGAAAGCCCTCCTTCTCCGTCTGTCCTTTTAATCTTGATGGTATTTAGGGCTCCCTTCATCATGCCAGTAGCTTTCTCTTGGGCAACCATGCAAGTCCCAGGTGGAGACTCAGGAATACCACCACACCAAGATGTAGAAGGATTCTTCATTGCTATTTCCGTAACAGTTTTGTTTGACCAGTCTGGGTTGTTAGTCCTGAGCTGAACCCTGAAACCTGAAGGATGGGTGGACCACTCTTAGTCTGGTCTCTACCATTTGACCTGTTTGGCATGGATGACCCTACCAAGAGCCAAAGTATAAAGCCCTGATTGCAGTCAACATAACTCTTCGGGTCATTGAGGCATGCAAATCTCCAAAGCACGTCAAGGCTGTGGTTCTCCTGGAGAAAAATGTATTTTCTAGTCCCTCTCTAATGTCTTCACATCCTTTCTGGAGATGCTGGCTTTGCCTTTACACCTTTGGGTTGATGATGGCTCTCAGCATAATAATCTCATCAATCCCATTGCTCCTGCCCTTCAGAGGGGAAGGGATGGTGTTGGAGTGGAGGGGTGATAATTTGGTCTGCTAATAACCTTCCGAAATCACTATTTGTGGAGTATATTCCAATGATTTTTTTGTGAATAGTATCTAAATGATAATTTAGGTGCTGAGTTTATTTTGGAAGAGGTTTCTGACCATTCAGATTTAAGATAAAAATTTCAGTTGCCTAAATGGACTAGAGCAATGGCAGGGTAGACTGGAAGGTTAGATCTCATGGGATCCAGGGGGAGATAATGGAATGGATTCATATTTTGTTCAGTGCTAGGAAGCAGAGGTTACATAGAACATAGAAGAGTACAACACATTGCAGGCCCTTTGGCCCACAATGTTGTGCCGACCCTCAAATCCTGCCTTCCATATAACCCCCCACCATAAATTCCTCCATATACCTGTCTAGTAGTCTCTTAAACTTCACTAGTGTATCTGCCTCCACCACTGACTCAGGCAGTGCATTCCACGCACCAACCACTCTCTGAGTAAAAAACCTTCCCCTAATATCCCCCTTGAACTTCCCACCCCTTACCTTAAAGCCATGTCCTCTTGTATTGAGCAGTGGTGCCCTGGGGAAGAGGCACTGGCTATCCACTCTATCTATTCCTCTTAATATCTTGTACACCTCTATCATGTCTCCTCTCATCCTCCTTCTCTCCAGAGAGTAAAGCCCTAGCTCCCTCAATCTCTGATCATAATGCATACTCTCTAAACCAGGCAGCATCCTGGTAAGTCTCCTCTGTACCCTTTCCAATGCTTCCACATCCTTCCTATAGTGAGGCAACCAGAACTGGACACAGTACTCCAAGTGTGGCCTAACCAGAGTTTTATAGAACTGCATCATTACATTGCAACTCTTAAACTCTATCCCTCGACTTATGAAAGCTAACAACCCATAAGCTTTCTTAACTACCTATCTACCTGTGAGGCAACTTTCAGGGATCTGTGGATATGTACCCCGAGATCCCTCTGCTCCTCCACACTACCAAGTATCCTGCCATTTACTTTGTACTCTGCCTTGGAGTTTGTCCTTCCAAAGTGTACCACCTCACACTTCTCCAGGTTGAACTCCATCTGCCACTTCTCAGCCCACTTCTGCATCCTATCAATGTCTCTCTGCAATCTTCGACAATCCTCTACACTATCTACAACACTACCAACCTTTGTGTCATCTGCAAACTTGCCAACCCACCCTTCTACCCCCACATCCAGGTCGTTAATAAAAATCATGAAAAGTAGAGGTCCCAGAACAGATCCTTGTGGGACACCACTAGTCACAATCCTCCAGTCTGAATGTACTCTCTCCACCACGACCCTCTGCTTTCTACAGGCAAGCCAACTCTGAATCCACCTGACCAAACTTCCCTGGATCTCATGCCTTCTGACTTTCTGAATAAGCCTTATCAAATACCTTACTAAAATCCATGTAGATCACATCCACTGCACTACCCTCATCTATATGCCTGATCACCTCCTCAAAGAACTCTATCAGGCTTGTTAGACACGATCTGCCCTTCACAAAGCCATGCTGACTGTCCCTGATCAGAGCATGATTCTCTAAATGCCCATAGATCCTATCTCTAAGAATCTTTTTCAACAGCTTTCCCACCACAGACGTAAGGCTCACTGGTCTATAATTACCCGGACTATCCCTACTACCTTTTTGAACAGAGAGACAACATTCGCCTCCCTCCAATCCTCTGGTACCATTCCCGTGGACAACGAGGACATAAAGATCCTAGCCAGAGGCTCAGCAATCTCTTCCCTCGCCTCGTGGAGAAGCCTGTGGAATATTCCATCAGGCCCTGGGGACTTATCCATCCTAATGTATTTTAACAACTCCAACACCTCCTCTCCCTTAATATCAACATGCTCCAGAACATCAACCTCACTCCTATTGTCCTCACCATCACCAAGTTTTCTCTCATTGGTGAATACCGAAGAGAAGTATTCATTGAGGACCTTGCTCACTTCCACAGATTCCAGGCACATCTTCCCACCTTTATCTCTAATCGGTCCTACCTTCACTCCTGTCATCCTTTTGATCTTCACATAATTGAAGAATGCCTTGGGGTTTTCCTTTACCCGACTCGCCAAGGTTGATGGTCGATGGTTGTTTTTCAGACTGGAGGTCTGTGTCAAGTGGCGTGCCTCAGTGGTCATTTCTAGGTTCCTCTCTCATTCATATACTGCCTTTATTTGGATATGTTTAGCTAAACTTCCATCTCAAGTTGATCAAAATCATGGAACTCTCACCTAAATGTGAACTGGTCATCACTGCATGGACTGCAAGGGTCACAGTAAGCAATTTGTCATTGTACTCTCATAAGACAATCAGCAGCAACAAGAAATACACAATCAATTCAGAAATAACTTATTTCAACAGGGAAGCAATAAATAGAAATAGTTCAATGCCAGGGCTTTTGAAATGCCATATCAAAAAACAAAATCAGATTATCAGTGATAAACATGGATGGGTGAATGCTTGTATAAATATTTTGACTTTTGTTTGATAACTTAAAATCTCTGACCAACATATGTTTTGCTGCTAATGGGATTAACTGTAGCCTCTTCGAAGAGATGAAACAGATGGATTATTTGGTGTGATCCTTGCTTCCAAAAGTTCCAATGATTATAGATTATTCAACGATCCCTAAATACCCATTTTATAGAGTTGGGTCAAGAGAAGGTAATCCTTGGCTCAGGTTCCTGTCTGCACATGTTGTCATTCAGCAAGAGCTCTTGCACCTGAAGTGTCTGGGTGATTGGCTTCCAGATGTTTGTAATATTTCAACCGTTTAGTTAATTTAGTTATTATCACTATAGGAAGGATGTGGAAACATTGGAAAGGGTACAGAGGAGATTTACCAGGATGCTGTCTGGTTTAGAGAGTATGCATTATGATCAGAGATTAAGGGAGCTAGGGCTTTACTCTTCAGAGAGAAGGAGGATGAGAGGAGACATGATAGAGGTGTACAAGATAATAAGAGGAATGGATAGAGTGGATAGCCAGCGCCTCTTCCCCAGGGCACCACTGCTCAATACAAGAGGACTTGGCTTTAAGGTAAGGGGTGGGAAGTTCAAGGGGGATATTAGAGGAAGGTTTTTTACTCAGAGAGTGGTTGGTGCGTGGAATGCACTGCCTGAGTCAGTGGTGGAGGCAGATACACTAGTGAAGTTTAAGAGACTACTAGACAGGTATATGGAGGAATTTATGGTGGGAGCTTATATGGGAGGCAGGGTTTGAGGGTCGGCACAACATTGTGGGCCGAAGGGCCTGTACTGTGCTGTACTATTTTATGTTTATGTTTATAAAAGTTAGGGCACATAAAATATCGGAATTTTAAGGAAGAAAATGCAAAATATGCTTAGGTGAATTTTTTCTGGTAAATATTACCTTGATCACTGTATGATAGTTATTTTTTCTCTATCTCATGCATAAATGTAATGTTTTACTGCAGCATGGACACAAAATTATACTCTCAACAATAATAAAAACATTAAATTATGGTTTGGAAGCATCTGTGGCGACAAAAACAGTTAAGTTCTGATGGAAAGCACTGACCTGAAATATTAACTCTGCTTCTCCCTCCGCAGTTGCTGCCCAATTACTGGATATTTTCAGCACTTTTCTTATTTCAGCTTTCCGCCTTCAACATTTTTTTTTTGACTATATCCTCTACAGCTTTTTTTTTGTTTAACGTTCTTTCGTTCTCAGTGACACATTTATAGTTTACAGCTAGATACTTATGGAACACCCTTTTCATCAGATTCCCACCTGATTAGGGTTTTCCATCTTTTACATTAAATTTGCTAATTGATTCTAATAAGTATGGGTGTGATTCCCAAATGCTTTATACCGCACATGTTCCATGAATGAAACTAACGTAAGTGAAGTGCTAAAAATCCCACAGCCTGTAAGTTTCAATAAGTAGCATTTTTGACATTGAAATTCACAATCAGCTACTGTATAGAATTTTGGATTATTCATTGCAAGGCGCATAATGTCTTTGATTGTGTCATCATTTTATCGTATTGCTGGGAGAATAAATTTTCATTTTTGGCATCAATATTTGGAATTGGTGCTTAATAAGGGTTGCTCATCTTTTGAGAATTAGGGATGTGAATGAAGTTTCTTGCAATGTGAATAAATTGCCTATAGTACCTCACAAACAAAGCAAATGCTTGGGGAAGTATGCCATCACAGGATTTTGGTTCTTAAGCACTGCAGAAGGCTGTGCCATCTGCTTGAATTTGACATGTAGAGCAAACCAGTTGTGGTAGTACACCTATAACCCATTCATCATAGCCCTGAAAGATGGTACTTCAAACTGAATGCAATTTAAAATAGGGTATCCTGTGATATTAATCAATTGGCTGTGCACAGGTGTTTCAACTTGGCCCTGAATTGACAACCTGTAAATCCTCAGCTTTGTTCAAGTTTATTTGTTTGCAGTTCTGAGCAGACTGTGGTGGCACTAATTAAACTGATAAGAATCCAAAGTGCACAGATGATACATATGTTTAAAGACTAATATTGAAGTTATGATTGTCTGTGGACTGCAGTTATCCAAAGTGATAGACAGGAGAATAAGATGCAAATGATCTTCCACATACTTTTGTTTTATTTCAACATAATGGAACAACAACTCAACCATTTCTTTACGGTTCTTAATTGGTGTAATGTTTAAAATTTGGTTGGGAAGAAAAAAACATTTCAGGATGTATTTATATACATTTCTCTGACATTAAATGCACCTTTGAAACCTTTGAAACATTTGTGCAGAACTGATGATGGTAACAGTTTTGATTAGAGTCATAGAGAACTACAGCTCAGAAACAGGCTCTTTGGCCCATCTAGTCTGTGCTGAACCATTTAAATTGCCTAGTCCCATTAACCTGCTCCTGAACCGTAGCCTTCATATCCTTTAGGTACCTATACAGATTTTTCTTAAACATTGAAACCAAAGTTGCATCCATCACTTTTGCTGGCAGCTCATTCCACAGTCTCACCACCTTCTGAGTGAAGTTTCCCCTCCAGCTCCCCTTAGACATTTCACCTTTCATGCTTAACCCATGACTAGTTGTAGTCTCAGCCAAAACTCAGTGAAAAAAACCCGTTTGCATTTACCCTATCTATACACTCATAGTTTTGAATACCTCTATTAATTCTCCCCTTAATCTTCTAAGTTCTAGAGAATAAAGTTCCAACCTATTCAATCTTTCCTTATAACTCAGGTCCTCCAGTCCTGGCAACATCTTTGTAAATTTTCACTTGCAAATTTTACCCCTTCAATATTACTTACACCATTCCTGTAGGTAGGTGACCAAAATTGCACACAATACTTCAAATTAGGCCCCACCAATGTCTTATACAAGTTCAACAGAACATCCCAACTTCTGTACTCAATACTTTGATCTATGCAGGCCGATATGCCAAAAGCTTTCTTTACGACCTTATCTACCTGTGATGCCACTTTCAATGAATTATGAACCTGTATTCCCAGATCCCTTTGTTGTACCACACTCCTCAGTGTCTCACTGTTCACTGTGTGAGACCTATCTAGATTGCTCCTACCAAAGTGCAACACCTCACACTTGTCTGCTTTAAATTCTATCTGACAGTTTTCAACACAGTTTTCCAGCTGGTCCAGATTCTGCTGCAAGAGCTGATACTCTTCCTCACTGTCCACTGCACCCCCATTCTCTGCAAACCTGCTGATCCATTTCACCACATTATTATTCAGATCATTGATAAACAGTAGATGACAAAGAACAACGGACCCAGCACCAGTCACTGTGGGGCTCCGCTGGTCACAGGCCTCTGGTCAGAGAGGCAACCATCTAATACCACTCTCCGGCTTCTCCCACAAATCCAATTTACTACCTCATCTTCAATGCCAAGTAACTGAACCATTCTGACCCACCTCCCATGCGGAACTTTGTCAAGTGCCTTGTTAAAGTCTACGTAGACAACATCCACTGCCTTGCCTTCATCAACATTTCTGGTAACTTCCTCAAAAAACTCTTTAAGATTGGTTAGTCATGATCTACTATGCATAAATATTTGGATATACAGGGACTATCCCCAATTAGTCCATGAATATCCAAATATTCATCTATCAGGTCCCTTAGAATACCTGCCAATAACTTTTCCACTGCTGATGTCAGGTGCACTGGCCTATAATTTCCTTTAAGAGCGGAACAACATTAGCTATCTTCCAATACTCTGACACCTCACCTGCCCGTAAGAAATTGCCCCTGTAATTTCTGCACTTGCCTCCCACAGGGTCTGAGAGAACACCTTGTCAGGCCCTGGTGATCAGCCCATCATGATTTGACTCAAGACAGCAAATACCTCCTCATCTGTAATCTGTATAGGGGTCTACAACCTCACTGCTGCTTTGCCTCAATTTAAAGACTCTGTATCCATCTCCTGAATAAATACAGATGCAAAGAATCCATTTAAAATCTCCCCCATCTCTTCTGGCTCCACACATAGATTACCATTCTGATTCTTTTTAAAAAATTTATTATTGTTTAATACTTTAAGCATGAGAGAGTTTTAATTTTGTGCCTAGCTGTTTATTGCTAAAAGTTTGGAATATATTGTCCCATTTTAGTTGATTTAGTCCAGCAAAGCTCAAATAATCAGATTCTCATTCTTTTAATTTTCAGATCCTGATTGGGATTTATTTTGGTTATGATGTCTGAAAAGAAAATATGTGTAACCAATAGAAGCCAATTAATTTAATTGTTTTCACATTACTTAGAAACATACTATGCTGTAATTATGTTATACTAAAACACTCCTTTCCACCTCAATGAGAAAAATTAGTAAATATCATTCCTTGATCAGTCTCACTCAGCAACTTTGTGGTGGAGATAATTTGAATGAAAATTGCCAAGAATGGGTAACATTGCATTGACCCAGCAGGCAAGATGGAGTTCTTTCTTGTAAAGACAAAAAACAGAAAATACTAGGAAAACTCAGCAGGTTAGGCCACATCATTGGAAAGAGAAAGAGAGTTAATATTTCAGAGCATTGGGTGAAACAACACAGAAACCGGCCCTTAGGCCTATAGTCCGTGAGCCAGTAGGGTTGGTCAGTACCATCTGAGGGGAATAATGCTCATAGTGATTTTTTGGCAAGGTATACATCTCTAGAGTTAGAAAATATGTGATAGCATTGCACCAGTGGTAGCTTTAATACTTCAAATAAGTAATCACTTTTTCTATATATTCCATATTAACATCAGTACAGCAGAACATGTTATCCCACCCGCCAAAAAGTAAAAAACCTCATTTGGAGAGATTTCTGGAGCTTATCAATGTCATGATATTTTCCATATTGTTGTATCAAATCAAAACAATCTTAAGCTTTTTTCATAGCATGTAGAATTACAGTACAATAATTCAAATGTAGGGTTCCACACGGCCATAACTTAGGCCCCATTTGGGCAGAAGACACTGGTGGGAGTTGTGTACAGGCCACCTAACAGTAGTAGTGAGGTCAGGGATGGTATTAAACAGGAAATTAGAAATGTGTGCAATAAAGGAACAGCAGTTATAATGGGTGACTTCAATCTACATGTAGATTAGGTGAACCAAATTGGTAAAGGTGCTGAGGAAGAGGATTTCTTGGAATGTATGTGGGATGGTTTTTTGAACCAACATGTCGAGGAACCAACTAGAGAGCAGGCTATTCTGGACTGGGTTTTGAGCAATGAGGAAGGGTTAATTAGCAATCTTGTCGTGAGAGGCCCCTTGGGTAAGAGTGACCATAATATGGTGGAATTCTTCATTAAGATGGAGAGTGACATAGTTAATTCAGAAACAAAGGTTCTGAACTTAAAGAGGGGTAACTTTGAAGGTATGAGACGTGAATTAGCTTAGATAGACTGGCAAATGACACTTAAAGGATTGACGGTGGATATGCAATGGCAAGCATTTAAAGGTTGCATGGATGAACTACAACAATTGTTCATCCCAGTTTGGCAAAAGAATAAATCAAGGAAGGTAGTGCACCCGTGGCTGACAAGAGAAATTAGGGATAGTATCAATTCCAAAGAAGAAGCATACAAATTAGCCAGAGAAAGTGGCTCACCTGAGGACTGGGAGAAATTCAGAGTTCAGCAGAGGAGGACAAAGGGCTTAATTAGGAAGGGGAAAAAAGATTATGAGAGAAAACTGGCAGGGAACATAAAAATGGACTGTAAAAGCTTTTATAGATATGTAAAAAGGAAAAGACTGGTAAAGACAAATGTAAGTCCCCTGCAGACGGAAACAGGTGAATTGATTATGGGGAGCAAGGACATGGCAGACCAATTGAATAATTACTTTGGTTCTGTCTTCACTAAGGAGGACATAAATAATCTTCCAGAAATAGTAGGGGACAGAGGGTCCAGTGAGATGTAGGAACTGAGCGAAATACATGTTAGTAGGGAAGTGGTGTTAGGTAAATTGAAGGGATTGAAGGCAGATAAATCCCCAGGGCCAGATGGTCTGCATCCCAGAGTGCTTAAGGAAGTAGCCCAAGAAATAGTGGATGCATTAGTGATAATTTTTCAAAACTCGTTATATTCTGGACTGGTTCCTGAGGATTGGAGGGTGGCTAATGTAACTCCACTTTTTTAAAAAAGGAGGGAAAGAGAAACCGGGGAATTATAGACCGGTTAGCCTAACGTCGGTGGTGGGGAAACTGCTGGACTCAGTTATCAAGGATGTGATAACAGCACATTTGGAAAGTGGTGAAATGATCGGACAAAGTCAGCATGGATTTGTGAAAGGAAAACCATGTCTGATGAATCTCATAGAATTTTTTGAGGATGTAACTAGTAGAGTGGATAGGGGAGAACCAGTGGATGTGGTATATTTGGATTTTCAGAAGGCTTTTGACAAGGTCCCACACAGGAGATTAGTGTGCAAACTTAAAGCACACGGTATTGGGGGTAAGGTATTGGTGTGGGTGGAGAGTTGGTTAGCAGACAGGAAGCAAAGAGTGGGAATAAACGGGACCTTTTCAGAATGGCAGGCTGTGACTAGTGGGGTACCGCAAGGCTCAGTGCTGGGACCCCAGTTGTTTACGATATATATTAATGACTTGGATGAGGGAATTAAATGCAGCCTATCCAAGTTTGCGGATGACACGAAGCTGGGTGGCAGTGTTAGCTGTGAGGTGGATGCTAAGAGGATGCAGGGTGACTTGGATAGGTTGGGTGAGTGTGCAAATTCATGGCAGATGCAATTTAATGTGGATAAATGTGAAGTTATCCACTTTGGTGGCAAAAATAGGAAAACAGATTATTATCTGAATGGTGGCCAATTAGGAAAAGGGGAGGTGCAACGAGACCTGGGTGTCATTATACACCAGTCATTGAAAGTGGGCATGCAGGTACAGCAGGCGGTGAAAAAGGCGAATGGTATGCTGGCATTTATAGTGAGAGGATTTGAGTACAGGAGCAGGGAGGTACTACTGCAGTTGTACAAGGCCTTGGTGAGACCACACCTGGAGTATTGTGTGCAGTTTTGGTCCCCTAATCTGAGGAAAGACATCCTTGCCATAGAGGGAGTACAAAGAAGGTTCACCAGATTGATTCCTGGGATGGCAGGACTTTCATATGAAGAAAGACTGGATGAACTGGGCTTGTACTCGTTGAAATTTAGAAGATTGAGGGGGGATCTGATTGAAACGTATAAGATCCTAAAGGGATTGGACAGGCTAGATGCAGGAAGATTGTTCCGATGTTGGGGAAGTCCAGAACGAGGGGTCACAGTTTGAGGATAGAGGGGAAGCCTTTTAGGACCGAGATTAGGAAAAACTTCTTCACACAGAGAGTGGTGAATCTGTGGAATTCTCTTCCACAGGAAACAGTTGAGGCCAGTTCATTGGCTATATTTAAGAGGGAGTTAGATATGGCCCTTGTGGCTACGGGGGTCAGCGGGTATGGAGGGAAGGCTGGTGCGGGGTTCTGAGTTGGATGATCAGCCATGATCATAATAAATGGCGGTGCAGGCTCGAAGGGCTGAATGGCCTACTCCTGCACCTATTTTCTATGTTTCTATGTTTCTAAAATGAATATATTTAATCAAAGACTGCTTTCCATACTTTGTTTTCCAAACTTTCATAAACTATTAATAATCATAATAATTTTCCAAGTCTTTCATGTCTTCCACATCTTCATCTGAACATTCCACACTCTCTGAGGTGGATGCCTGGTTCTCACAGTCTGCCAGTCTACACATGTCAGTACACCTGAGGCCACTTGCAACACATATTCATCTTGGGAGTGAACATTCTTTTGGACAGTTATAGGCCAGTGGATCCAGGACGGCATCGGGTGTTGGCTGGCCTTCCATCCAGTGCACCACCAGTTTCCTCTTCTCTCTCCATCTTCCATCCTCTGCCAACAGGGCTTGTCACTTGTGGGTTCTTCTCCAAACATCTTCTCCATATACCAGCCTGGTAGTTGGCTCGCTGTGCATGTTTTGTTAAGCAGTCCTTGCATGGTGGGAGTTGATGACTTTCGATTTCACCTTTTTTGGCACAGAAAAGGTGATACCTGAGCTCATTAACCTTGGTGGTCGAGGCTTTTGGGACATACAGGAGACATGTAAATGCCTCCAGTTTGTCCATCAGTTCTGGGGAGAGGTCCCATTCCTGACCCAACTCTAAGAATGTGTCCTGAGTTTCCCTGTTGCTGGTCAGAAGTTTTAGGGCACTTGTCTTCCCTTTGCCTGCAAAAGCGCTTACAGTGTCACATCCTGTATATGCGTGCAACCCGATGAGAGCCCTACAAACCTTTATGCCAACAGTGGCAGCAACCTTCCTGATGTCTACAAGCCTTGTACGGGTTCTAGTGCCACACTTCTGGAACAATGGGGTCTCAATCTTGTCACAAAATGCTAAAGGCATGATAAAGACATCTGTGTCTTCTGAGCAGATCACTACAGATTGGTGTCCCTCTCTTGTGGCATGGGCAGCATGGAGAAGTAGGCGGCCATCTGCTTCTTCTTGTTGACACTGAAGAGCTGACACCTCCTCACTGTCTTCAGATGTGATTCTGTAACATTTGTCCTTCACAGTTGCAAACAGAATCTTCTGCTGTAGCTTTGCTCTGTACTCCGCCTTCCTCCATTCATGGACTATGAAGCTCATGAGACTATTTTTGTTACTGACTTTGGTCAGGAAGCTCCTCCACTGCCTCACCATCTGTGTGCCTGATACCTTGCAACTCATGACCAGTCTCTTCACCCCATAGAGATTTTTCACTATTCTTGACAGAGTTCTCCTTGTACGTGCAGAACACAACATCTATTCTGCTACTTTGATTGCCTTCTTTCAGAGCCTGGTTTGTTCCCTGGTTGGGAGAGGCTGTGGGCCAACACGTGCACCTGCTACATATACTTCCAGTTCTTGGTCCTCAGTGGTGACCAATCTCTGCTTCAGTTTCTCAATGTGTGGAAGCTCAGTTCTTGGCAGATATGGTCCATAGACATTGGCCTGTACCACTATGCCATTGCCTCTATGTGATGTACCCTTTCCAGTGAGAGTTTCCTCAAGTCTATCGATATTGTCCCATGCAAGACTGGTGAAGACATGAGGCTTGATGGAGGCAGAAAGCTACCACCGCGGCAATGCTATCTCATATTTTCTAGCATGAGGTGTGTATACCTTGCCCAAAATCACTATAAGAATTATTCCCCCCAGATGGTACCGGTGGCCCAAATTTGGGGTCCTGGCTCACAGACTATATCTGTCCATGCTGACCGCAACATACACCCTGCTAGTTGCCTGTGTTTAGCTGGTTAACTCTAACAGCCCTTCCCTTCTATGTACCCACTCAAATGCCTCTTATGTGTCGCAATTGTAGCAATATGTCTCTTACGTGTTGTAAATGTTACCATATGTTGAAAAGAATATGATCATCCACCTTACCCACACCTCTCATGATTTTATATACTTCTCTGAGGTTACCACTCATTCTCCTTTGCTCCAAGGAATCTTCAGATCACACTTTGATCCAGTGTGGCCAACCTTTCGCTATAACTCAAGCTCTATAGTCCAGGCAACGTCCTCATAAATCTGCCTTCTGCACCATCTCCAGCTTGACAATGGCTTTCCTATTACAGAGTAACCAAAACTGTACATAACGCTCTAAGTGTGGTCTCACTAACTGCACTATAATGTCCCTACCCAGAAACTTGATGTCCTGACTGATGAGGGCCAGCACTTTCGTCACCATCCTGTCTCTTACCCAGAGAACAGTGCACTTGTACTTTCTGGTCCCTCTGTTCTACAAAGAACTAAACAATGATGCTCATCGCATGAAAAATGTATGTAAGATATCAGAATTATTCCTTGCTTTTGCATATCAAGCAGAATATTTCCACCCGGATATCTTCAGATAAAAAAGCCTGCAGATGCTGGAGCACTCGGGTGCGGAAAACAGAAATTTGGGACAGACCTCTAGTTCTATTTTTTTCAATTGTCCTCAGTCAAGGATTCAAATGGGAAGTGAATGAATCTTCTGGGATTGCACTGTATTGGGTTGAAACCATGAGTCAAACTAGAGTACTGCTTAGCATGGTGTTAATGGGGCTCAGCAGACATTTCTACTGGAATTTTCCAACACGAGATAGCAACTGGAAGCTCCCCTCTTCTGCAACTCCTGCAGCGGAATATGGTTCCATAAATTTTAGAACATTTGGGACCACAAGAAGAAATCCATAGAATAGTCATCAGAGTCATTAAAATTATCTGAATGTAATCCCTACAGAGGACAATTATAAAAATAATTAACTTAAAGTTTGTCAAAATAGAATGCTTCACTTCACTTTGATGTTTATAATAAAGCAGATTATAAGAAGTTTCCTTGATTGATGCGCCTCAGTGGTTTGTATTCATGGATAGAAATGAATTATCTCTCCAGAGGCACTCCATTGGGACTGAGGATGATCGGTTTCCACTCTGCCTTTGTGGATTCAGAGACATTGGTCTCATCTGCCTGGTTAAGGAGATGATAGAAATAGAACATCTTCCCAAAGTTTATTATCAAACACTTGCATCTCTCTACTTTGTCATAACATGTTTTATTCGCTTACTGCAAATATGGAGCCTACTTTATTTAGAACTATTCATATTCTCTATATAATTATTCAAGTAACATTTCACATCGTTAGTGTGCAGGCCAATGTGAAATTCTGTTTATGCCAGGAACAGAAAAGTAAAGATTTTTTGTTTCGTAATGCAAAACCAATTTGGAAATGGAGAGAATGAATATCTTTAGCAAATGTTGTTTGACCCTAAGATGTGTCATGAAGTTCTTCATATGGACTCAACTGTTGTGGATTGCAATTATCGTTGTTATAGGGTTTGATAGGGCATCAATCTGTTCATGATATTAACTTGTAATAGGCATCCATTAGTCTCATGAGACCATGGATTTGCGCCTTGGAAGGTTTCCAGGGTGCAGGCCTGGGCAAGGTTGTATGGAAGACCGGCAGTTGCCCATGCTGCAAGTCTCCCCTCACCAAGGGAAGGGCATTAGGACCCATACAGCTTGGCACCGGTATCGTCGCAGAGCACTGTGTGGTTAAGTGCCTTGCTCAAGGACACATATGCTGCCTCAGCCAAAGCTCGAACTAGCGACCTTCAGATCAGTAGACGAACGCCTTAACCACTTGGCCACACGCCAACACGTGGTTGTAAAAAGCACTGATATATGAATATCTTTTATTAGTGGTGCTGTTTGGAGAGTAATAGGGCCAAAGATTCTGAGAGGACTCTTTCCTCTTGTACAAATTGTGGCATGACATCATCAACACTATTTGTCTTTCTGGAATAGGTAAATAGATTTACAGTTGGAAGTGAATTTATTATCAAGGTACTTATACAGTATGTCACTATGTACAACCCTGAGATTCATTTTCTTGCTGCCATTCACAATAGAACAAATACAGCAGAATCAATAAAAAACTACACACAAACAAAGCTGACAAACAACCAAAGTGCAAAAGAAGACAATGCATGCAAATAGGTAAATACATACATACTAACAACATGAGTGGTAGAATCCTTGAAAGTGAGTCCACAGGTTAAGGAATCAGTTCAGATTTGAGGAAGGTGAAATTATCCACGCTGGTTCAAGAGCATGATGGTTGAAGGGTGTTGTCTGTGACTTACTTCAGAACGGCAGTGAGAAGAGAGCATGGCCTGGATGGCGGGTGTCCTTGATGATGGATGCTGCTTTCTTGTGGCAGCACTTCTTGTAGATGTACTCAATGGTGGAGAGCAATCATAGGCTTAGACCTTGCAATTACTAGGAAGTAGAATGACTTTAGCCAAATACACTTCATATTATCCATTATAGCTGAGTGAGAGTCAAAAAAGCTCTCATTCCATCATTTCATTAAATATAAACTAAAAATATCAAAAGAGGTAGAGTCGTGTAAAAAAAACTCAGCCACTTATCTCAAACGCTTGTGTGAAGTAGTCAACTGAATTTGACATAAAGTGTAATCTAACCAATAATAAAGATGTCATTATAAAATAAAATGGATTTGGAAATTAATCACTAGTGTAAGAAAACTTAGACCACAAGACAGGGGAGCAAAATTAGGCCACTCAGCCCATCAAGTCTGCTCTGCCATTCTATTGAGTCTGATCCGACATTCCATCATGGCTGATCCTGGATCCCACTCAACCCCATACACCTGCCTTCCATCCATCATGCAAATCAGATATTCACCCTTCTCTCCATTGATTCTATACACATTTTCTGCTGCTTTAGGAAAACAGCTAACATGACAAAGGACCCCTTCCACCCTGGTCATTCTCAATTCTCCCTCCTACCATCGGGCAGAAGGTACAAATGCTTAAGAACATCAGCCACTAGGGCCCAAGCACAGCTTTATCCCCGTTGTTATTAGGCTTTTGAATGGAACTCTTATACCATAAAGATGAACTTTGATTCATCTTTACCTCATTATAGCCTTCACACATTATTCATTTACCTTCACTGCACTTTGTCTGTAACTGTGATCCTATATTCTGCATTCTGTTTTTCCATTTTGTACCATTTCAATGTAATCATGTATCTAGGTGGCCTTCAGACAAAAGCTTTCCATTGTATCTTAGTACATGTGACAATAAGTGAAAAGAGCTAATATTGCACATGCTGTATGTAAATAATCATGGGTGAAAGTTACAGTGTAAATTCAGAAATTTAATCACATAAACACTTGGCGGTGGCGTCCAGGCCCAGAGCGTATCAATGCGACAGGGCCCAGGTCCAAGTACGAGGAACGATTTAAATGCTGGGCTGGGTGGATTGAAAACTTGGGGCCGGAGGCAAGGGTCGGGCTGGTTCTGCTCGTTGCTTTACAGCATTTGTTCCGCTCTTCTCTGTACTAAGGTTGAGGCTGTGGGCCTACTCTGGCTGCACCAGACTTTGTGTCTGGCGAGCTCCACAACTTCTTGCTCCGCTGTGTGATGAAACTGAGACTGAGGCTGTGGGCCTGCTCCGGGCTTTGTGTCAGAATGCCATTGCTTGCTTTTATTGCTTACATGATTTGTGTGTTTTTTTTTCTCTCTGCAAATTGGGTGTTTGTTGGTCTTTTTTTTTAATGGGTTCTTTTGGGATTCTTGTTTTGTGACTGCCTGTAAGGAGAGGAAACTCAAGGTTATATAATTTATACATACTTTCATAATAAATGTACTTTGAAATTTAAACATAGATCTTTTATTTTCTTACCTCTCTGATGCTGTTTATCTCTTCATCAATCTTTTTTAAACCTGAATCATTTTAAAGTGACGATTACCAGCTGCTATTCTTCAAGATGTTTTCCAGCAGAATTACGTAAATAAACTGGCTGGCTGGTGGCGCAATAGCATCAGCGCCGGACTCCAGAGCGTTCGAATCCAAGTCGGGCCACCCCCGCCGAGCTTGCTTTCCATCCGTGCTGGGTTGAGCGTCGAGCTAGCCACTCGGCCTCATTAAAAAAAAGGGTAGAGTCAGGAACGTTCATATCATGACCCGGTTAATCTGAAAGGAGACTAACCCTGACATCATGTGCCAGATGAGAATGGCTGACTGTCTGGTGCGACACACTAAAAGAAAATTAAAAAAAACTTAAATAAATTTTACTTAGTTTTCATATTCATAAAATTTATTTGAAGTTTATTTCTATCACCAGGCAAGACTAGTTCAATTGGGCAGTGCCCTGCAGGCTCCAATATGTGTTTTATAAATGGTGTTATCTTCTTCAAGAAAGATTCAACATTCCTCAATGCGTAACAATTAAAATGCCTGTACAGTCCCAGTCCAATCAAAAATGAAAACATAATATTTATATTAATACCAGCTCAAGTGTTGCAGTTTACAGGCTGTTAAAGGATCCAGAGGAGAGTTGCGCTGAACTTTCTAGCCTGCACCCACATGTATTGAACACAAGAGGGAAGGTGACTAAATAACTAAAAAAAAAGGCAGATCTTGCAAATCTGAGAGGAAAGAGAAAATTCTGGAAATCCTCAGCTGATCAGTCAGTATGTGTTGAGATAAAGACATGGAGGGTGCTGATATGGTACCCTTACCTGGAATCTCCACATGTGTTCTCTCTGCACCTGTCCTTACCCAGTCCGGGATCCATCCCATCGGCCCCAAGTATTCCAGATGCCAGCAGCACGGACTGACTGACAGTAAGTCCACTGGTAGCTCACTAAGAAAGCAATAACCGCAAATCACTGGGGAACACTTTGGTAGCCAACAATCAGCTGTTGGCTGCCAACCTTGCCAGCACTAAAGATAATGAGAGTTTCAAATTTTGCTGACATTTGGAGATATTTAAAACTGCAGAAATTCAAGAAAATGAGAATGCCTTAAAATTTAAAAACATAAAATTGAACCAAGTAAAACACTATGAATAATTAAATTGATAACACTAAAACAGATTTCTTTTTTTAAAGCAGCAACTTACTCTCCTCCTTGCCTTCTAGTCCATAGCCTTGTAATCACCATTGAATGCTATAGTGTCACCTGGTCTGATCTGGCTCAGGAGCGAAGAGGTGATAGAAAAGCCAATAAATAAATAAATAAATACATGCAGATGCTGAAAATCTGAAATAAAGTAGAGAATTCCAGAAATACTCAGCAGTGCAGGCAGCAGAGGTATAGAAAAAAAAAGAGGTAATGTCTTGGGTCAAGAGATAAATAGCTGGAGGCAGTATCTGTGGAGGTGAAGGAATTGCTGACATTTTGGAACAAGGCCCTGAGAGTGCAAAGGGGAGATGGCCAGTTTAAAGAGGTGAGGGGAAGGGTGAGACAAGAGCTGGCAAGCAATAGGTGGATCCAGAATAAGGAGGGATTGATGGCCAGATGGAGATGGGTGTGGGAGTGAGGGGTGAATATAGCGACAGAAACTGTGATGTGATTTTTGGAGACAACATAGGACTGCAGATTATGATATCTGATAAAACAGGAGGGTGATGAATGGAACCAGTTTAGGGAAGGATGCTGGCCAGGGGTGCAGTGCTAGCTGGAGCGCGTCCGGCAACTCTTTAAGATAAAAGACGAAATAAGCTAATTAATTGGGTGCCGCCCAGGGTGATTTGAGTATCTCAGATATTGCTGATATCCTCAGATTTTTACACACAACAGACTCTGAAATTTACAAAGAATGGTGCCAAAAACAAAAAAGCATCCAGCAAGTGGATTTAACAAGATGTTATCGCTCACAGAACAGCCACTCGCTGGATTTCTTTTTTTGTTTTTGGCACCATTCTTTGTAAACTCCAGAGTCTGTTGTGCATAAAAATCCCAGGAGATCAGCAGTTTCTGAGATACTCAAATCACCCTGGGCGGCACCAAATTAATTAGCTTGTTTATTTCGGCTTTTTTCTTAAGGAGGTGCCGGACGCGCTCTGGCTAGCACTGCATCCCTGATGCTGGCAGATCAGAACAGAGGGGAGCGAGGTAGGATAATGGACTGAGTGGTTTGAGAGTGTGAGTGATAGGCAGCCACAACCAGATGGGGAAGGGAAAAGAAACTGGGAAACAAGGGACTTGTTGGGGGGGGGGGCGGTGGTGAGAGAACCTGCGTGGATCAGAAAGAGAGAGAAGGAAACAGAGGGTGCATGAGTTAACTGAAACCAGTGATTTCAGTGTTCATGCCACTGGGTTGCAGACAAACCAGGTACAACATGAGGTGTCTTGGCCCATTGCCTTTTCATCAGAACTGGCACAACTCATAAGTGCAATTTCCCTTGTAAAGAATGTGAGCAGTGGAGAGGACAAAGAATATTTGTTATGCTTAGAGACTCAAAGGGACTGAATGATACAAGTGAGGGTGGGGTTGCTGCCTGAGAGAAGATGGTGAAGGCTCAGCAATGAGCAGTCTGCAGGACAGGTAAACAAAAAACGTCATAGAGAAGTACAGCAGAGAAACAGACCCTTCGGCCCATCTAGACCATGCCGAAACCACTTAAACTGCTTATTCTCATTGAACTGCACTAGGACCATATCCCTCCATACCCTTAATATCTATGAGCCTATACAAACTTCTCTTAAAGTTGAAATCCAGCTTATATGCACCACTTGTGCTGGGAACTTATTCCATGCTCTCATGGCCCTCTTAGTGAAGAAGTTTCCCCTCATGTTCCCCTTAAACTTCTCACCTTTCACCCTTGACCATGACCTCTGGTTGTAGTTCCACCCAACTCAGTGGAAAAAGCCTTCTTGCATTTACCCCACCTATACCCCTTATAATTCTGTATACCTCTATCAAATCTCTTCTCAATCTTCTACATTCTAAGAAATAAAGTCCTAACCTATTCAATCTTTCCTTATAACTTAGGTTCTCCAAGCCTGGCAACATCACTGTAAACTTTCTCTGTACTCTTTCAACGTTATTTACGTCTTTCCCGTAGGCAGGTGACCAAAGCTGCACACAATGCTCCAACTTAGGCTTCACCAATGTCTTATTCAACTTCAGCATCCCACCTCCTGTACTTAATACATTGATCTATGAAGGCCAATGTGCCAAAAAGTTTCTTTATAACCCTATCTACCTATGATGCCTCTTTCAATGAATTATGGACCTGTATTCCCAGATCCCTTTGTTCTGCCACACTCCTCAGTGCCCTTCTGTTCACTGTGTAAGACCTATCCTGATTGGTCCTACTGAAGTGTAGCGCCTTGCATTTGTCTGCATTAAAGTCCTGGCATTTTTCAGCCCATTTTTCTGGCTGATCCCTCTGCAAGCCATGATAGCCTTCCTCGCTGTCCACTACACCCCCAATCTTGGTGTCATCAGTAAATTTGCTGATCCAGATCATTTAAATAGATGACAAACAATAATGGACCCAGTACTGATCCCTGCGGTACACCACTAGTCACAGGCCTCCAGTCAGAGAGGCAACCATCTACTACCACTCTCTGGCTTCTCCCACAAAGCCAATGTCAAACCAATTTACTACCTCATCTTGAATGTCGAGCGACAGAACCTTCTTGACCAACTTCCCATGTGGAACCTTGTCAAATGTAGACAACATCCTTTTTCCTGATAACTTCCTGAAAAAACCCTATAAGGTAGGTTAGACACGACCTACCATGCACAAAGCCATGTTGACTATCCTTAATCAGTCATGTCTATCCAAATATTCATATATATATATACAGCCCCTTAGAATACCTTCCAATAACTTTCCAACAACTGATATCAGACTCATTGACCTATAATTTCCTGGTTTATGTTAAGAGCCTTTCTTAAACAGTAGAACAGCACTGGCTATCCTCCAGTCTTCTGGTACATCTCCTGTTGATAAGGATGTTTTAAAAATGATGATTTAAATATTAAACAAGCAGAGAAGGCGAGATGAGAAAAAAGTAACAAAGAGCGATGTTGGAACAAGGTGATACAAAGTGTTGGATATGCCAAATACTATTGGAAATCTGAAATAACTACAGTTTCCCAATTTTACAAAGATCTTATCAGCCTCCTTAAAAAGCAATAATTAAAAGCAGTAAGCCATCTTCCAGGATGAGGAATTTCTGAGTTGATGTTTCAGGCCGAGGCCCTTCATCAGGTCTCCTTTACTGCGTTTACTCTTTTCCATAGATGTTGCCTGGCCTGCTGAGTTCCTCCAGCATTTTGTGCGTGTTGATTTAGATTTCCAGCATCTACAGATTTTGTCTTGTAAGGGAGTTGCTGTCTGATCCCTATATTGCTTGATTCAATTAGTCTTGAAATTGTAATGATTTTAGTCTTGAAAATATTCAAAGACTAAGCATTCTTGACCCTCTATTATTTTTATACGCTATTGATCCAAATCGTGTATTCCATTTCCTATAACTAAATGGAATCTCATTAGTGTATTATTTTTCCACGCAATGATATTTGAATATTAGGTCCATATGGATTGAACAGGCCTTCAGTGGCGTTAGCTAAGTTCTGTGTAAAGTTTCCGAAGTATTGCAATTTGTATATTGCTACCTTTAAGGCTGTTATTCTGGCAACCATTTATATCTCTGATTTGTTTTACTTATGCTATATAACTACTTCTGCCAGGAGCTGCAGTTAATTGAAGTTTGCTGAATTTAATCTTAATTCCCCTTAATGGCATTCTGTTTCACTATAATATCTGTTTTGTTAGCCTGCTTTGTCAGAGGCTACACTTGAGGGAATAGGGAAATTGGGTTTTATGAAAAGCAATATGCAATAACTTGGATTTTGTGGTGTGACTAAGAGGGCCAACAGCAATTTTTATTATGGGGTGAATTAGACAATGCCTTCTGGCATCTGCAGGAAGTAAACACAAACAGAAAATAGGAAATTACTATCTGAATTGCTCTATTCCTCCAAGTGTTTCACTCCAACAACATCTTGTCAAGCAATTCTGCTTTCAGATACATGAACAGCAGGAAAAATGGAGGATCCAAATGTTATCCAAAGAGCTCACTGGAAAAAATGGGGCTTGCTCATTTAAGAGTCCAGCTACATGTTTTCACTAATACAGTGAGTTTCGCTGCTACTGAAGGTTTGCTTCAGTGTGGAATGAAGTTTTAATTACTGGTGATATTTTTAAAAAATTGTTTTCTCTCTCTCTCTCTATCTCTTTCTATCCCTCTCTCTCTCTATCTCTCTCTCTCTGTTTAGCTTTGTCACTATAACTTAGTGTTCGATTCACTACCTACTTTTACGAGTTAAGATTATTCGGCTGGACTTTCAGAGGCAAAGCACTGATTTCTCATTCTGTGCATCTGAGAACCACATTTCTAGCATGGATCACAACTGAGACCATTTCTGGGTGTGAACACACCGCTCCAAAATCTCAACAGGGCACTTCCAATCATGATTCAACTTCTTTGCATGCTGGATGTAATTTTTGCTTCAGTTTTGCATAGAATGATTTTATTTCCTTTGCAGTCCAGAAAATTATAACTCATTATTTTGAGGACTTGCAATATTTAGTCAATACTGAAATAACTCTGATTTCAGCTGTCACATTATAACCATATAACCATATAACAATTACAGCACGGAAATAGGCCATCTCGGCCCTTCTAGTCCATGCTGAACGCTTACTGTCACCTAGTCCCATCGATTGTCACTCAGTCCATAACTCTCCATTCCTTTCCTGTCCACATACCTATCCAATTTTACTTTAAATGACAATATCGAACTTGCCTGGACCACTTCTGCTGGAAGCTCGTTCCACACAGCTACCACTCTCTAAGTAAAGAAGTTTCCCCTCATGTTACCCCTAAACTTTTGCCCTTTAACTCTCAACTCATGACCTCTTGTTTGAATCTCCCCTACTCTCAGTGGAAAAAGCCTATCCATGTCAACTCTATCTATCCCCCTCATAATTTTAAATACCTCTATCAAGTCCCCCCTCAACCTTCCATGTTCCAAAGAACAAAGACCCGAAGAATTATAGGCCCTCTAAAATGAGCCCCTGCCTAGAATTTTGAATGCTCTGCAGGTGGATGCTCATATCATACCTTATTAGATTAATTACCTTTATTGGTCACCATAAATTGCCTCTTGTGTGTGGGTGAGTGGTAGAATATGTGAAGATTTGACAAGAATTTTAGGATTGAAAAAAAAGTAGTCTAAGTAGGTGGCTGGTGTTCAGCATGAACTAGATGGGCTGAAAAGCCTATTGCCTTGCTATGATTCTTCCTCTACTTACTCAGGTTATCTCCTACTTATATTGGTTATCTGATTATCCACTACTATTATCTACCTGATATTGTAGAGTTACATGGCTTAGCTATAAGTCAGTGGTAGCAGGACCAGTTATCACTCATCACCTCCTTGGGGAGCTCCTTACAGCCAAGTAATCCCATCCAATGTGTACTTGTTGTCACGTAGATTAAACCGATAATTTGTGGACAGTAAGTCTGATGACTTTTAAGTGTATAAACAATTAGTTATAATATCATTGATAGTTTGCTTGGGAGAGGACTGTTAGCCCGGATAATACAAGGTTTCTTAACTTCCAATGATTGCAGTCAGGGTTTGAACATCTTTGAAGTATTAGCCTTTAAATTTCTGGAATATATCCCCTTCTCTAGAACTGAAAAGGATTATTGATAAACAAGGAGTGACAGAAGAAAGAGGAAGTGACACAGACACACAGCAGCTACAGACAAGGAAATGCAGAGATCGATGTAAAATGATTTGTGCAGAGGACCAAAACTATGGTGAGGGAAAGCAAAGAAATAAAGTACAGTTATGTATCTGACACTGAGTTCCAGAACGTTCTAGCACAGGTCCCCAACTTGGGGTCCAGGGACCCTTACCTTAATGGTATTGGTCCATGGCATAAAAAAGCTTAGGAAACCCTGGTCTAAAGGAAGGGTCAATAAGTGTAATAGTTTGAAGAGCTCACAGAATGAATCTAGATCCAACAGCCTAGATACTAGTAAACGGATAAGCTGGGTTGATATCACAATGCAGACTCTCAACCCACAAATCTAAATCACAAACCTTCTTACTGGGCTACTTCACCTATCTGTAATATTGTTCTGTTTGCAATAAAGGTTTATTCCATCTGATGTGCTGACTTACTCTATATTCTGTCAACAAATGCTACTTAAAATCAGGGAGCCTTGTGCTTTTATTGTGTTTATATCTTAATGACCAATCTGTCAATTACCATTATTGATCTGCACACTCTAAACTCAGATTTTCATTTTTTTAATCTGGGAAATAGTTTGGGTTCTGCTTCTGCTTATGAGTTTCTTTAGTGGGCTGAAACTCTCTATTGTTTTTATTGAGATAATAGTTTAGTGCCAAAAAACAAAACACTGACATCCCCGATATGTTATGTAGAATGTATTTCTTGTAGCAAATTTTATATGAATTCCTGTCTGAACCTAATCTTTCAATGATTTTTGTTGTCATTCACAAACTCCGGAATAAACTTTCATTGTCTCATTATCACCAGTGGAGCCAATCAGCAGGGAGCAGATTCTTAAATGCAGCTGATGAGAATTTTAATGTGGTCGAAGCATAAGAACTTCTGGAAATATGGTAGTGAACCCATGCTCGAAAATCCTTCAGACCTGCTAGAATCTACAAGGCTACAAACTCTGAACTGGAGCAGCACATCACATCCAGATGGGCATGAGATTTGAAAAGCCTTTATCCAATATTAGAGCTTTTTGGGATTCTATGCATTATCTTTATCTCATTCACTTTCTGCTTCTACCAATGTTCCTGCAACAAAAGAAACGAGATAAACATCATAATTTGATAAGACCTCATCTATGGTTGCCTCATTTTCTACAGTGTTACTGCAGATTCTAGTATTATTCAACATTCAGTAACATAGATATAGAACAGTACAGCACAGTACAGGCCCTTCAGCCCACAGTGTTGTGCCGACTCTTAAACCCTGCCTCCCATATAACTCCCCATCTTAAATTCCTCCATATACCTATCTAGAGGTCTCTTAAATTTCACTAGTGTATCTGCCTTCACCACTAACTCAGGCAGTGCATTCCATGCACCAACCACTCTCTGAGTAAAAAACCTTCCTCTAATATCCCCCTTGAACTTCCTACCCCTTATCTTAAAGCCATATCCTCTTGAATTGAGCAGTGGTGCCCTGGGGAAGAGGCTCTGGCTGACAACTCTATCTATTCCTCTTAATATCTTGTATACCTCTATCATGTCTCCTCTCATCCTCCTTCTCTCCAGAGAGTAAAGCCCTAGCTCCCTTAATCTCTGATCATAATGCATACTCTTTAAGCCAGGCAGCATCCTGGTAAATCTCCTCTGTACCCTTTCCAATGCTTCCCCATCCTTTCTATAGTGAGGCGACTGGAAATGGACACAGTACTCCAAGTGTAGCCTAACTAGAGCTGCATCATTACCCCGCGACTCTTAAACTCTATGCCTCGAATTATGAAAGCTAACACTCCATAAGGTTTCTTTCTTTTTTTTTGTAATTTTTTTTAATTTACTACCCTATCTACCTGTGAGGCAACTTTCAGGGATCTGTGGACGTGTACCCCCAGATCCCTCTGCTCCTCCACACTTCCAAGTATCCTGCCATATACTTTGTACTCTGCCTTGGATTTTGTCCTTCCAAAGTGTACCACCTCACACTTTTCCGGGTTGAACTCCATCTGCCACTTCTCAGCCCAATTCTGCATCTTATCAATGTCTCTCTGCAATCTTCGACAATCTTCTGCACTATCCACAACACCACCAACCTTTGTGTCATCTGCAAACTTGCCAACCCACCCTTCTACCCCCACATCCAGGTCATTAATAAAATTACGAAAAGTGGAGGTCCCAGTACAGATCCTTGTGGGACACCACCAGTCACAATCCTCCAATCTGAATGTACTCCCTCCACCACCACCCTCTGCTTTCTACAGGCAAGCCAATTCTGAATCCACCTGGCCAATCTTCCCTGGATCCCATGCCTTCTGACTTTCTGAATAAGCCTTATCAAATGCCTTACTAAGATCCATGTAGATCACATCCACTGCACTACCCTCATCTATATGCCTGATCACCTCCTCAAAGAACTCTATCAGGCTTGTTAGACACGATCTGCCCTTTACAAAGCCATGCTGACTGTCCCTGATCAGAGCATGATTCTCTAAATGCCCATAGATCCTATCTCTAAGAATCTTTTTCAACAGTTTTCCCACCACAGACGTAAGGTTCACTGTTCTATAATTACCCGGACTATCCCTACTACCTTTTTGAACAGAGAGACAACATTCGCCTCCCTCCAATCCCCTGGTACCATTCCCGTGGACAACGAGGACATAAAGATCCTAGCCAGAGGCTCAGCAATCTCTTCCCTCGCCTCGTGGAGAAGTCTGGGGAATATTCCATCAGGCCCTGGGGACTTATCCATCCTAATGTATTTTAACAACTCCAACACCTCCTCTCCCTTAATATCAACATGCTCCAGAACATCAACCTCACTCATACTCTCCTCACCATCATCAAGTTTCCACTCATTGGTGAATACCGAAGAGAAGTATTCATTGAGGACCTTGCTCAATTCCACAGCCTTCAGGCACATCTTCCCATCTTTATCTCTAATTGGTCCTATTTTCACTCCTGTCATCCTTTTGTTCTTCACAGAATTGAAGAATGCCTTGGGATTTTTCTTTACCCTTCTCGCTAAGGCCTTCTCATGCCCCCTTCTTGCTCTCCTCAGCCCCGTCTTAAGCTTCTTTCTTGCCACCCTATATTCCTCAATAGACCCATCTGATCCTTGCTTCCTAAACCTTACCTTACCTTGCTTCTGATTAACTAACTTCTTCAAAGGTCCATGATCAGCGTGTCTTGGGATTGACACTGAAGGTCAAAGATGGAAGTTGGCAATCCAGAAGTTGAATGCTAATGATTGAGCCCCTGGGTCAGTGTGTCTTGTTTTCGGAGATCTGATGTCTGTAAGTCTATGCCATGTCCTCAAAGTCAGTGAGTCTTGGGGGTTAGAGGTTCATGTGATTCTGGAGTTTGAGGCCTGGGGTTCAAAGTCCTGTGATTGGTGAGCTTTGAGGTTGATACTGAAGGAGGAAGATTAAAGACTGAAGTCGACAAGTCCAGAAGCTGAGTCCAGATGGTTGAAACCCCTGAGTCGGCATGTCTGGAAGTTGGAGGCCCGAATTCTGCATGTCCGGGCAAGGGACTGGAGAAGCCTGTTGAAGACCTGTCTGTGTATGTGAGTCGGTGAGAGGGGAGGAGGGAGGAAAGGAGCTTGTTGTGTTTTTGTATTGTGCTGTGTCATTGTTGTTGTTGTTTGTGTCGTTCTGTTGAACTTTGTAGGCATGCTGTGTGGCACTGGAATATGGACTGTTCCCAGCACATCCTTAGGTTGTGTTGGTTGTTAATGCAAACGACAGATGTCACTGTATGTTTCAGTGCTCATGTGATAAATGAATGAATCTGAATCACTGCTAGCTACTAAAGCCACTTGTTTCCTAGTCCATCATTTCAGACTCAGATGAGATAATGTCACAAATTCTGTCAGGTCAGTAATTCAATTCATCAACAATCTGAAGTTCCAAATTGTCAGCTTTAATGCAACATTAAGAGTCAACACATATTTTTGGTTTCTTTATGATTCTATCATAATGATAGAGATACCAAATCAAATTTCTAAAAAGCCAATTGGAGTTCCATTCTGTATTTAAAATAGATTATGCACCCCTATCCAAGTCAATTCTGCTGAAATTGGAAAGAGTCAAGGTTTAGGAAATCCAACTATGCTGAAACTTACCTATCTAAGACCTTCAGGCCTTACCTAGATCCATGACACTCCCAGACATGGTTCCACGATCCCTTCCTTATCTTGTTACATTTATCACATTTACCAGCCCTCGCCTCATCCTTCCCCCTCACCTCTTTTTACTGACTATCCTCCCTCTACCTTCTCAGTCCTGATACAGGGGGGTCTCAACCAGAAATGTCTGCCATCCCTTTGCCCCCACAAGCTTCTGCCTGACCCTTTGAGTCAAGCCCAGCAGTTTGTTTGTGAACTGTTGTACATTGCCCATTCTCTTTGGATTCCCATTTACATATAGAATTGAAAGAGACAGCATCAGGCGAGAGGGCAGAAATAAAAAAAAACAGGGAAGTGTGACAGAATGTTAACCATATTCGGTTATTATAAGTTGAATGAATCTTTGTGCTCCTGCTATTGAGACCCAATCAGCTCTTTCCCATTGTATTCTTTAAATGACCAGTTGGTACAATAGCAACAGGAGATTCCAACAGGGATTTCTCATCACTGTAAGTGTGGATTTCAGTGCCTTGATGTTAAAGCTTCAGTGCATCTTCCCATCCATTGAACGCCAGCGCTTTTACTATGCAGTAAACTGTGCATTATTCTCAGCTGCATGGGCAACAATGGTGAACAGCTACCTTCAACTCTAAAGAGCAGGCTGAAGAATTTAAACCAGTGACCACTAAAGCAGGGAAGTTGCTTCAAGCTGTTGAAGTAATTGAAGCAGAGGCAAATTGATTGATGAGCAGAATATCACAATAGGATGGAAGGACTTTTTTACTGCATGTGAGCTCTCCCACCTGAAATTCTCAATGTTGATGATCACAATTGGATTACTTGGCTTGCATAAGGGACTTTGACTTTTCAGGTTCCTTTTGAGAAGGAGTGTTATTTATTGGGGTGTTTTTCTTGGCTCATTCTCCTCCCTCTGTTCCGCTGAATGTTGATGTGAGTTGGGACATCTCCCTAAAAGCCACAACATTCCTTTCATTTCCTTTGTTCTTTCTGCTCAGGCTCGGCATTGTTGGTCTTGGAGCTCCATGCTGCTCTTCCTCTGGCACTGGCTGCTTGGTAAATTGTGCAGTGGGTGAAGTCTCCGTACCTTCTCGGAACACATTGCGTATAGCAGCTGAATATGACCTTGTGGAAAATACGGTTGTTTTCCCGTGCTGTCGTGGTTCTTGCATGGCTCTCATTGCTGCTCCGCTCAGCCAACGTAGTTGGAGTACAAATTGGTGTGAACAATCATGAAACCAGAGGATAGCCCACTTACCTCAGGATTAGTCTCTCTGAAGCTGCTGACTGTTAAGGATGTCCATCAGTGGGAACTCTATCTGGGTAACAGGAGCTGCTGGGCAGCATGACATTTATCATCATGAAAATTTTCACATAACCTGTATGGTTTAGGGAGTAGAAACCCTTCTGATGGTTGAAGATTAGATTATTAATAGGAGCCCTTATGGCACCCCAGCACAATAATGGCTGCCTGCACTCAAGGAAACCAACAGTGTTTGCAAATTTCAGTGTCCAAGATGTCATCACACTGAAACCAAAGTAAAGGAATTCTCCCTTCACTGGTATTGAGCCTCCATGATCTCTCTAATGCTGCAGGTCCCAGTAAATGTCAAATTTATTGTCACATGCACAAGTACATGAAAAACTTACTTGCAGCAGATAGCAGGCACAATAGCAGCAGATACACATTTACAGGAAAAGGATAAATGAAACATAAATTATACTTAATTTTTTTCAGGAAAGAATACAATTAGCATTAAAAAAAGCATTGCAGTGAAAAGTGGTCAAGATGGTCAGAGTTTTGCTCTGCTGAGGTAGTGATAGTGCTGCACAGGTTGGCTCATGAACTGTATGTTTGAAAGGAAGTAGCTGTTCTTGAATCTGGTGGTGTGGTACTTCAGACTTCTGAACCCCCTGCTCTGAGGTAGCTGTGAGAAGATGGCTTGGTCAGATGGTGGGATGGGGCGGGGGGAGGGATTGGTAGCATTGATGATTTTTGTCTCAGATAACTCCTGCCTTTGAGGATAATACAATGGCCATGAAGTTGAGAGTCGCCATCACTTTGGAGAGAGAAATCCAGGCACAAGAGCATGCTTGATAGTCCTCCTACAGAATGATGTATCTCTGAAGACTATCTGTGAGTGAACACACTCTTGGCAAATAGTCATGACTTTGCCTCGTGCCCCAAGGTCCCCAACCCTCCACATGTCCATCCTAAGACGTCCCACCAACACCATTACTGCTTACGGCTGCATTGATTGATTATCTCAGCAACGTAAAGCTGAACTGAAAACACTTCCATTCGGCGGACTTTGGAAGGTGCTTGAGGATGTTCGTAGTCATTACTGAGGCTGCCTGGGGTGTCATTGTAATCGGACTGACTTTATTTTTTTACATCCTTCACATACATGAGGAGTTAAAATCTGTACGTTACGTCTCCGTCTAATGTGCAATGTACAATTTATAGTAATTTGTAATAAATAGTATGTACAATAGACCAGTCAATACAACATGGAAGTATAATTGTGTCAGCGTGAACTAATCAGTCTGATGGCCTGGCGGAAGAAGCTTTCCCGGAGCCTGTTGGTCCTGGCTTTAAAACTACTACAGAGTCGCTGATCCAGATCCAGTTCCACCGCTGTCTGGAAGGAATTTGCATGATCTTCCCATGACCGTGTATGTTTTCTCTGGGTGCTTCATTTCTTTCTCACATTCCAAACACATACAGGTTAGTAAGTTAATTGCTTACATAGGTATGATGGAACAACACAGGCTCATTAGATTGGAAATGCCTAGTACCGTCCTGTATCTCTAAATAATAAAAAAAAACAAGATAACAAATGCGCTTCCACTTCTGCTGTATCCATTCACACGGTCGCTGAGTGAAGCTTTGAGCTCAAATGTATGTCAGTGCAGCAGGAATGTCATAAGGTAACGCAGAAGAGTCAGGTGCTTTCAAGTCCCCAGTGACTGGAGTTGCCCTTCTCAATTTGGCAATGGTTACAATTTCATCTAGAAATTATCTCAAGTGTAATCTTTTCTGAATAACAACACTTAAATAAATGATGTCAGGTAAATGAATTGCTTGATTTGTTTCCCTTAAAATTTCAGCTGTTATGTGATTTTATGATTTTTTTCCCCCCATTCACCTCACAAAGCCACATTTATTCGGGAGCTCACAGTAGTTATTTTAATGTATTGACCCTCAAAATTGCAGAGAACTTGAATAAAGGTCTCATAATGTTACCTTTACTTTAAGGGTTGATGTGCATCAGAGTACGCAAAAATAATTGGCACTTGTCACCTTTATTGCATGCCATCAAGGAGAGGTCCTTTCATTTAAAAGTTTTATTGGTTGACATAGAGGTGAACTAGCGTACATCCTGTATGCAGAGGCTGGATTAGGTATAATTTATTCACAAGTCCATCTGATGAGTGGAAGTGAATGCGCTATGGGTTGATGACTTTAGCTTACTGGGCCATTGCCAAATATTTTACCAGCTGCTATGCAGATTAGGTGCAGGGGACAAATGGATAAATCTGGAAATGAATCTGAGCTGTAGAATGTCTCTTTATCCTTGTAGCATGAATCACGGTGTTGTGGAAATCTGATCACTGGGAGTGGGGGAAGGGAAAGCAGATTTCCTCTTGCAGCAAGTGTAGTTTGTCTGCTTTAGCTGTTTCGTGTGGGTCAATAGGCCGTTCTGCTTTATAATGAAACACATACTGTGCTGTAATGAATTTATGTAAGTGAATGGCAAAAAAAAAGAAATTTTTGAATGAAATCATCAAGGAGCTTTTTGGATGAATGACCAACGCACTGATCAAGCAGGTAAATTGACATCTTATGGTTTTGTTTGATGCAAGCAGCTCTTTAAATTACTGTAACAAAAGCTTTTTGGAAAATCCAATGCGAAGATTTAAATGTTATTGTTTTCCCCATATGAAGGGAAGGCAGAAAATCCTGTATTTGCATTCGCAAAGCCAAGAAAATAAGCCTAAAATCTATCAATCCTGACACAAAAAAGGTTATGTTAGGATGCAGTATTGGAAACTGATTTTAAATTGTCTTGTTTGTCTCCTGAAAGAATTCTCCCATTTTTATAACATCGTCTGTATTTAATAATTGTCTTCTAAGCTCAGACCTCGAATTTTCTGTGTAAGGAACTAGATAACCTTGACCATGTTCTTACATCAAACTGCAAGAATATACGATGACAAGCAATTGAGCACAGGTTTGAGCACACTCTACAATAACTCATTAGTACCTTAAAGAATATCTGTAGGAATTACTCCATAATCCAAAATATATGAGGGGATAACGTCTGTATCTGTACCAAGACATCTCACGCTTTAGTGTATACTTCATCTTTTATTAAAGTGGTCAATTTCCCTATTCCATAACATCATGCAGTTCTGCTTTGGGGACGCTAAAGAGGAGGTGATTGTGGGGACTTTAAATGGGGGAGACTGAATAGATATTTTGGTACCCTTAAGAAGAGCAATTTTCAGAAACATTGCAAGCTTCTGGGTATCTTTAAGTCATCACTTTAAAGGGCGACAGGTATAAAACTTGAAAATAATCAATACTTGGGGAAGTAACACCGTATTAGAAAATATGTGCAGAAGCTAATTCAGTTTAACACACTCACACTTTAGATAATATACTTAAAGCCATTGTTAATGTAACTACTGAGTGGTTTCCTTCACTCTTTGTCTGTTCTAAATCCAATTTTCAAAAATATTTTGAAAGCCCCTTTTGATTTTGCAAACCCTAATCTCTGCCTGGAAAAGCTTCAAACTGAATTGTGTTTTGAAAAATGAATTCTATATCCTATTTTGCTTGTCCAACCACCTCCTATTGTATTAAGATTACTGGTTTACATCATCTGAAGATTTTCAAGCTCAATTTCTCAAAATTACGCAGTTGAAAGTGGATCACATTCACCTGAACATCAGGACGATTTGAGTGGAGTTCAACAGATTTTCTTCTATAAACTTAGGAAAAAATGTAATAAAGTTAATACTTTGTACATAGAAATTCTTGATATCCTCGCAATATCATAAAAACAGCTCCTCCTTACTCTATGTCTCTCAGTAAGGTAAGTTAAAGCTTTTCCTGTTTATTCCCAAAACAAATAGTGTGGAACTGAGCTAAAAGTACTGTAAATTAGGACAAGGCCTTCATTTGTGAGATTCTGGATCAGTGCCAGGAATTGTGCTCGGTAATTGAAGAGCATACTTTTCTATTTACCATCTTTCCAAAACTCTAATGCAAGGGAAGTACCACTCATACAAAGGAAAGCAGCAGTTTACCCTCATTGGCTTCCTTAGTAACAGCACTGCTTTTAAATGATGTTAAAATGCGCGTTGCTTTTGGGGTTTTGTGCACATTCCTATTGATCAACTGGTTCTGTCTGCTGGATTGTTTTTATTGCCTCAGCAAGAGTATCTTTTAAACAAGTTCATGTTTAAAATTTATTTCTCCCATCAGGTCCACTAGCTGATGGGTCAGCCAGAGCGAAGAGCTGCTCGGGAAGTTTGAGGGACTGTGGATGAAAGAGCTGGGCTCTGACTTCCTGAGCCAAATGATCAATAGGAATGTGGGTCAAACCCTAAAAAGAATGATTATAATTTTTTTTAAATTAGCTACCCGCAGGTGTCTTACAAAGAAGCTACTGATAGTACACCCTTGCTTCCCTACTCGTGAGGTGCTGCTCCTCTTGGGCCAGTGATTTGGGATGGCTGCTTTGTTAAACCGGCCGGGTGGCTCACTGGCTACCCAGGAATCTCAGTGGCAGGCGGAGTTCACTTTAAGCACTGAATCTCAGTAGCTGGCATGGTCCATTTAGAAATCAAGGCCTAAGAATAAAATTCTACACAAAACCTCTGCAGAGAAATATTCCTCTTCCTAGCTATATGCTTTATGAAACACATTGATAATTTGCATGTAAAGGTTATATCTATAAGCAAGACAAACAAAATGCTGGAGGAACTCAGCAGGCAAAGCAGCATCTATGGAAATGAATAAACAGTTGACGTTCGGGGCTGAGACCTCTCTTCAGGACTTACATCTGTGAGACTATAATTCAAACATTTTCTGCTTTGAATACACTGTGAGGCTACTGTTGTAACATGGGGTGCTGCCAATCATACTTAACAATTCCTCATTTTCATGCAATTAGTTTGAAGGCTTGCATGTCAGTCAATATTAATTTTAATTATTTATTTTTATTTTGAATTATGAAGCTCCCCAAGCATCAAAACACTATTGGTTATGAATCCTGTCACTGGATGTGATCTTCATAGTGATATTTCCTTTTCCAACACCAATCAAATTATGGACAGACAACAGATTATCTATCACCACTTTTTTTTACGTGGAGCACAAAAAGTCTCAAAGAGCCAAATTAAGAAAAAACATTCTTTTTTCTTCAAATTAAACCACTTGAAAGCAACATTATCACAGAGTAAGCTCATTGAATCATTTACATATTTTTCTCAAACCAATCTTACGTTTAGTTTGCCTTGCCCTTTTGAAGTATTTGTAAACATTACCAAAAGCATAAAAATATCACAAGAGTCTGAAACATATATAGAAATACTTGCAATGATTTACTCTTGCATAGACCAATATCTGATTTCCTTGGTTAAATTTCTGCTGTGGATGCAGGAACATTGCAACCACCATGCCCAAAATTTATACGCATGAGAAAGTTGAACTTCAGGTATCAAAATGATTGTGCATATCTGAAGACAGCCTTGAAGATAGTTCAATGCTCAAAGTAGATTTGTTATCTAAGCAGGTATATTTCACCATATACTACCCTGAGATTTATTTTCTTGCAGGTATTCACAGTAGAACAAAGACATACAATATAACCAATGAAGACAACATACAAAGAAAGACTGACAACAGTTTTAACAGTTGGCTAACAAGTGACAGTTTGACAATGTTCCCCTTGGTAGTTTGATCCCAAGAAAGTACAGAGCTATGTAGAGGAAGCTTTTGTAAATGTCATTCATGTTTTTGAGTCTTACAGTTAAGTGGAAAAATGCAGAATAATGTTTGCAAAACATCAGTTAAGTCAATTTTGTTCAATTTTTGGTCATTCCTTTTTAATAAGAACATTCAAACAACAGAAAACATACACAGCATGTTCATTGGCATAATTTTGGAAATGATAAACTGTAGTTATGAAGATGAAATGTCTTATGAGGAAAGGATGAGTGAGCTAGTTCATTTTTCTTTGGAGTGATGGAAGATGAATGGTGATGTGATAGAAGTGTATAAGATTATGGAAGGCATAGATAGAATGGACAGTCAGCACCAATTTCCCAGGGTAGCATGGCCAATACCAGAACATTCAATTAAGATGAAGGAAAGTACAGGGGAGACATCAGAAGTTTTATACACAGAGAATGGTGAGGGCCAGGAATGCACAGCCAGGGGTAGTAGTAGAAGCTGATTCTGTAGGAACTTTTAGATAGACACATGTATGTAGGAAAAATGGAGCATTATGGGCTGTTTAGAAGGGTTAAATAGATCATGGGGTATGCTTATATAGGTCGACATACCATTGTGGTCTGAAGGGCCTGTACTGTTCTATGTTCTATAAGAAATGTTGATAATTTCTACTGAAGTAGAAGCCTTAAGGAAATTTCATAGAACTCATGAATTTTGATGTAATAATCATAAGACTATAAGACACAGAAGCTGATTTAGTCTATTTGGCCCATTGAGCCTGCTCTGCTATTCCATCATGGCTAATTTATTATCTCTCTCAATCCTATTCTACTGCCTCTCCCCATAACCTTTGATGCCCTGGCTAATCAAGAATCTATCAAAATCTGCTTTAAATATATTGAATCACTTAGCCACCACAGCCATCTGTAGCACTGGATTCCGCAGATCTGGGTAAAGAATTACCTCCTTACCTCTATTCTAAATGGATGCCCTTCTATTCTGAGTTTGCTCTCTGATTTTAGACTGACCCACTATAGGAACCATCTTCTCCACATCCACTCTATCCAGGCCTTTCGTATCAATGAGATTCCCCCTTATTCTTCTAAACTCCAGTGCGTACAGGCCCAGAGCCATCAAACTCTTCTTCATTCCTGGAATAATTTTCATGAACACCATTAGTCACTGGCAGCCAACCAGTGTAGGAACCCTTTATTCTCACTCTTTGCCACCTGCCTCTCAGCTAATCTTCTATTCATGCTAATATCTTCCCTGTAAGCCATATATTCTTACCTTGTTAAGCAGCCTCATGTGGGGCACCTTGTCAAAGACCTTCTGAAAATCCAAGTAAACAATATCCTCTGACCCTCCTTCGTCTATCCCGCCTGCCATTTCCTCAAAGAATTCCAACATATTTGTCGGGCAAGGTTTTCCCTAAAGGAAGTCATGCTGAATTTGGCCTAATTTATTATGTGCCTCATTCTTAATAAATGGACTTCAACATATGAAGTCAGGATAACTATTTTCTTCTGCTTCCTTCCCTTCTTAAAGAGTGGAGTGACATTTGCAATTTTCTAGCCCTCTGAAACCATTCCAGAAACCAGTGATTTTTGGAAGATCATTAATACTGCCTCCACGTCCTCTTCTGCAACCTCTTTCAGAACTCTGAGGTGTAATCCACCTAGACTAGGTGACTTGGCTACCTTCAGACCTTTCAGCTTCCCAGTCAGCTACTAATTAGAAATAGCATTGACCCTCACTTCTGTCCTGACACTCTCGAATTTCTGGCTCATTGTTAGTTTCTCTTCCACAGTGAAGACTGATGCAAAATACTTGTTAAATTCATCTGCTATTTCTTTCTTCCCGGTATGCTTGCCTTTCTTTTCTCTTTTTATCTGAATAAAAATTGGTATCCTCTTTTATATTATTGGATAGCTTACTTTCACATTTCATCTTTTGTCCCTTTATGGATTTTTCAGATGCCTTCTGTGGGTATTTAAAAGTTTCCCAAGTCTCTGACATCCCTCTAATTTTTGCGATACTATATGCCCTCTCTTTTGTTTTTATGTGTCTTTGATTTCCCTTCTCATCCTACCTTTAGAATATTTCTTCATCTTTAGGATGTATCTATCCTGCACCTTCTAAATTGTCAGAAACTCCAGCCATTGCTCTTCTGCTGTCATCCCTGCTGATGTCCACTTCCAATCTTCTTTGGCCTGCACCTCTCTCGTTCCTATGTAATTTCCTTTACTCCACAGTTATACTGATATATCTGACTATATCTTCTTAAACTGCAGGGTGAATTCTATCATATTATGATCACTTCCTCCCAGGGGTTCCTTTAACTTAAGCTCCCTCTTCAAATCTGGTTCATTACGCAACATCAGATCCAGAATTGACTTCCCCTAGTGGGCTCAATCACAGCCTGCTTTAAAAAGCCAACTCATAGGCATTCCACAAATTTGCTCTTTTGGGATCCAGCACCAACCTAATTAACAATCATAATGGTGTCGAGGTCCTCATCGACGTCAACGATGGACGAACAACAATTAACAACCTATCTGCTTATTGAAATCCTCCATCATTATCATAACATTACTGCCTTTGCATTGCTTTTTGATTTCTTGTTGTAATTTACATCCACATCTTGGCTACTGTTCAGAGGCCTGTACATAACTCCCATCAGGGTCTTTATATCCTTGCATTTTCTTAACTCAACCTATAAGGATTCTACATCTTCCGAACATACAGTATGTCACCTCTTTCTAAGAATCTGATTTCATTTTTCTCCCACAGAGCCACTCCACCCCCTCTGCCTACCTGCTTATCCTTTCAATACAATGTGTGTCCTTAGATGTTAAGCTTGCAACTATGATCTTCTTTCAGCCATGATTCAGAGCTGCTCACAAAGTCATACCTGCCAATCTCTAAATGCTTTCCGAGATCATCTACCTTATTCTGTATACTGCATATATTAAAATATACCACCTTCAGTCCTGTATTCATCACCCTTTTTAATTTTGCCCCCTTCAACTTATCTCACTGACTTTAATTTTGCTTTATCATCTGCCTTTTCTTCCTGACAGTCTCACTACATGATGCATTGACATGATAACCAGCTGTCCCATCCTCAGAACCTATCACTCCTCTTCCCATCCCCATCCCCAACAGCTCCAGCAAACCTGCTTACCAGCGTACTGGACCCTCCTGGGTTCAAAGCTCAAAGTAAATTTATTATCAAAGTACATATCACCATTTACAACCACAAAATTCCCTTACTTGCGGGCAATCTCAGTAAATATAAAAAACACAATAGAGTCAACGAAAGACTACATCCAACAGGGAACACAACAATCAATGTACAAAAAACATGAAAAAAAAACTGTGCAAGTGCATAAAGAAAGGGAAAAAAGGAAATAATAATAATAATGATACCTATCGAGAACATGAGATGAAGAGTCCTTGAAAGTGAGTCCAGATCAGTGGAAACAGTTCAGCGATGGGGCGAGTGAATTTGAGTGAATTTATTCCCTCTGAATCTAGAGCCTGATGATGGTGGGTAATAACTGTTCTTGAACCTGGTGCTGTGGGTCCTGAGGCTCCTGTACCTTCTTTCTGATGCAGCAGCACGAATAGAGCGTGACCTGGGTGGTGGTGGGTGGGCCGCTGATGATGGATGCTGCTTTTCTATAACAGTGCCCCATGCAGACATACTCAATGGTTGGGAGGGTGTTACCCCTGATGGACTGGGTTATATTCACTACTTTTTGTTGGATTTTTCATGCAAGGGCTTTGGTATTTCCATACCAGGCCATGATGCAACCAGTCAATATACTCTCTATTACATATTTATAGAAGTAACCTGCCTTTTTGTATAGGTCATACAGTCTTCCCCAGAAGAGATCCAGTGATCTAGAATTCTGACACTCTGCCTCCCTGCATCATTCCCTCAGCCACTCATTCATCTGTACTATCACCCTATTCCTGCCCTGACTAGCATGTGGTACTGGGAGTAATCCAGAGATTATTACTTGAAGGTTGTGCTCTTCAGCCTCTTCCCTATCTCCCTATACTCACTGCACCTCTTTCCCTTCCTACCCATGCCATTGGTGACACTGTGCACCATGACCCCTGGCTGCTTACCCTCCCGCTTGAGAATCTTCTGCAGCTGATCTGATACGTCCTGGACCCAAACACCTGGGAGACAGGATACCATCTTGGATCTCTATCGCGGCCACACAATCTCCTGTCCATTTGCCTTGTTATTGAGTCACCTATCACTACTGCTCGGCCTGACTTTACCCTTCCGTGCTCAGCCTCAGAGTTCGCCACAGTGCCACTGGTCTGACTGCTGCTGTTGTGCCCAAACAGGTCATCTTCCTCAGCAGTATCCAAAGGGGAATACTTGTTGCTGAGCGGAATGGCCACAGGGGAACTCTGCAGTGACTGCTTACTCCCATTACGTTTCCTGGTGGTCACCCACCTACCATCTGAAACCTGCACTGTGGGTATGATCAGCTCAATAAAAGTCTCACCTATGAGTTTTTTTTGGCTCACTGATGATACTGTGTACATCCAGCTCCAGCTCCTGTTCCTTGACCTTCTCAGTCAGGAGCTGAAGTTGGGCGCAATTCCTGCATATATAATCTTCAGGAAGACGAGTATCCAGACATCCCATATCTCACAGCAGGAGCATTCCACTGCTTTAACTAAAGTTCCTTTTTTACATGATGTACCTGCTGTATAGGTGCTGCAATCTTCTTTCAAATTTCAAAGCAATGTAGTAAAGTCAACTTTACTGAGATCTCTTCTAAGCATTAACATACCAGCACCTTATACAACTATTAGATTTTCAAGTATAATAGAAGTTAGCCAAGATGCTAACCAATTCTCACTTATGCACCAACAGCAATCTTCCTTCCTTCCAGAAGGCAGTGAAAGCAATACTTGTTTACTGAAGTCCCGATTTTCATTTTGGAAAAATTGACACATATTTACAATAACAAAGCACACAAATATTCATTACAAAATAAATAGCATTATAGTTTTTAAGTTTTCATAGAGCACCAGAAGGATTAAATTCAATCAGTGCTTACAAGAAAGTGGACTTTATTAGTGTTCCTGTTAATAACGTGGTCACATAATCATCAACAATGGAAAAGCTAAAATTAACAAGTTTTTATTTTACTCTGAAACACAACTGAATTGTTGACCTTAATCTACTTGGTAATGCTTGAACTGCAGCATGTCATTTGGAGCATTCGAACAACTTTGCATTTAAGACAATCCAAACTCTTCATTCTGTCTTGCGATTCTTTTTGCTTTGTTTGTTTGAGTTGGAGGCAATGCGTGAAGGATAGCATTGCGAAGGGGTAAGGTGATGTGCAACATAAATACGTTTTCATTGTTTTCTAAAATAAAGTGTTCCCTACATAATATGTCTTCATTAAATATGTTTATAATCTGTCTTTAGTAACCTTAATAGTGTTGAAAAGCAAAGGCTATTCCATGAGGTTAAAGCAGAAAATAACTCCAACAAATTTCACATAAACATTCGCTTGCTGTAATACACATATGAATTTGGGCCTCAAATAGTTGTATGTAGAATTGCATGATTTTATTATTTGTTCTGAGATGATGAAATGTAACAGACACGATAATAATACAAAAAGGCTTCCAGTTTCACATGACTAAGTGGCTCCTTGGGAATTTTCTGTAGTAATTATTGTGTATTGGAACCAACAAATGTATTAATTGCATTGCTCTGGGTGCCATTAGATTAATTTATTGTGCAATGTACAAATAAGTAATCACAGTCTAGCTCCAAAATTATTGATTTTCTTTCCAAAATGCATCAATGGGCAGAGGCATCATTTCTGAATCTGCAGCTGTGTGGTTGACGTGAAGCTTTGAATAATATGAACGTGTTGAATTACTCAGCAGGCCAGGCAGCTTTCTGTGGAGACAGAGTTCTATTTTTATTTCAAATTTCCAACTCTTGCAGTTTGCTGATTCTCAGTATTAAATGTAGACACAATAAGTAACTGATGTAGTTTTATTTTTCACAAAAATTGATATAGATTCATTGATTGACACAGCTCCATTTTGTTAGGTTCAATACATATTTCATTAAGCTTATACAACTTTTGTTGCCATTCACCTTTCTCATAATTATAGTTAGTTCACATGACAAGTCATAGGAAAAGCTAAACAGACCATCCCAGGGAGGGGATTAGCACACACCCATTGCATTTTTATGGCAGTTACTTGTCAGTTTCTGCAGGAAGATACAAAAATTTTACGTGTAGTTCCTGAAGACTTGGAGAAACTCAGCAGAACAATGAGATCTATTTTACACGTCAGGATCCCCAGTATAGAGTTTTACAAAAATATTTTGGAAATTTAACCCATTAGTAGAAATTTGTATTGCTGGTCTTCACAAATACATTATCAGAAATGTAATTTAGTCATTTGAAACTGGGTGGAGAACATTCTGAGGTTGTAAAGATGCTGTATTAATGGGCCAGTACATATCCCTGGATGTAAAAACCATTCTAGCAGATATGTGGATGGAATTATATTCAGGATGCTGAAGAAGACAGAGAGTTATACATTTATACATGGAAGATTTCATTAACTTTTAGCTGCCTCAAAGTGCTTTATAGAATTTATAGCTTACAGTTGTAAATAAGAAGTGCAATAACTGAATTGCATGCAGAAAGCTTTCATATGGAGCAATGTGATTTTGGCCACATTATCTATTTTAGTAATGTTGGTTGAGGGACATCAGGAAGAACTCCCCTGTTTTTCTTCAGTGCCAGTGGATGCTTTATTTCTATGTGACAGACAAACAATGTTTCTGTTTACTACCTCATCTTATGACGGTGGTATTTTGCCTCCCAGTTGCCAGGGTCAGTGGTAGCTCAGATCTGGTCCACGGCATTCTAAAGCGGGAGGGTGGGCAGCCAGAAGTCTTGGTATACATTGGCACCAATGGCATGGGTAGGAAAGTTGAGGAGGCCCTGAAGAGAGACTTTACGGAGCTAAGTAGGAAGCTGAAAAGCAGGACCTCCAGGTTTGCAGTCTCTGAGTTGCTGCCTGTGCCACATGCCAGTGACGGTAAGAACAGGAGCATTTGGCAGTTGAATGTGTAGCTGAGGAACTGGTGCGTGCGGCGAGGTTTCAGATTTCTGGATCATTGGGACCTCTTCTGGGAAGGTATGATCTGTACGAAAGGGACGGGTTACACTTGATTGCGGGGGTGGGGTGGTGTTGTGGAGAGGTCAAATCTCCTTGCAGGGTTTAAACTAATCTGGCAGGGGGATGGGAATGGGAGTGATAGGGCTGAGGACGGGGTAGTTGGCTTACAAACCGAAGTAGCGTGTAATGAAGGAAGGTGTTACATTTGAAAGCACGCAGTATACAGAATAAAGTTGATGAACTTGTAGCAGAGTTAGAGATTGGTAGGTATGATGCTGTGGGCATCACTGAGTTGTGGCTGAAAGGAGATCATCATTGGAAGCTTAGCATCCAAGGATGACATTGTATCAAAAGGACAGGCAGGTAGGCAGAGGGGGTGTGGTGGCCCTATTGGTAAAAAACGAAATCAAATCCTCAGAAAGAGGTGACAGATTCAGAAAGTGTAGAATCCTTGTGGGTACAGCCAAGAAACTGCGAGGTTGAAAAGACCCTGCTGGGAGTTATATACAGGTCTTTGAACTGTAGCAAAAATGTGGGTTACAAATTACACCAGGAGTTAGAAAAGGCATGCCAACAGAGCAATGCTATGATAGTCAGGGCAGACTTTAATATACAGGTAGAATAGGAAAATCAGATTGGTGCTGGATCTCAAAAGGGGTAATTTGTAGAATGTCTGAGAAATTAGCCTTTTAGAGCAGCTTATGGTTGAGACCACTCAGAGATCAGCTTTTCTGGATTGAGTGTTGTGTAATGAACCAGAATTGATTAGAGAGCTTAAGATAAAGCAACCCTTAGGGGCCAGTGATCATAATATGATAACATTCACCCTGCAATTTGAGAGGGAGGAGATAAAGTCAAATTGTTTCAGTATTACAGACGTGTAAAGGGAATTATGGAGACATGAGAGAGGAGCTGGCCAAAGGTGATTAAAAGGTGACATTAGCAGGGATGACGGCTGGGAACAATTTAGAAGACACAGGATAGATACATCCCAAAGAGGTATTTTAAAGGCAAAACATCACAACTGTGACTGACAACAGATGTCAGAGCTAACATAAAAGCCAAAGAGAGGGCATATAATAGAGCAAAAATTAGTAGGAACTTAAAGGATTGGGAACTGTTTAAAACCAACAAGAGATAACTAAAAAAAGTCATAAAGTGTGAAGGAATACAAAAGTAAGCTAGCCGATAATATTAAAGAGATTACCATAAGTTTCTTCAGATATATAAAGAGTAAAAGAGAGGCAAGAGTAGATATCAGACTACTGGAAATTTAATGAGGAGAAATTTCTTTAGCCAAAGTGGTGAATCAGTGGAATTCATTGCCACAGGTGGCTGTGGAGGCCAAGTCTTTGGATATTTTTAGGGCAGAGATTTTAATTAGTCAGGGCATGAAGGGTTCTAGGGAGAAGGAAGGAGAGGGGCTGAGAGGGAATTTGTTTAGCTGTGATGAAATGGCAGAGCAGACTTGATGGACTAAATGGCCTAATTCTGCTCCTACACCTGATGGCGATACTGTCTTCTACACAGCACAGAGAAAATGGTGGCATATCAGTTAGTACAATGCTTTACAATGCCAGCAACCACCAATTGGTTCTCAATCCCTGTCATGGTGGAAGGAGTTTGTATGTTCTCTCTTCACTGCAATGGTTTAAGCAGGCCGCAGGAAAGGAGTGGCAGGTGACTGAGTGGAGACGGTGAGGTGCTTGCCTGTGTTGGCCTGACATGACCACCCCGCCTTCCCTCGCCATCCCCCCTCCTCCCCAACAAACGGCTGGTACCCAACAGCCCAGGACAATCTGGATGGGTCCAATGGAACTCCTCAATGAACAATGGTGCCACGATGAAACTGGACGGTACCCAAGATTGTCTACTGGGCCATATCCTTCCCAGTCAACTAGGTACGCATAGCCCATCCAGGATGATGTAAACCCACTAACCGACCAACTGTGAAGAGTGGACCACCTTCCACCATCCTTGGTTCCAGAGGTACAGGCTCAGGTGGGTTGAGCGGTGCATGGAGAACGGGCTTGAGGCAGGACACATGGAAGGTAGGTGTGATCCTGAGGGATGGTGGCCGATGGAGACAGTAAGTGACTGTATTGGTGTGATGGGTGATGTTGAAGGTGTCAATGAACTGGGGTGAGAGCTGGTGGGATTCGGTGCACAGGAGCAGTTCTTGGATGGACAGCCAGGTCGGAGTAGCTGGCCTGTTGGCCTGGCTGCAGCAGGCATTGTTTGCAGCTAGGATGGCCCTCAGTCCCCTCGTGCAAGCATTCTGACAGTAGCAAACCAGGGCCCTGGTGTCGGGACCTCCACTCTTGGTTCCACCATGGGGAACACCAGGGGGGATGGCCATGAAACACTTCAAAGTGTGATGTGCCCATGGCAGAGATGGTGAGTAGATGATGGGAAGATCAGCCCTGACAGCAGATACTTCCTCTGTATGGAAGGGCTAGGCGAGGAGGAGGGAGTAGAAGGCTCGCCAGAAGCAGAAGACAAATGGTGGGCCCAGTCCAACACAACATCCTGAGGGAAACCATGGAGATGAATTGTGAGCTGTGGTCCAACAAAATGCCGCGGAGGCAAACCACATGTTGGAGAACCAGGTCCACCATAACAGCAGTGAATGGAAGTTTAGGGAGGGCAATGAAGTGGACTGCTTTGGAGAACTGGTCCACCATTCTCATGATCACTTTGGCCCTATCGGAAGGTAGTAAACCATGATGAAATCTATAGCAATGTGGGACCACAGGTATTGAGGGACTGGTAGGGCCTGCAGGAGTCCAGAGGGCTACCAGTTGGAGGAATTGGATTGGGCACGTTGAAGGCAAGCAACAATGAAGTGATGTACATCTATGATTATGGTGGGCCACCTGAACCAGGCATCAGAGAGAATCCAGAGTCTGTCGTGCAGCTGGATGGTTGGAAAAGGATGAGAAGAGGCACAATGAATGCCTCAGAACACACGGCCACCGTCACATACATGCGGTTGTCAGGTGCGTCGGCTGGAGCTGGAGTATCTGTTTCTCAGGATTCCAGGCAATCAGGGCAAGGATCTGGGAGGATGGAATGATGGGCTGAAGGTTAATCAGCAGGGTCAAACTGTTGTGACAAGGCATTCACCTTAATGTTCAGTAGGAGATGTGAAGATGAAGAAGAGGGCCCAGCGAGCCTGACATGGGTGGAGTTGGCAGGTCTGTTGAATCGATAGGAGGTTCTGGTGGTCAGTCCAGATCAGGAAGGGCTTGATGTTCCCCATCAGCCAATGTGTCCTTTCCCCCAGTGGTGAGTAGCTCTCAGTCTTCTACTCCATAATGATGTTGTGTAGAGTTGAACTTGTGCAAGAAGGTGGCACAGGGGTGCCTCTTCCTGTCCGTTCCTCACTGGGAGAGGATAGCCCAGTGCTCATGTCTACCACAAAAGGTCCAGGGGGTTCGGATGGCTGAAAGTGGGAGCGGTGATGAAGATACTCTTGAGCTTCTCAAAAGTGCGACCCGCGGCAGCACACCAGGTTACTGGGGAGGTAGGCGATTAGGTGGGGGAGGGTGAGAAGAGAGACAGTTTGGCTGAGGTTCCATATGAAACGGTGGTAGAAGTTGGAGAAGCCTAAAAAGCATTGTAGCTGTTTGAGGGAACGTGATCAGGGGTTAATCATCGGTGGCCTGTACTTTCTCTGGGTCCATGGTTATGCTTTGGGTTGAAAGGACATAATGCAGGAAGGAAATGTCTGAGATGTGGAAATGGCAATTCTCTAACATGCAGTATGGTTGATTTTCGAGGAGACACTGAAGGATTGAACAGACATGACAGATGAGGTCTTGGGGCCCTTGGAGAAGATGAGGACGTTGTTGAGGTAGACAAACACATACCTGTGTAGCATGTCTTGGAGGATCTCATGAATGAAGGCTTGGAAAACAGCTGGACAGTTGTAAATTCCAAAAGGCATCACCAAGTATTTGTAACGGCCTGTGGGTGTTATGATGCATCTTCCTCTCATCCTTCTGGTGGATGTGGACCTGGAAGAGCTGGGCCCTGTGGAGTGTTTCAAATGCGTTATCCATCAAGGAGAGAGGGTAGCAGTGATTTTACTGAGTACATGGTAGGCGATTCAGGAATGGAGACCCCTATCTTCCTTTTTGACAATGAGAATCCTGCACTGACAGGAGACTGGGATGGTCAAATGAAGCCATGTTGTAATGCTTTGGTGATGTAACCATTTATGGCTCGGATCTCAGGAGCAGAGAAGAAGAACAGATGACCTCAGGGAGGAGTGGTGCCAGGCAAGAGGTTGATTATGCAGTCATGTGGTTTGTGAGGTGGCAGGAATTTAGTAAGGGCAAGGGTTTCCTCTGTCCTCATTGATTTACGGGGTGAAGGTAACTGAGGTAGCAGGCAGGAGGTCTGGTGGGTGGGTCCCCAACTCAGAAGAGAATGGATGATGGGACGATGCAAGGATCGTGAGTGGAGAGCCGGGGTAACCCAATATGAGAGCAGTGTTGGGTCAGTTGATCAGGAGGAATTAGATGGATTTGCAGTGCTCTCCGACACTCATGTGCACAGGCTCTGACCATCCCTGACTCCAACAGATATCCGTCAATTGCTGTGATGCAGAAGGGGTGAGAGATAGGCTCGGTAGGGAGTTCAAGCTGCACACACAGAGACCGGTCCATAAAGTTGCCTGATGCGCCAGAATCCACCAGAGCCTCCAGTGTGCCAAGAGCTATTGGAGTGTGGAGAAGGGCAGAAAGATTGAGTCGAGCTCTGGTGCTGGAACAAGTGTCCGGGGGAGCTTCCCTGATCAAAAGCACCTTGTCTCTACCTGGTGGTGCCATTTCCCGCATGCAGTGGGCATTTCATGCGTGGGTGATGGTCTACTCCAGAGTTGTATCTCCACCAATGTTCATGCTCTTGGGGAGTTAATGAAGCTCTTCCTAACTCCATGGGTTCTGGAAGCATTGGTGATGAGTGTCCTGCAGCCAAAAATGGTTCTGGGGAAATGTGAAATAAAAATGGAACTGGGGTTCTGGCTGATGAACAGGAGGGTCATTGCATAAGACATTTGTCATTACAGAGGGCCAGAGTGATGGGGCTTTTGAGGTCAGTGGGCATCTCCCACGTAGACAATTCATCTTTCAAGCACTCTGAGAGGTCGTGGTGGTAATGGGCCAGCAGTGGTTCTGCATTCCAGCTACACTCTGCTACAAGAGTCCTAAATTCCATGGTATTAATCAGCACCAAGCATGAGATTGCCTCCCTTCCACTTCCCAGCGGGTCAAAGACATGGCATATCTCAGCAGTAAATTCATCATATTTATTGCAGGTGGTAGTTTTATGGTCCAAGTTAGTGGTGGCCCAGGTCAGAGTTCGCCCAGTCAAGAGAGAGGTGACAAAGACAATCTTGGCTCAGTCTGCAGAACACGGAGAAGGCTGCAGCCCAAAGTGTATGATGTACTAGGACAAGAAGTTGCAGCTTTGGGTTGGGGATCTGTTAAAGTGCTGAGGCACCTGAATCTGGGGCTCCAAGGCAGGGGATTAATTGGTGAGGGGCTGCTGCAAGAAGGCAGGGAGTTGGTTGAGAGTGACAAGCAGATGGTCAACAGTCTCCTGCTGCTTCTGAATCGTGTGCTCATTAAGATGGATGATTTTTTTAGGCAAGCAAACTCTGCTGGGTCAACGACTGCTTCACTCATCTTGTCAGGAGCTGACCCACATGCAAATCAGTGCAGACAATTTACTGGTGAGCAATCACTTTCCCAATAAACTGCGAAATAAAAAACCAAGAGTAACTGATTGCTAGGTGCAGCTGCTTGAGACAGGCAGGTCTGATATCAAACAAGGACTGTGGATGAGAGCTGGGTTTAAACGAGCTGCAGGCATTGAGTTGGAAATGAATGGCAGGTGATTCCTATTAGCTGGGTGGAGACTGGGAGGCATCTGCCTATGCAGGCCCAACAGCTGTTTCACTTTATATGTGCCAAATAAAAGCTCATCTTTAGTCTTTAAGCACTTCCAATGTTACAGATTCTTGTCCTCGTCTATAAGGGGGGACTTGAACTTGCAACCATCAGCGTACGATGTGTGAGTTCTCCCCTATGACCCACCACTGAAATAAAATAGAACTGATGAATGAAACAGAAAAGGAAAACACCTCTTCCATTTATAAATCATGCCTCCAGGAGCATTTTAAAATGCTTCCTAATGGACTAAATATATTCCTGTACAGTCACTCTAAGATGAAGACTGATTCTCAAAGGTATTCAGAAAGCAGTCCCATCCACTTCACTAAACTTCCATTGCCAACCATAAAGCAGCTGCACAGTATGGTTGCGGTGAGTATCATCGATAAAGTTCTCTGAAATTATTTGCCATTTCTTGACTAGTAGTGTTTAGCACTAAGACAGACAGGGCTGCAGTTGTTTGGAAGTATCACTTTTTTTCCGGTACCCCTCCAAATTGCATGCTGCTTTGACTTGGTATTAGAAGTCTGTCCCTCCAACATTGCCAGATCGAAGACTATGATCACCAACTAAACCTTGGGAATCCTTTTATCATCTTCCCAAGGGTGATTTGTAAAGGACAGTAAATGCTGTCCTTGCCAGTGGCAACATTGAATTAGCACATTAACATTTCATTTATCATAAACAAAAGGAGGTGTACGATCAATAATTTTATTCTCGATGGTATTAAAGGGAGAAGAAGTATAGGCAAAACACCTAGGAAAGTAATAGTCTCTTTAAGGACTACCATGGCAATTGGAAAAATGTGCCAATATTTAATGATCGGTCTTTATTATGTGCAGAAAACCATCCTTTCCACAAATTAAATGAATTGACCAATTGGCTCGATGTGTGCTCTTGTTGTACAGCGCTTTATGTTGGTTCTTATTTCTGACAGTCATTTATAATTCCTACTGTTCATTTTCCTGTGCCCTGGCTTGTTTGTGTACTGGCTTGCGTATCACATCGACAGCTGGTCTGCAACATCCATGGTCGAATCTGAACAATGGAGGGCCTCATTTTTACCGCAACAGGAAAAGAAACTATCTTCCATAAAATTTAATTCTCCCATCATTCAAAGAGGTTAAATAATCTTACATAAAACTGTAGCATGTTAATTCCAATTCATTGTAACTCGAGTGTTGTAATGAAGGAACAAAAATGAGCAAACATAAACCGCTGAAGATTGCAACCATTGTTACAATGGAGAAGAGGCACCAGCCATTCCACTAAACTTGCATTGGGATAAATGGAACTCTGTGATTTTATTTTTGAATTTAGTTTCAAAATTTTGTCCAGCCTGAGACAGTTAATAGGGAGTAGCAAATTCATATAAGGATGGGGGTTACATTTTTATAACAATAGTAGGGAAGTTGAGAACTATTTTATGCAGTGAATTGTTTAGAGTAAGTGTGCTTATTCGGGATCAGCTACATGAGAATTCAAAGATGATTTATTGATCCACTTTATTGCATACCTATGAATGAGATGATCAATGGATTTTGGATAGAGGTACGTAAATATATTGATTACAGGTGACTGTATGTATTTGTAGTCATGTGTTTTGCTGCTGGACACACTTCTGCTGTAGAATCAGCTGTGCTTTTATTTAATTAAATGACATGGATAAACAAACTGAGCATACTTACATAAAGTCTGGCATTTTCTACCTCGGATGACTGCATTTCAAAAAAAAACAGAATCTTAATTGAGCAGAGTTCTTGGATATCGAACAGCTACTTGCTGTTGTAGCAATTTGGCTTTCAATGATTTGTACAGAAGTCACTGAAATTACTATGCAGGTGTAGCAAACAACTTGTTTTCCTGTTTGAAACGGATTAGCCATGCCTCTGCAGGTGTGGGTAAGAAAGAAGGTACTCTGATTCAAACAAGAGGATGATTCAAACAACATGAGAAGTAAGAGATTAAACTGACTTTGGTACCAGCCATTTCAAGGCATCTATTTTATTTAATAGCAAAATTTGATGACTCTTCATTTTTAGCACTGTACTAGAAACTAAAATTCCGTTTGACTTAATAGTGTGTTTCATGGATTTTGAAAGACTGCCTGAAAATGTGGGCATTGAATTTCCTTGCTCTTCAAAGTGGAGAAGATGCTCAAATTAAATAACGTTGAGAATTCTCAATATCGTATAAGATTGCATTACTTTTAGATGGTTCATAGGGACATTTCAAAATGAACTGGGCTTTCCCTAAGAAAATGTAACTGAGTTATCTTGGGTTCCATTAGTTGGAAGGTAAGCTGGCCCATAACGTATTTGGTGAAAAGGTTCAGTTAGAGGCCCCTGTTTGCTGTTATTATAGAAAATCCTTTTTTCAGTAACGGAGGTTTAAAGACTTTGAGCAGAATACATCAGTGCTTTCTTTATTACAACAGTGGCAGATCATTTCAAAAGTACTGTACATTGTAAAGTGCTTTGGGGTGTTCCATAAAGTTATCCAGAAATATTATGTAATTTGCAGTTCTTTCTTTTCCCTCTATCTAGCTCTTGCTTCTTCCTTGCTTGATTACCTATTTGCCTTCATACCCAACATTGGTTTCTCCCAGACAACCTGATTCAAGCTCCCCTGTAATGTCTCATTATAAGAAGGAGAGGGGAGGATGATGGAAAGGTGAGGTGTGGGGGTGGGTGGTTCCACAGGGGTGACCCACCCACAACAACGTGGGCTCAAGCTTGTGGAGTTGCACGTGACCTAGAAATGATTGCTTTCATTCAGGGCAAAATATACCCCTCAGTTGCAGAATTCTCAAAACTGTAATATGTAATTGAATTTTGATGCATTTATTTTTGAATTGTGATTCAACTGCCTTCAGGATTGGATGTGCCATATAAAGTGTTGATGCCCAATGCTTCTTCAGTGAATCAGAGATAAATAAATGTTTGAAGGTATTTAAATGTTATAAAGCACAGAGTATTTAGCATGACAGAGAAGGAATTTAACAACTTCAAACTCTGTAAGCACATAATGAAACTGCTAGCATTTGACAAGTAATAAAGTGCTTCTCTTGGCAATGTAATTCACATATTATATATAAATAATATTCCATCTTTGCAGAAATCAGGAGTAAAAAAGACAAGGCATGTAGAGAATCTATCCCTGAATTTTTCATGGAAATGCAAAACAGAATCAGAATCAGGTTTATTATCACTGATGTGTTGTGAAAATTGTTTATTTTTGTGGCAGCAGTACAGAGCAATAAAAAATAAGGCAATAAGAAGGAGCAGTGAGGTAATGTTCATGGACGATTCAGAAATCTGATGGAAGAAGGGAAGAAACTGTTCTTATAATGTTAACTGTGGGTCTTCAGGCTCCTGCAACTCTTCCCTGATGGTAGTCATGGGAAGATGCATGTCCCAGGTGACGATGATAGCTGCCACCTTTATGAGGCACTGCTTTTTGAGGATGTCCTCGATGGTGGGGTGGCTCGTGCCCATGATGCAGTCCATATAGTTTGGTTTACAGTTTAACTAACTCTAACAGTATTATTGCCAACATTCAGCATTGGTAATGATGCCTGCTGATTTACCTAGTCAGTGAAAAGTGTAGACTAAGTCTATAACGGGGAGTATTGTTTCCATGATGTGCTGGGCTGTGTCCACAACTGAACTTTTGCAGCCTCAGATAGCAGTTTCTTGGAGAAGTTGCCATACCATTAGTGATATGGGAATTTCCAGGTCATTCTCTGTCAGTCTTAAAATTCAGTCTGCATTTCTAGCTGTCACTCACCTTTACTCTTGCTCCATTCCCTTCATTGCTACAAGGAACGGGAACCCCATTACCTGGCAGCAACCAATTCTGGTAATGAAGCAACAAGTAATCTACTTCCATGAACTGTCTGGTAATTATGAAATGAAAAACAATTAGATTTTGCTTCTGCATTGTGGAATTAATCGTGTATTCTGCCAACTCACTCCACACCGTGCAGATAATGAAGCTTCATCCAACTTTTTCAAAGTCAGGTCATTTAAATAATTGATTGACAAGTAGAGTTGTAAATGAAGGAGATATTTATGGGATAGGAGTTGCTTGTACAGTGCTAGGTAGTGCTGTGAGCTAAATGCACAATGATTTTACCAAAATGTCAAAATGACTCGGATTATTTTCTGTGTGTTTCTTATAAACCCTCTCCTAAGAGTCCTCTCTGGAAAAACTAATTACAAAAATCTAGGTGGATAGTCTAGCTCTGTGCTTAAAGCATGCTGTATTACTGGAAGAGTTACCTACCAGCTGAGCAGAGTCAATGTGGATTTATGAAGAAAGCAATCATGTTTGACAAATTTGCAGATGTTCTTTGAGGAGATGATGAGTAGATAAGATAAAGTGGAGTAGGTTCATTGTATTTAGAATTTTAATGAGGTGGTCTACAAGTTCATAGGACATAAAATTAGGGTATTGTCATAGATTGAGAATTGTGAATGGATTGATAATTGGTTAATTGAACTAAAAACAAAGAACAAGTATTTTTTTCTCAGGTGTGACTCATGACGTACATGATTACATCAACAATTTGGCTGAGAGGGCAATGTGTTCTTGAGTTTGCTGACTATACTAGACCAACTGGGATGGGGCCTGTGGAGGAGGATGTAAAGAGGCTTCAGGGGAAGTAAAACCAAGTGAACAGATAAAAGTATGAAAGATGAAATAGTATAATGTGGAGAAATGCTGAACTATCCACTTAGTGCAAAAATGCCAAATGATATAGTATAATGTGGAAACATGCAAAATCATCTACTTTGTGCAAAAATATTAAAACAAGTTACTTGTTAATTGGTGAGAGATTAAGTAGCATTGGTTTTCCAATGAACCTGACTGTGCTTGTACAAAAGGAATGTCAAAGAGGAGAAAGTGGATAGACTTGATTATGTGAACCAATCATGTAAAAACAGATGAAAAGTGGTGACCTTCATTGGTGCTTGATGCAGCAAATTTCAGCAATGCCTAACATCCAAAATATGAAGTGCTACGAAATGCTCCTGACTTGGAAATTGACCTTACAATCTTGTTGCTTACTGTTTACTTGTATTGCACTTTCTCTCTAGCTGTTATATTGCTATTTTATTTTGTTCCTCCTTTATGCACTATTGAAAGCTTTTCACTGTATCTTGGTGGCATGTGACCATAATAAACCAATTCCCATTGTCTTTATGTTTGGGATCAATTTTGCAAAGTTCCATCTCACCTCAGATTGGATGGTTGTTGTTTCAAGCCCTGTTTTGCAGATCAGCTCAAAATCTAGGCTATCACTACAATGGCATACAGAGAGGATGGCTACTGTCTGTTATGGTGACTATCTGATAATATGTTAAACTGAAGTGCCATGTGCACAGTCAGATGGATTGAAAAGATCACATGGGACATGAAATTCCTTGGAGGACTCAGTTATTTTTTCTCAATATTTGTGGTAGTTATACGTGTATGTATGTGTTTGAGTTAATTGCCTGTAGCATTTTCTGTTCGCCTAGTAATGTTTACTTTAAAATGATGAGCTCTGTAACAGCTTGTGAAAGGTGTTATATAAATGGATATTTGACTGTTGTTCAAAGCTCCTGGAAATCCAAGCACTCGGCTCCTTAGGACCTTCCTACTGTGAGTTTTTTGTTTGTTTTTTTGATGAGTGTCTCTTCTGCTAGTTGCTTTCTTTGGTTTTTCATGCCCAATGGGCATGGAAGCAATTCTGATTTTGCAGGCATTCTTTTGGTAGTCCAGCCACTTAGCTTTGAACTGGAATCTGCTGAAGCCACTTGAGGTTTGTTTGGCAGAGAGCTGGACAGCAATCTACCTTGGACTGGGATAGAGATTAGTCTGACCTTTTAAATAGCATTCAGTTTTCAGCTACAGAAATGTTAAAAGTTTGTTCTTTTACAAGTCAACACATGTGATTTAGACCAACGTAGTTGAAAATCTCACTGGAAATTAATTTTGATTATTGTGCATCTGATGATATCACGAGTGAAATGGACTGAAGTATCAGGGTAAACAAAATCTTGTACCAAATATTCCTTGCCACATTAATTATAGGCACTAATTCACTTAGAAATGTGAGCAAAACAGGTTACCCAAATCTTAATGCAATTTTCAGAAGTATAATATTTTGTGCTTTGCTAGGATGGGTCTCTAGTCTATTGTTTTCCATTATAAAACTTCACTAATTTTTTAATTGCATCAACTTAAATCAGCAATATTAGACATTTCATGAAGCATTCTTCTATATTGTTTTCCATGTAGAAAAAAATTCTAGCACCACAAACAGGAAGTCAAACCTGGTTTGTGTTTTCCAGACCTTTGTGAATTTGAATTATGTTGATACTTACTAGATGATTACAGTTCCAGGCTGCACTTAGAATATTGTGTGCAGTTCTGTTTGTCCCATTACAAGAAGGATGTGGAACAATGTTCTGTCTAAGGTGTGCGCACGCACACATCTTTTTCTGCTAGTGCACAAAGAGATTTAAACTGTGCATAAAGGGTTGTTGCTCTCTACCTCATTGGCACGTTAAGTATATTTCAGGATCGTTCACAATCACGTTTCCTTTTCTGGTTTCTGATGGTGTTGACAATGTGGGTTTGCGATGATTTGTCTGCAGATTTTAGAACTGGCTTATTTATACTGTTTTTATTGAAGAAATTATTGTTTCACTATGTCTAATTCCAAAGAAGCAAAGGGCGTGAAGCGCAAAGGAACTGTTAGCTGATTTAAAGTGGGATGGTTAATGAAACAGTAGAAATATTTATGTACCATACAGAAATTGCTGGAGAATTTGCAAGTGGGAAGAAATGAAGTGATATTTGGAAATTTGAATTTTTAAAGTGTCATTTAGCAAGCAAATCACGTATGGTCAGCGTGCAAAAACTCTGGGTGAGAAAATCCTTCATTACCCGCTACAGGCCTGCTATGTATGTTTTGTGAGAGTGCAGATGAATGAGAGTGAAAATGATCAAACCCAGAGGAGATCAAAGTTCTTATTGACAGTGCTTTGCTGGCTGTTAAAATGACTACCTCCTATATATGAAACTTTGTGCGCATGTTGTTGTCACTGGGCAAAAAGTTGCACAGCACAAGACTTTTGCGCACACTGGTCGTTGATGTGGAGGCTTTGGAGAGGGTTTACTGAGATGCTGCCTGGATTAGAGAGTGTAAACCGTAAAGGCAGACTTGGATTATTTTCTCTGGAATGAGAGATTGAAGAGAAATCCGTTAGGTGTTTATAAAAATACAAGAGACATAGATAAGGTAGATAATCAGAATCTTTTTTTCATCCAGTGTAGAAATATTGCTTATGAGAGGGCATAGCTTTAAGGAGAGAGGGGGAAAAGGTTAAAGGAGATGTGTAGGGCAAGTTCATTTACACACTGAGAGGTAGGTGCCTGAAAATGCTGCTATGGGAAAGTATATAAGCAGATACAAAAGCAACATCGAAGAGGCATTTAGAAGAGTACATCAACAGGCAGGGGATAGAGGGATTGGTTTGGATTAGCACAGACATAATGGGCAGCAGGGCCTGTCTCTGCACTGTACTGCATGCTCTGTGCTACTGATGTAGTTCTAATAGAGCATTGAGTGTGCATCCAAAATGTATTTCATATTCCAAATTATTAATCCAGTCTATCATCAAAGTGTGAATTCTAATTGCTGCTTTGTTTGCTGTTTCCTTCTTCTCAATATCCTGGAGCAAATGAGCTTAGAATTTGTAAAGCTTCATGCAAGGTCACCTCTTTAAGGATTTGCCTGAATTCTTGCACGTTAATGTGAAAGCGTCCATAATTTTATTAATGTTAATTCTGAAAGATAATACTCAAGATAGTGTGTCGATGAAGCCTGCAAACTCAGTGCAGGTCACATTATATTTAAAAAAAAAACAGTAGAAGAAGCTTAACTGTGACAGTGAGCATGAATTTGAAGAGAAAACTAATAACTCGTTGATTCATTCAGAATGTAATTCAACAGAATTGTAATAGCAACAATTCAGGAGAGCACTAGAGAGAATTGGATATAAAACTGTGCAGTTTATTTTATAAAAACTTGTGTTGTACTCAGTGAAAACTTTCTTTAGGGCAGCAGAAAATATTTTTTCACTATTACTCTTCCATTGAGTCAAACCATTAGGCAGCTGGATCAGCAGATAAACATGTCGCATTATTAAATGGCATACAATCTAGCAATCAAGGCTGAGACAAATACTCTCAGATGAATGCACAATACTCTAATGGCTTTTGTTCCCTGAGACTTGCCCAATTTTCTCACTTCTGTATATAATATCATGACTCCCCTACTGAGGTATGAATGACCAGAGGAAGATTTATCTCCACTGTCTCTCTTCCCAAGATGATTTGTTGCTTTGGAATAGTGTGAGCTATGATGGGCTTGGCAGAGAAGTGGAGGAAATTCCATGTTGGAATGCCAGGGGAACAATAGCTCATATCCCAGAATTTTCCTCTGAGTTTGTTACCACAGAGTCAGGAAGTCATACTGCATGGGACCAGCTCCTAGATCCAGCAGGTCCATGATAACTATCTAATTCATTTGCCTGCACTCGGTCCCCAGCCATCCATACTTTGGCATTTCAAGTGTAGGGCTCTCAGTATACTAGGTGAACTGTTAACTGTTGATCACTTATTACCAAAATGGCTTCTCTGAAGTGTTATACTAAAATGGCTTCTCGTAATATTAACTGCTGAGCAAGGGGTTCTCTGTAACTGCAATGTTTGGGTTATACGGGGAGATAATGGAAATTGTATTCATTTGTTAGCCAATGGAAGCCATGTTCTGTTATCTTGTATACGTGTGCTGAGTTGAGGAGCACGGGCTTTTGCGGGAGGCGAGCAGAGAGGACGGACGTGTGAGGAGTGGACAGTGGTTCCATGCCAGCAGCCTGTAAGGAGTTCATAAGACCATAAGAAATAAGAGCAGAATTAGGCTATTTGGCCCATCAGGTCTGCTCCGTCATTCAATCATGAGCTGATTCACTTCATCCAGTCATACCCACTCCCCTGCTTTCACCCTATAACCTTTGATGCCCCGGTTAATCAAGACCTTATCTATCTCTCCACCATTCAATCACAGTTGATCCTTTTTCCCTTCCTCAACTCCAATTCCCGGCCTTCTCCCCATAACCTTTGATGCAGTGTCCAATCAAGAACCTATGAATCTCTGCCTTGAATACACCCAATGACCCAGCCTCCACTGCTGCCTGTGGTAACAAATTCCACAAATTCACCACCATCTGGCTGAAGGAATTTCTCCACATCTCTGGTTTAAATGGCCATCCCTCTATCCTGGGGCTGTGCCCTCTAGTCCTACACTCCCCCACCAAATGAAGCATCCTTTCCACATCTACTCTGTCTAGGTCTTTCAACATTCAAAAGGTTTCGATGAGGTCCCCTTCATCCTTCTGTATTTGAGGGAGGATCTCAAGATCAAGCCGATTAGGATAGGAATTCTTGGAACTCCGGCCATAGAGAAGACTCTCAGGATCTGGAAGCACTGTTGTTGCTGCTTCGAGATGGTAAACACAACGTTTCCCCTAATTTTTAATGACCCGTGTGCATAAAAATCTTGTGCTGTGCAATTTTTCTGCCCAAGTGACAACATGTGCACACTGAATGATTTCTTCATTTAAAAAAAAGTATAAATCAGCCAGTTCTAAAACCTGCAGACATCAACTCCACCTTGTCAATACTGTCCGCATCAGAAACTGGAAAATGAAATGTGATTGTTCTCGTTTAACATGTCAATGAGGTAGAGGGTGACAATCTTTAGTGCACAGTTTAAATTCCTCAGTGTGCTAGTAGAAAAAGATGTGTGTGTGCACACACCTTAGAGGGAACAATGCGTAAACTGTTGAAAGGGAATGTTTAAGGACCCAAAGGGGATTGAAGATCCTCCCGTGAGAGAAGGAGGCAAACATGCAAAATCACTCATGATTTCTAGTTTAATATTTCAAACAGGAACAAAGGCACTTGGACTTGACTTTTTGGAGTTCACTTTTTCTACAATGATGTTAGAAACATTCTGAGTACAGAGAATATCATAAAATTGTTCCGATATTTGCAAACATGGAGAGGAAAATCAATGGTGTCAGAATAGAGAGGACATAGAGAGTGTCTAAGTAAGATATTCCTGAGATCAAATGGGAAGGAAGTTCTGGGACATACAGACTTGCTGTAATAGGACAGCACTGTGAGCTGATGTATCTATCAGTACTGCAGAGGTGGAGTCCCAAAGTCGTGTCTAAATTTCCTTTGGTCCATTTTTGAAATATAAAGCCAGTAGTCAAGTGTTTGAGTGAGCTGGCTTCTTCCTCTGTGATCTTCAATTCTCTTCAGATAATCCACATTAGCTCTTTAACAATTGTAAAAGGAACCCTCTTTTTTATCTTCCAACTTCTGACGTTGATTGCATGCATTAGAATTCTGCAAGCTGTACAGGCTCAAAATATGTTGACTACACAAAGAGAGTTCTGGAAAGTACATGGCATGAATACTGACCTGAGTTAGTTGGACAAAACAGGCCACTGATTCATTATCACCTGTTTATTTTGAATTTTTATCTTGTTCAGACCCTCGGACAAAAGTCAGTAACTGCAATCTAATTCAAAAAGCATTTTCAGCCATTTTCCTGGTACAGTTAACAAAGCTGCTACTGACCACTAATTCCTGTAATTACACTGTTATCTGTTTACACGGAGCTTGTGAATTACAGTTCTTGGTACTGTACTTTGCCATTAAAAATGAATATGATGTCTGATGAAACATGTAAACACAATGTGAAGTTTTGTAGGCAGGGTATACGTTTGCTAGGTCTCAACCTTAGTTACGTCCCGACTCAGGTTTGTGGACTTATACTTCCTCCTTTCCCTGCAGTTGCCAATGGCACAAAGGTTATTGACCTGAAACATGATTCTGAGAACTGTAAATTGAGGGTTCTGACTCCCCGAGTTCACAAACAAACTTTGAGCCTGCAGGAAAGTACACTCAGTGGCTACTTTATTAGGTACACCTGTACACCTACTTGTTTAGCCAGTCATGTAGCAGCAATTCAATACATAAAAGCATGCAGACATGGTCAAGAGGTTCAATTATTGTTCAGACCAAATATCAGAATGAGGAAGAAATGTGAACTATGACTGTGGAATGATGGTTTGAGTATCTTAGAAACTGCTGAGTATCTGGAGTTTTCAACGACAACAGTCTCTAGAGTTTACAGGGAAAGGTGCGCAAAACACAAAGCATCCAGTGATCAGCAGTTCTGTGGGTGGAAACGCATTGTTCAAGGGAGAGTCAGAGAAGAATAGCCAGACTGGTTCAAGCTGATATGATGCATTAAAACAGTGGTGTGCAGAAGAGCATCTCTGAATGCACAACATGTCAAACCTTGAGTTGGATGAGCTGCAGCAAAAGAAGATCACAAACATGCATTCCGTGAATAGGAGGTAGATACAGGCGGTGCCTAATAAAATGGCCACTGACTGTAGTCCCAGTGTTATGAAAGGTATCAACCTCTGACAGGACATTAACTAAACACTGTTGGTTCTGTTCTGGTAAGGGACCCACTTCCCCAAAGATTGGGAAATGGAAGTGAGAGCTCCAAGCAGATCTGGCAGTACATGGCAGAGTCAGCTTTAGAATGCTAGCACCTTTTGGGCGGGAAAATGCAATGTTTTCAGTGGCAAATGAGCAAATGTTGCAAGTTTGAAGGGAATATAAATATCAGTCAAGTCATTTTGGTAAAATTATGGATTCATTTAGGAAATATATATTTTGATCACTTCTATTAGCCAGTGGTATTTTGTATTTTATTTTAGTTTGAAGTGTATGCAAAAATTATTTTTAATGGGTTTATTAATTTGATTTTTTTTGGTTTGTATTATTACATATCCTGAGCTGCAGTGAAAAGCTTTGTTTGCATGACATCATCTAGATCATTTCATACATATGTACATCGATATAGTACAAAAGGAAGATCAAAGGTACAACAACGGAACACATAATATGATATTGCAGTAACAGAAAGTGCAGTGCATTTGGTCAAATAAGGTGCAGGCACCATGATGGGGTAGAGCAGGAGACTAGGTGCTCTTTATTGTGCAAGAGGTTTATTCAAGGGTCTTGTAACAACAGGGTCAAAGTTGTCCTTGAGTTTGGTGATACATTTTAGAGTTGTACAGTCATAGCAAACAACTTCTTCTTGCTCCCTTAACTCCTGGTGGAGTTGTTGGGGTGCCATCATGACAAGCTTTGCACCAGCTTTTTGGTGTGCCCATCATGCGGCCTGTCTTGGGCATCTGAAACCTGGTGGAGCCCATCCCTCTCCAGGTTTGACCACAGCCGATTTCCTCCAACTAGGTGGCTCACCTTGGTCGTGAACACGTGGCCGTTCTAGTTCATCACAGAACCTTTCCACCCCAGCCGGTGACTTCATCATGGAAGTCTTTCACCAGTGATGCAGTGTTAACACCATCTCCTCACGTGGTTTAGCCCGCCAGCTGAAGCAGTTTACAGGGGTATAGCGCTTGGAGCCAACACGTGATAGAGTTAGGAGATGGATGAGGACCAGTGATGCCCATCCACCCTGTCTGGTAGGAAGCAGCATGATAGACTTCAAAGGTACTACCTCTTTCCAGAGCCCCTATACCCCATAGCAAACTACAGCACAGAAACAGTCCCATCGGCCCATCTAGTCTGTCCTGAACATTTAAATTGCCTGCTCCCATCAACCTGCACTGGGACCACAGCCCTCCATACACCTACCATCCATATACCTATTCAAACTTCTCTTAATCTCTTGAAATCGAACTTGCATGCACCACTTGTGCTGGCTCCACACTCCCACTACCTTTTGAGTGAAGAAGTTTCCCCTCATGTTCCCCTTAAACTTCTCACCTTTCACCCTTAACCCATGCCACCTAATTGTAGTCCCATCCAATCTCAGTGGAAAAAGCCTGCTCGCATTTACCCTATATCTATACCCCTCATGATTTTATATACCACTATAAAATCTCCCCTCAAAATTTTACGTTCCAAGGAAAAAAGTCCTAACCTATTCAACATTTCCTTATAACTCAGGCCCCCCAGAGCCAGCAACATCCTTGTAAATTTTCTCTGTTCTCTTTCAACCTTGTTTACACCTTTCCTTTATGTAGGTGATCAAAACTGCACACAATACTCCAAATTAGGCCTCACTTTGATTTATGAAGGCTAATGTGCCAAAAGCAATTTTTTTAATGACCCTATCAAACTCTGATCTCACTTGCAATGAATTATGGACCTGCATTCCCAGATCTCTTTGTTCTACCACACTCCCAATGCCCTACTGTTTACTGTGTAAGACCTACCCGGTTGGTCCTACCGAACTGCAACACCTCACACTTGACTGAATTAAATTCCATCTGCATTTTTCAGCTGGTCCAGATCCTGCTGCAAGCCATGATAGTCTTCCTTGCTACACCCTGATCTTAGTGTCATCCACAATTCTGCTGATCTAGTTAACCACTTTATATAAGATGACAAACAACAATGGATCCAGCACCAATTCCTGTGATACTCCACTAGTCCCAGCCCTCCCAGTCAATGTCAAATCCAATTTCCTACCTCATCTGGAATGCTGAGTGACTGAACCTTTTTGACCAACCTCCCATGCAGGGCCTTGTCAAATGCCTTGCTGAGGTCCATGTGGACAACATCTACTGTCTTGCTTTCATCAATTTTCCTAGCAACTTCCTCAAAAATCTCTGTATGATTGGTTAGATACTACCTACCACATGTGAAGCAATACTGACAATCATTAATCAGTCCATATCTAGACAAATACTTATGTATTCGGTCCCTTAAAATACCTTCCAATAACTTTCCCACTGCTGATGTCGGATTCACATGCCTCTAATATCTTAGTTTATTTTTAGAGCCTTTCTTAAACAATGGAACGACATTGGCTATCCACCAATCCTCTGGTATCTCACCTGTTGCTAAGACTGATTTAAGACTGATTTAAGTATCTCTGCTAGGGCCCCAACAATTTCTGCACTTGCTCCCTCTTAGAGTCTGAGGGAACACCTTGCTAGGCCCTGGGGATTTATCCACCCTAATTTGCCTCAAGACAGCAAACAACTCCTCCTCTCTAATCTGTGTAGGGTCCATGAAATTGATGCCTTTTTGCCTCACTTTTGTCGACTGTGTCTTTCTCCTGAGTAAATACAGATGCAAAAAATTCATTTAAGATCTCTCCCAGCTCTTTTGGCTCCAAGCATGGATTACCATTCTGATCTTCCAGAGGACCAATGTTGTCCCTTGGATTCCTTCTCTAGCTTTGGTATCTTCTGTCCAGAGGAATTGGAGAGAAGTGAGAATAATAAATGCAAGAGATTCTGCAGATGCTGGAAACCCAGATAACACATACAATAGAAAATGCTGTAGAAATTCAGCAGGTCAGCTAGCATCAATGGAAAGGAATTAACAGTCAAGACATTTTGGGTGGGGACCCTTCATCAGGTCCAGATTGTTCATCAGAACAACTGTTCTCAACTGTTCCTTTCCATAAATGCTGTCTGATCTGCTGAGTTCCTCCAGCATTTAGTTTGTGTTACTGGGGAAGTGAGAATGACCAGCTTAGAAGATGTCCTTGATCATGTTGGCTGCCTTCCCAAAGCGGCAGGAGGGACGTTGGTTTTCATGATAGATTGGATGTAACTTTCAGAAATTTCTCTATGTCTAGGGCAGAGTATTTCTATACCATGCTGTGATGCCACAAAATAGGATGTTTTCTATGGTGCATCTATAAAACAATTGGTGAGGGTCATTGGGAATGTACTAAATTTCCTCAGCCTTGAGAGGAAGTAGAGATTTTCGTGTACCTTCTTGGCTATCGTGTTTACATGGCTGGACCAGGATTAAACTACCGGAGTTATTTACATCTGGGAACATGGAGCTCCCTACCACCTCCACCTCAGAAATATTAATACAAAGAGGAGTGTGTTCTCTACCCCACATTCTCAGGTCAATGACTAGCTCATTTGTTTTGCTGATATCGAGGGGAACGTTGCTGTGTTGACACTATGACAATAGGCTGTCCAGATCCTTCCTGTACTCTGTCTCGTCGTTGTTTGAGATTCAGCCCCCTACAGTGGTATCATCTGAAAACCTATGGTAGAAGTTCGAGCAAAATCTGGCCACATTGTTGAATGTATACAGGAAACTGCAAGAAAATAAATTTACAGAAAAGATGATCCTCAAAGGCATAAAGCACAATAGACGGCGCTCCAAAGTGATCATAACACAGTCTGAAAGGTGATGTATTTAGTATTACTGTGAACGTTTTAGAAGTATTTTCTTATACAGATTTTGGAGAATTAGATGTCCACTGTACCTGATTGTATTTCCTCACAGAGTAAAAATTAACACTTTCTTGAGGTATTTTTAAAATGTCTCTTTCTCTGATGAGTGCAGCATTTTTAAGACCAATCCATGAGACTAGACACAGAGGAGGGAATTTGGACTATAGATGCAGGTGAAATCATATTTGATACACATGATATATCTCTCCAAGTTGTGACTTCCACAAATTGAATAGATTTGTGTTGGTCTGTTGAATGTTACACACTGTTGGATGAAGCCTTAATATCCTCGCATACTGAGATAAGCTGGGCCCTTGTTTTGGTTTTCTACAATGTAAATCTGACACACGTGCTTTTTGAAATTAAAACCCATCTCATTAATTCTATATTTTACCATCTATGTTTTCTGCCTTGATCAGTATTTTAGCTTTTTTTCTGTTTTTGATTTGGATTTCCAGCACTGCAGTATTTTGCTTTTGATTAGTAAGAGTTTTTCTTACCAACAGAAGTCTAATAATTGGCAGAATGGTATGTCAGGGTATTATTAGATTTTGCAAATAAGTAAAAATCCTGTGTGATTTTTTTTTTAGTTTGTCTCACAGGATGTTATGTGGAGTTTGTTCAATATCTGTGAAGTGTGTTATTGGATGTTTAAATTGTGTGCAATCATGGTTTTAATTCAATTCCAAGTATAATAATTATGCAAGTTTCCCTTTTAAGAAAGGCTAATTCATTAACTGAGAACAGATTGAACTGATTTTTTTTTAATCTCTCTTTCAGCGTAATGCTCCCTTGGTGGTAGCTGTCAATTTAAAAAATTGCTTAATGCTCCAAGAATTCTTGCATATTTGATTTGTTGCTGATATTGACATGAAACACTAGTTAGTTTTGTTCAAAAGCTCCAGAGGGTAGACAAGAATATATTATAAAATAATGTGGTGAGCAATCCTTGTTAAAATAACTCCTGTAAATTGTGAACTCTGTTAACACTGAAGAATGTTCTGAGGAATCATAAAATGTTGACTTATAATTTACCAACTCATTCTACTAAAAGAATAAATCAAATCAGTTGTCTTTGAATGTTGCAGCTTCTACCTCTGCTCTTTATTAAATGATGACAGATCTACCATTTGGACAGCAATCAGTGATAGATTGCTTGGAGCATTAATTAATGTATTCTCAAGCTGTTGGAGAAACTTACAAATGCAAGGCCAAAATATTATACATTGACCAGTGTTACACTCCATATAATGTAGTTGATTCTGGAATAATAGTTGGGGAAGGGAGTGAAATTAGTCATGACATACAAAGTTTGCAGAATTGACTGAGGCTTAATGTCATGTTGATGGGCTTATCCATGTCAATGTTGTATAGGATGTTATGGAGTGAAGGGAAGTACAACTGGATGTGGTTAGTGTAAACCTGGAAATTGACATTAGCTTACATTTCTTGATAATATGGTTCATTTTAGAGGAACAACTATTCTCTTCTGATGCCCTCACCTACCTGATATTGGGCCTTGGTTTTCATAACTATCAAGTTGCACATTGTAAACAGGAACATATTGTAAAGTGGAGATAAAAGAGACTGCAGATGCTAGAATCCGAAACAAGCACCAAACTGCTAGAGGAACTCAGAGGATCAAGCAGCTTCTGTGAAGGCAAAGTTTAATTCCTTTGTATTGAATTGAATTGACTTTATTTCTTACATCCTTCACATACATGAGGAGTAAAAATCTTTACGTTAAGTCTCCATCTGAATGTGCAATGTGCAATTCATAGTAATTTGTAAAAAAAAAATAGTATGTACAGCAGGACAGTCAATATAGCATAGAAATACAGTTGTGTCAGCATGAATTAATCAGTCTGAAGGCCTGGTGGAAGAAGCTGTCCCAGAGCCTTTTGGTCCTGGCTTTTATGCTGCAGTACTGTTTCCCAGATGGCAGCAGCTGGAACAGTTTGTGGTTGGGGTGACTCTGTTCCCCAATGATCCTTCGGGCCCTTTTTACACACCTGTCTCTGTAAATGTCAGATCATGTGAGATCTTTGATGTGTATTGTCATTGCTGGATACTTTGTAGCACATATGTTAAACCATATTAGACCATCACTGAATGTTGTAAATTGGTTTATTGTCACAAGTAGCGAAGTACAGTGACAAACTTGTTTTGCATATTGTTCATGCAGATCAACTTGTATGCATAATAAAGCGTTACAGTTATAGACAAATTGTAGTGCAGATAGATAATAAGGTGTAAGGTTATAATGAGGTAGATTGTGAGGTCAAGTGTCCATTTTATCATACTAGGGGACTGTATAATAGTCTTACAAGAAAAGGATAGATGCTGTCCTTGAGCCTGCTGGTACGTGCTTTCAGGCTTGGGAATGGGGAGGAGAGAGATGTCCGCAGTGGTGGGACCTTTGATCATGCTAGCTGCTTTGCTGAGCCAGTGAGGAATGCAGGGAAGCTAGTTTCATGATCTGGTGAGCAGTGTCTACAACTCTCTGCCGTCTCTTTTGGTCTGGTGCAGAGCAGTTGCCCTACCAAGCTGTGAAGCCTCTGGATAGAAAGCTTTTTAAGATGGATTGATAAAAATTGGTGATGGCCACAGTGGACATGCCACGTATCTTTAGCCTTCTGAGAAGCAGAGGCACGAGGGAGCTTGTTTGGCTCAGGACAAGTGGCTGGTTCAGGACCAGTCATTGGTGATGTTCACTCGTAGGAACATGAAGCTCTCAACCCCCTCGATCGCAGCACTGCTGATGTACACAGGAGCATGCGCAACACCCCACTCCCTCTTCCTAAAGTCAAAGCCCAGCTCCTTTGTTTTGCTGATGTTGAGGGGGAGGTTGTTGTTGTGACACTGCCCTACTAAGATCTCTATCTGTTAACCATACTCCGACTCATCTTCATTTGAGATGCGGCCCACTACATGGTACAGGTGCACATTCCTTAATCCGAAATTCTGAAATCCAAAAAGCTCCAAAAACCGAAGTTTTTTTTGCCAACAGCTGGCATCAGGTGTGACGTGGTAGCACTAACAGAGGCCGCCAGACGTCAGTTGTGGCTCAGCGCTTGTACTGGTTACACCTGCAATTGCTGTTCACTGATATTTTGTGTTTGTTTAATTTCACTGTGAAAATGTCAAAAAGAGCTGCAAATACCCCTATGAGTAACAATGAGAAAAAGAGAAGGAAGTATATACCATTATCAATAATGCAGTAAGCGGAGTTATTGCAGAAGCTTGATCGTGGTGTGTCGGTGTGGCGTCTTACTAAAGAAAATAGTGTCGGAACTACCACTGTATATGATTTAAATAAACAGAAAGACAAGTTACTGAAGTTTTATAGTGACAGTGACGTTCTACATTTATTCCAATAAGTCATTTACCATGTGTTTGATTCAGTTCATTTGAAGCTGTATATTTTTATGTTTTATTGAATGTTTTTGTTCGAAATAAAGTTTTTTTCTTGTCAGTATTCCCTAAACAATACAGTATAACAACTATTTACATAGTATTTACATTGTATTAGGTATTTTAGGTAATCTAGAGATGATTTAAAGTATACGGGAGGATGTGCGTTAGTTTGGTGCGCCACCGGGTCCTAAGGTCCACCACACTGAGGCAGGTTAAATAAGGGACTTGAGCGTTTGTGTTTTTTGATATTGGGGGGGTGGTCTGAAATCCGAAAAATTCTGAATTCTGAAATGTAACTGGCCCCGAGGATTTCGGATAAGGAATTGTGGACCTGTATTATTTGCAGATTTGTAGATGGAGTTAGAATAGAACCTGGCCATGCAGTTGTGAGTATATAGGGAGTAGACAGGGGACTGAAGATGCAGGCTTTTTGGCATGTGTGCTCAGGATGATCGTGGCAGAAGTATTGAGCCCCAGACCCTATCAATCAGTTTCTGTTCAACACATGCTTAGAATGCATTAAGTCCATCTAGAAGGGATGTGCTGTTGTCAGCAGTGCTTTCTGACTTCATCTTTTATAGCATATAATCCCTGCCACAACTGCAGCTAATCTGGGACTGGTATTGTCTCCTGGCATCCCTTATAGCTTTACAAATGTCTCAGTTCACATCTCATTTCCTTGTAAAAGTCAGGGTCATTAGATTTGAATGGTTCGCCCTGTTCATCCATGGTTTCCAACTTGGAACCACTAAGGTCATCCTCTTTGGTCTGCAGTTCTCAACACATTTGCTGATGAAGTCCATAATGGTGCTGACAGACTCATTAAGGCTAAGTGCTAAGTCTTTGAACCTAGACCAGTTAACCGACTCAAAGCAGTCACTTAGAGACTCATCTGTATCCGCAAACAAGCTCTGAATAACTTCTGATTTGTTGAAGGACCACAACTTGACCATCTGATTTCCCAAAGTGTGCGTTGAGTGTGGCTTGCTAGGCATCTTTGATGGGGCAATGGTTGTTTGGCCCTCTGGTAGGACAGAAGATATTCTGGTAGCATTTTGATTACACTCTTGAAGGAGGCCTGGTTGAAATCAACAGCAATGTTGATGAGGGCTTCTAGGCATCTGTTTCAAGACTGTTAACCATGAAGTATAGTTTGTTGAGTGCCTACTTCACATCTGCCTAAGCAGAGATGTAGACTGCTGTCAGGATAACTGAAGTGAACTCACCTGCCAGGTAGTATGGTAGATATTTGAAGCTGAGGGAGCAGGAACTTACCCAGGACTTCCATGTCTGAGCACCGCAAAGTGTTGGATAGAAAGCAAAGCTCTCAATTTGCACGGTGACAATGTATGGTCTAGATCTTGCTGAATGCGGGTATGGAGTGGTTCACTTGGAACACTCTGCATCCCCTCTTTTGACTTTACGATCGAAAGAAATTCAGGCAGATGTGGTGACAGGTATTGGGAAGAGATAATGACAACGATCAGGAAGAGGAATAGGAGTTGATAATTCTTTGAATCTCAAAGCTTGTGGATCATATGTAATTTAAATTCCATTAAGTATTTTTGAAACTTGAAGCCGGTTTTAAACTTTTTGCAATGGAGTTTATGATTTAGTCCTGCTGGAGATAGTTGGACTCAGGACAGTAGCGTGAGGAAACTCCTACATTGATATTCCCAGACTGGGATGATTGACTACAGCTATCTTCCTTTGTATGAACTATGGCACCAGTATTGGAAGGTTTTCCCACTGATGCCCATTGACCTTAATTTCACCTTTGCATCTTGAGCCACATTTGGCCAAATGCTACATCAAAAGTCTAAAATAGTCATTCTCACCAATAGTGATGCAAAGACATTGTCCTGAAACAGTGAATCTGTTTTAAAAAGCTGAATTTCAGGGGTATGGTAAAAGGTTATTGACCTGAAGCATTACGCTTTTTTATCCTTTCCTGAGGATGAATGTGTGATACACGTCTGCTTACTAAGGAGCACTTTCAGCACACCACACTTAATGTTCAGCAGCCAGATTACTGGACCTTATTTTTTTGATATTTTTGCCATGAAGACATTTGATATTTTCAGAAGGCATTTGATAAGGTGCCACACATGAGGCTGCGTAACAAGATAAACTCCTATGGCCTTACAGGAAAGATAATGGCATGGATAGAGGAATGGGTGACAAGCAGGAGGCAGTGAGTGGGAATAAAAAGAGCCTTTTCTGGTTGGCTGCCAGTGACTAGTGGTGTTCCTCAGGGGTCAGTATTGGGACCGCTATTTTTCACATTTTTTGTCAATAATTTGTGGCAAAGTTTGCGGATGATACAAAGATACGTGGAGGGGTAAATAGTGCTGAGGAAGCAATGCGTTTGAAGCAGAACTTGCATACATCGGAAGAAAGGGCAAAAAAGTGGCTGATGGATTACAGTGCTGTGAAATGTATGATAATTCATTTTGGTAAAAGAAACAATAGTGTGGACTATTATCTAAATGGGGAGAAGGTTCAAACATCAAAGGTGCAGAGGGACTTTGGAATCCTCGTGCAAGACTCCCAGAAGGTTAATTTACAAGTTGAGTCTGTGGTTAAAGAAGGCAAAAACAATATTAGCATTTATTTCAAGGGGAATAGAATATAAAAGTAAAGAGATATATCTGAGGCTTTATAAGACACTAGTCAGGCCACTCTTGGAGTATTATCAACAATTCTGGGCTCCATATCTCAGAAAGGATGTGTTGTCATTGGAGAGAGTTCAGAGGAGATTTACGAGGATGATTCCGGGAATGAAGAGGTCAACATATGAGAAGCATTTGGCAGCTTTGGGCCTGTACTCACTGGAATTTGGAAGAATGTGTGGGGATCTTACTGAAACCTACTGTATGTTGAAAGGACTAGATAGGATGGATGTGGAAATGATGTTTCCTATGGTGGGGGTATCCAGAACTAGAGGGCACAGCCTCAAAATTAAGGAGTGACTTTTTAGAAGAGTTAAGGAGGAATTTTTTGTTAGCCAGAGAATAGTGAATCTGTGGAATGCTTTGTCACAGACTGTGGTGGAGGCCAAGTCTTGAGTGTATTTAAGGTGGAAGTTGATTGTTTCCTGATTGGTGATAATTTTTCAAAACTCTTTAGATTCTGGACTAGTTCCTGAGGATTGGAGGGTGGCTAATGTAACCCCACTTTTTAAAAAAGGAGGGAGAGAGAAACCAGGGAATTATAGACCGGTTAGCCTAACATCGGTGGTGGGGAAAATGCTAGAGTCAGTTATCAAAGATATGATAACAGCACATTTGGAAAGCAGTGAAATCATCAGACAAAGTCAGCATGGATTTGTGAAGGGAAAATCATGTCTGACGAATCTCATAGAATTTTTTGAGGATGTAACTAGTAGAGTGGATAGGGGAGAACCAGTGGATGTGGTATATTTGGATTTTCAAAAGGCTTTTGACAAGGTCCCACACAGGAGATTAGTGTGCAAACTTAAAGCACATGGTATTGGTGGTGTGGTATTGATGTGGATAGAGAATTGGTTGGCAGACAGGAAGCAAAGAGTGGGAATAAACGGGACCTTTTCAGAATGGCAGGCAGTGACTAGTGGGGTACCGCAAGGCTCAGTGCTGGGACCCCAGTTGTTTACAATATATATTAATGATTTAGATGAGGGAATTAAATGCAGCATCTCCAAGTTTGCGGATGACATGAAGCTGGGCGGCAGAGTTAGCTGTGAGGAGGATGCTAAGAGGATGCAGGGTGACTTGGATAGGTTAGGTGAGTGGGCAAATTCATGGCAGATGCAACTTAATGTGGATAAATGTGAGGTTATCCACTTTGGTGGCAAAAACAGGAAAACAGATTATATTCTGAATGGTGGCCGATTAGGAAAAGGGGAGGTGCAACGAGACCTGGGTGTCATTGTACACCAGTCATTGAAAGTGGGCATGTAGGTACAGCAGGCGGTGAAAAAGGCGAATGGTGTGCTGGCATTCATAGCAAGAGGATTTGAGTACAGGAGCAGGGAGGTACTACTGCAGTTTTACAAGGCCTTGGTGAGACCACACCTGGAGTATTGTGTGCAGTTTTGGTCTCTTAATCTGAGGAAAGACATCCTTGCCATAGAGGGAGTACAAGGTTCACCAGATTGAGTCCTGGGATGGCATGACTTTCATATAATGAAAGACTGGATCGACTAGGCTTATACTCATTGGAATTTAGAAGATTGAGGGGGGATCTTATTGAAATGTATAAAATCCTAAAGGGATTGGACAGGCTAGATACAGGAAGATTGTTCCCGATGTTGGGGAAGTCCAGAAGGAGGGGTCGCTGTTTGAGGATAAAGGGGAAGCCTTTTAGGACTGAGATTAGGAAAAACTTCTTCACACAGAGAGTGGTGAATCTGTGGAATTCTCTTCCACAGGAAACAGTTGAGGCCAGTTCATTGGCTATAATTAAGAGGGAGTTAAATATGGCCCTTGTGGCTGAAGGGATCAGGGGGTATGGAGGGAATGCTGGTACAGGGTTCTGAGTTGGATGATCAGCCATGATCATACTGAGTGGCGATGCAGGCTCGAAGGGCCGAATGGCCTACTCCTGCACCTATTTTCTATGTTTCTATGGTCAGGGCATCAAAGGATATGGCGTGAAGGCAGGTGTATGGGTTTTGGTGGGATCCTGGATCAACCATGATGGAATGGTGGAGCAGACTTGATGGGCTGAATGGCCTAATCCTGTTCCTATGTCTTATGACTTTACGGTCTTAAGACATTGTGATTGGGAATTAGGAGGGTACTGGTAGAAGGAGAAGCTATTGTTAGAGGCATTCTGGGCATAGTGAGAACCATTAACCAAGCTGTGGAGTCGCAGAGACATACAACCCACCAAGCCTACACCAACCATCCATTGTATTCTCTTCACACTCCCATCAATTCCACATACCACCCCCCCACCCCAGAATCTGTCACTCACCTGCACATATGGCAATTTAGAGGGGTAAGTCAACTTACCAACCCATTGTATTTTGGAGTGGAATCAGACCACCCAAATGAAACCCACATGAATAGGGGGAACTTGTAAGCTGAACACAGACAACAACAGAGGTCAAGACTGAGCTCAGTTTGCTGGAATTGTGGGAGCAGCAGTTCTAGACTGTCCTGCTGCTGCAAAACAGCAAATTTCATGACGTATGTCCATAATAATAAACCTTGTTCCGATTCTGATAATAGAGGAGGATATTACCATTGGCTATATCTGAGAATACAAGGTTTGAAAAGGATGACTATGATGATTACAGACAATGTTGGTTATGATTTATAAACAATGCTCATGCTACATGTAATTATCTTTTTGTTGTGCAGAGCACGGACAAAGTCTCAGACTCTGATCATTTGGATTCAGAAACACAGAGTTCAGCAATGGAACCATATCTTGTACGAAGGCTTTCATTTCATGCTCTGCAACTTCCTCCACTAGCCTTTAGAATGGCTGAACAATATGACTTGGAAAAAAAAACAGAAACAGAACGTATACCAAGGCCAACAACTCTTCCACTGAAGCCTCTTCCTTTAATTGCCATCACTGCTGCAGACAACACAAGGTAAGCAGACCTACACTGCTTTATATTTCTGTGCTCCGCAGTTCTGAATTGTCATGGAGATTGACTTTTTCTAAATTAAGTTATTGATGATCAAATATATATACAAGAACCTTAAGATCTCATTGAGGTAGAAATGATTCCAAAAAGGCATCCTTGGAAAAAGATTAGAACTAAAATCTGAAATGGATGATGTACCAAAATAATCAGTCAGTTCTTACTAAATATCTAGTTTGCCTTAAGAAAAGAAATTGGGGATATGGATTTGTGATTGGTCTGGGTTTCAAAAAATTGACTGAGCTTGCTGAGTACTTGACATCCAGAGTATGTTATTGATTCCAATTTGATCCCAAGCACAGAGTGCAGTTGATCAATATGAAGTCCTGTCTATGTGGTTCACTCTGTCCCTCAATGTCCTTGAGAACTTGTCCTGACTCACTGGCCTTGATAGTCTTGCTGTTCATTTTGGCACGAATCCCACATTCCAGAAAGGCTGTTTCAATCTTTTCCATTCTGCATTAGAGTAATATTTACATTTAATTTTCATGTCTCAGGTAAAAAGGTAGTGCAAATGTCCAGTAATAAAATTAGATATTTAAACAGAAATAAATGCCTGGGGAGCCAACACAGCTCTTGACTCAGAAGGCTGAAACTCTTCAGGGAGATCTAAAGCAGGACATTATGAGCTGCTGAACTGACAGGTTTCTGCTTGGATTTTTGGAAGTGGAGGATATCCACTGAAGCAGAGGGCAGGACACTACTCTGGGACCTTGAGTTCTATGGAGCATTGAGCAAAGTTTCTATGGAACAGTTCTCACTGTTCCCAGTAGATAAGAATGGTCATGCAAAGGGGTTCATTTGCCTCTCTACCAGTAAGAAAATCTGTAACTGTCAGTACTTATGCCGCTAACTTCCAGAGGCTTTCAAAATTCCTGGTCCATAAGATTCTGATTATCCATGTAAGCCAGTCCATATAATTAGAAGATTGACTATAAAAGAAAATAAGTTCTATAATGTGTTGAATCTGTTAAAAAAAATAGCATTATCAAATACTCCTTTGGAAATATTCATCCATGTATATGTTTTCAGGATTTTATGATGTTAACGTGGGCGTGACAAAATTGAGCTATCATTCTACATACAGAGGTGTAACTTGATATGACACTAAAGTTTTCACAAATCCTGTTTCAGTTTAGCTGCAGAAGTAAACATACCTGATTGTGAGAACAGTGCCAAACATACAGATTAATTGTCAGGACTGTGTATTTTATATCTGTCACTTTGATAATTACCATAAAATTGAGAATTTCATTTGGATTTTTTCTATGTTGCATATATAAATTATGTATCTGAGACATTAATCGTCTGAAATAAAACAGGCAGTACCTTAAGATAAATTGAACAAATTGCCAATTTATGTGACAGAACTCTACTGATAAGTTTGGAGGTTAACTATTGCTTGCCATTTGACTGCAATTTAAGGGAGTGTGCATATTTATCAGTACTGAAAATGACTACAGAGGAACAGAGCTCATTAAGATCGCAACACTTTCAAGCGCACAGAAATAGCCCATTCAGCTGATTTATTATTGCAATTGTTGATTACGTGCCAACACTGATTCTTGAGTGGGTGGAAATTATTAATGAAATATTGTTGAACTGGTGTTCATGACAGTTTAAAATTTAAGAATGTATAATAAAAATATATTTTCAAAGAGGAAGTGCTGACTTCGTGATCACTGTCTTCAACGAAAATTTAGTTACAGATGATCAATTAAGTTCAGGGGAAACCAAATTTTATTAGATTTTTGCAAATTTGATGACGTTGCTTTCATGTCTTTGTTGGAATCAGTGTCTGAGTTCAAATAGAAAGAATGTAGCAAAAATCTTGTATTAACCTATATTGTATTTGCACCTTCTCTCCCCCATTTTCTGTATGCATACTGTTGCCATGAAATGCAGTGTAATCACAAGAAAATTAAAATCCAATGAAAAAAATGTTAATGTAAATTTTGGTTTGTTTCTTACCATTTTCTACACTTGAATATTGGAAATCAGGATCCTTTGTTAGGGCCCATCTCCAGGGTTTGAACATCAATGGACAAACACCTGAATTGTTTCTCTCAGAGTGTTACTGTGTACAGGTTCAGGAGCTGCAAGAAAACAAAAATGCTTAATGAAGAGAGTCTTCAACTTTATTGACAGTACAATGCTTTTTTTTTTATCCTTCTAAAATTCACACAAACTTGACTTGGTATACTTAGGAAGCCAAACATTGAATATATTTCTTCAAGGTTAGGCACTTCCAACATTACTGTTATAAATATGATCTACCTCTCCACATCTCATTGTTTTTGAAGCACTGAAATACATTATCTGGAATCCAGGAAACCCTAGAGTTCAGTGAAGATAATTAGTTTGATTTTAAAAAAAACCTTTAGAATTCTGAAGGTCACTGACCTGAAATGTTAACTCTTAAAGAAATGCTGCGTGAGTTTCTAAGTGTTTTCAACATTGTCTGATCTTTTTCAAAATATATCAACTCTCTGGATGAATCTTGCTTATTCCTACAACACACTTGGAAATATGTTCTAAGAATATGCCTGTACCAGCAGCATCTTCTGGCTTCATTACAGTCTGATGCATTTTCATTACAATGTTTCATTGCAAATGTGCCCCCATAGTTCTCCACTAAGCAACTAGAAAATGTGAATAGAATTGATATTCACATTCCATCAACTCTGTGGAAGTTGATGGAATATCAAATGGATAAATCAGCATATAGAACTATTCTGCTAATATCACAATTGTACCATTTGGAAGATATGGTATGCAGGACATGGAAAAACCTGTGATTTGAACAAAAATTGTGAAGTATCAAATTTTAAAGCTGTCCAAAATATATTACCAAATTTATCATGTGTTTGAACATTGCCTGACACTGAGTAATCTTCAGCTTCAAATGTTAAATCTTTTAAATCATTCATTATGTAGATTGAAGGAATACAAGCAAGCTGAAGTAAAATATGTGACAAAAATGTAAAAGCTTGTGGCTTAAAAATGAGACTAGGACAGACTTGTAGCATTAAGTGGGTGGGTACATGTTCACTTTTAATTATGTGTGGGTCTGATCTGCAAGTTGATTAAGTTTGTGAGAGATTGTATAAACTTGGAATGTTTTCTCCAGAATGTTGGAAGCTCAGGGACAACCAGATAAAAGTTTAAATCATGATGAGAGGCATAGATGGAGTAGATAGTTGGAGTCTTTTTTTCCAGTGTAGAAATGAGAAATACGAGTAGGTATAACTTTGAGGTAAGAGAGTGAAGGTTTAAAGGAGATGTATGAGGCAAGTAAATCTGGACAACAGGAACTCGTATATTAGGTAACTACAGTTCAGTCTTCCACACAATCATCCCTTCTAATCTGATCATCAAGCATCAAGACCTAGGCCTCTGTACCTGGTCTACAACTGGAGACTCACCTTCCTCAGAAGCGGACCTCAGTCAATGAGGATTGGTAACAACATCTCCTCCATGTTGACCATCAACAAAGGTGCACTTCAAAATCGTGTGCTTAGCTCCCTGTTCTACTCCCGATACACATGGCTATGTAGCTTAGCACAGTTCTAATACCTTCTTCAAAATCACCAGTGACACTATTGTTGTTGGACAAATGACAGATTGCAATGAGTTAGCTTACTAGAATGAGATGGGTTACTTAGCTGAGCGGTGTCACAAAAACATCTCATTCAGTAGCAGCAAAATGAAAGAGCGGATTGTTGGCGGAGTGAGAGGGGAAACATGTGCCAGACATCATTGGGGGAATTGGTGGTGGAAAGAGTCAGCAGCTTTTAATTCTTGAGTGCTAACATACCTGATGAACTGCTCTGGGTCCAGAATACAGATACAATTATAAGGAAAGCACGCCAGCACCTTTATTTTCTTTGGAGGGTAAGGACATTTGGCTTGTCATCGAAAGGTCTAACACACTCCTGCAGATATACCATTGAATGTCTCCTGACTAGTTGCGCCATGGTTTGGTATGGAGTTATTAATGCACAGGAACATAAGACATTGCAGGGTAGGGGACTCTGCTCAATACATCTTTGACATATCCTTCCCCACCATTGGTAGTCTCTAAGGAGGTGTTGCCTCAAGAAGGCAGTATCCATTATCAAAGTTTACTGCCGCCTGGGCCATGCCATCTTTTCACAGCTATTATTGGGCAGGAGGTACAAAAGCTTTTAAATTTCACATTACAAGGTTCAAGAACAACCATAGAAACCATAGAAAAACTACAGCACAGAAACAGTCCTTTTGTCCCTTCTTGGCTGTGCCGAACTATTTTCTGCCTAGTCCCTCTGACATGCACACGGACCATATCCCTCCATACACCTCCCATCCATATATCTGTCCAATTTATTCTTAAATGTTAAAAAAAATCCCGCATCTACCACCTTGTCTGGCAGCTCATTCCATACTCCCACCACTCTCTGTGTGGAGAAACCCCCGCTAATGTTCCCTTTAAACTTTTCCCCCTCATCCTTAACCCATGTCCTCTGTTTTTTTTTCTCCCCTTGCCTCAGTGGAAAAAGCCTGCTTGCATTCACTCTATCTATACCCATCATAATTTTATATACCTCTATCAAATCCCCCCTCATTCTTCTATGCTCCAGGGGATAAAGTCCTAACCTATTCAACCTTTCTTTGTAACTGAGTTTCTCAAGTCCCGGCAACATCCTTGTAAACCTTCTCTGCACTCTTTCAACCTTTTTAATATCCTTCCTGTAATTTGGTGACCAAAACTGAACACAATACTCCAGATTCGGCCTCACCAATGCCTTATACAACCTCATCATAACATTCCAGCTCTTATACTCAATACTTTGATTAATAAAGGCCAATGTATCAAAAGCTCTCTTTACAACCCTATCTACCTGTGATGCCACTTTTAGGGAATTTTGTATCTGTATTCCCAGATCCCTCTGTTCTACTGCACTCCTCAGTGCCTTACCATTTACCCTGTATGTTCCACCTTGGTTTGTCCTTCCAAAGTACAATACCTCACACTTGTCTGTATTAAACTCCATCTGCCATTTTTCAGCCCATTTTTCCAGCTGGTCCAAGTCCCTCTGCAGGCTCTGAAAACCTTCCTCACTGTCCACTACTCCTCCAATCTTTGTATCATCAGCAAATTTGCTGATCCAATTTACCACATTATCATCCAGATCATTGATATAGATGACAAATAACAATGGACCCAGCACTGATCCCTGTGGCACACCACTAGTCACAGGCCTCCACTCTGAGAAGCAATTCTCTACTACCACTCTTTGGCTTCTTCCATTGAGCCAATGTGTAATCCAATTTACCACCTCTCTATGTATACCTAGCAACTGAATTTTCCTAACTAACCTTCCATGTAGGACCTTGTCAAAGGCCTTACTGAAGTCCATGTAGACAACATCCACTGCCTTCCCTTCATCCACTTTCCTGGTAACCTCCTCAAAAAACTCCAATAGATTGGTCAAACATGACCTACCACGCACAAAGCCATGTTGACTCTCTCTAATAAGTCCCTGTCTATCCAAATGCTTGTAGTTCTGTCTCTTAGTACTCCCTCCAATAACTTACCCACTACCAACATCAAACTTACCGGGCTGTAATTTCCCGGATTACTTTTCGATCCTTTTTTAAACAACGGAACAACATGAGCCACTCTCCAATCCTCCGGCACCTCACCCATAGACACCGACATTTTAAATATATCTGCCAGGGCCCCTCCAATTTCAACACTAGTCTCCTTCAAGGTCTGAGGGAATACCCTGTCAGGTCCTGGGGATTTATCCACTTTAATTTACCTCAAGATAGCAAGCACCTCCTCCTTTTCAATCTGTACAGTTTCCATGATCTCACTACTTGTCTCAATTAATTCCATAGACTTCATGCCAGTTTCCTTTGTACTTCCCTTCAGCCATTTGGTTCACGAACCATAAGATATACGACCAGAATTAGACTATTTGGCCCATTAAGCCTATTCCTCCATTTCATCATGGCTGATCCATTCTCCTCCTCAGCCCGAGTCTCCTGCCTTCTCCTCGTATCCCTTCATTTCCTGACTAATCAAGAATCTGTCAATCTCTGCCTAAAATATATCCAATGACTTGGCCTCCACAATTGCCTGCGGCAACGATTTCCACACTCAGCAGTTCATAGCTAAAGAAATTCTTCCTTATCTCTGTTCTAAAAGGATGTCCCTCTATTCTGTCCTCTGGCTTTAGTCTCCCCCACCACAGGAAACATTCTCTCCGCATCCACTCTATCGAAGCCTTTCAACATTCAATAGGTTTCAATGATGTCACTCCTCATTCTTCTGAATTCCAGTGAGTAGAGCCCCAAAGACATTGAAAGCTCCTTGTATGAGAAGCCTTTCAATCCTGGAATCATTTTCATGAACCTGCTTTGAACCCTCTCCAGTGTCAGCACATACTTCTTTGGGCACAAAATTGAGCACAATACTCCAAGTGAGGCCTCACCAGTGCTTTATAAAGCCTCAGCATTACATCCTTGCTTCTATAGTAAGGAATTTGATCAGGTCCTGCAGGGAAGGTTGGTCAAGAAGGTTCAGTCACTTGGCATTCAGGATGAGATACTATATTGGAGAAGACATTGACTTTGTGTGAGAAGCCAGAGAATGGTCGTAGAGGCTTGCCTCTCTGACTGGGAACCTGTGACTAGTGTTGTGCTGCAGGGATCAGTGCTGGGTCCTTGTTGTTTGTCATCTGTATCAATGATCTGGATGATAATGTGGTTAACTAGATCAGCAAATTTGTGGATGACATTAAGATTGGAGGTGTAGTGTACAGTGAAGAAGGCTATCATGGCTTGGAGAGGGAAAAATGGGCCGAGAAATGGCAGATAGAATTTAATGCAAACAAGTGCGACGTTTTGAACTTTGGCAGGACCAACCACGTAGGTCTTACATGCTGAATAGTAGGACACTGAGGAGAGTGGTAGAACGAAAGGATCTGGGAACATAGGAACATAATTCATTGGAAGTGGCAAAACAAGTTGATGGGGTTGGAAAGAAAGCTTTTGGTACATTGGCTTTCATAAATCAACATATTGAGTACAGAAGATGGGATGTTCTGTTGAAGTTGCATAAGATATTGGTAATGCCTAATTTGGAGTATTGTGTGCAGTTTTGGTCACCTACCTACAGGAGAGATGTAAAACAAGTTTGAAAGAGTACAGAGAAAATTTATAATGATATTGCAGGTCTGTAGGACCTTTGTTATAATGAAAGAGTGAATAGGTTAGGACTGTATTCTCTCGAACATAGAGGAATGAGAGGAGATTTGATAGATGTATACAAAATTATGAGGGGTATAGACGGGGTAAATGCTAGCAGGCTTTTTCCACTGAGGCTGGGTGGGACTAAAACCAGAGGTCATGGCTTAAGGATGAAGGTGAAAAGTTTAAGGGGAACATGATAGGAAACTTCTTCACTCAGAGGGTGGAATGAACTGTTAGTACAAGTGATGCATGTGAGCTCGATTTTAATGTTTAAGTGAAGTTTGGATAGGATGTTTCCTCTGGTGGGAGAGTCTAAGACCAGAGGACACAGCTTCTGTTCCTATATCTTATTGTCTTGTGTGGATAGTAGGGATCTGGAGGGCTATGGTCCCTCAGCAGATTGTTGGGAATAGGCCACTTAAATGGTTTTTTTGCATGGACTAGATGGGCCAAAGGGCCAGTTGATAGGATGTTTAAGTAGGCATATGGCGTGTTGGCCTTCATTAACCAAGGATTGTGTTCAAAAGCCATGAAATAATGTTGCAGATCCGTAAAAGTTTGGTTGAACCACACATGGAGGATTGAGTTCAGTTCTGGTTGCATCATTATAGGAAGGATGTGGAAGTTTTAGAGAGGGTGCAGAGGAGAATTACCAGGATACTTCCTAGATTAGAGGTGGCACGTGGCCAAGTGGTTAGGGCTTTGGGCTCACAATCTGAAGGTCATGGGTTCGAGTCTCAGCCAAGGCAGCATGTTGTGTCTTTGAGCGAGGCACTTAACCACATGATGCTCCAGTCCACCCAGCTGAAAATGGGTACCGGCAAATGCTGAGGTTAACCTCGTGATAGACTGGCATCCTATCCGGGGGGAGTCTCGTACTCTCAGTCGCTTCACGCCACAGATACCGGCATAAGCACCGGCCTGATGGGCCACAAGGCTCAGGACAGACTTTAACTAACCTAGATTAGAGAACATTTCTTATGTGGTTATGCAAGCTAGGGCTGTTCTCATTGGAGTGAAGGAGGATGTGAGGTGGCTTAGTAAAGGTGTACAAGGTTATAAAGGGCACAAATAGAGTGGACAGCCAGTGCCTTTTTTCCCCAGTCTGGCAATGCCTAATATCAAAGGACATCCCGTTAATGTAAGTGGAGGAATTTTTCAGGGAGTTGTCAGAGGCTGGTTTATTGTACAGAGAGTGGTGGTAAGTGTCCGGAAAGCACTGCCGGTGTGATGGTAGAAGCTGATACTTTAAGGATATTTAAGAGACTGCTTGATAGGCATGTGGGTGAAAGAGAAATGGAGGGTTATGGGCTGTGTAGGAGTGAAGGGTTGAATTGCTTGAGGAGTCGGTTAAAAGGGCAGCGCAATATTGTGGACCGAAGGGCTTGTACTATGCTGTACTGTTCTACCTTTTATATTCTATATACCAGTCCTTGCGAAATGAATGCTAACATTGTATTTGCCTTCCTTACCACTGACGCAACCTGCAAATTAACCTTAAAAGAATTCTGGATGAGGACTCCCAAGCCCATTCGCAGCTTAGATTTTTAAATTTTCTCTCCACTTAGAAAATAGTCTACACTTTTATTTCTTCTACCAAAGTGCATGACCATACACTTCCTGACACTATCTTCCATCTGCCACTTTGCCAATTCTCCGAATCTTCTAAATCCTTCTGTAGCCTCTGAACTACCTGCCCCCTCCACCTATCTTCGTGTCATCCGCACACTTTGCAACAAGGCAATCAATTCTGCCATCCATGTCATTGACACATATTGTAAAAAAAGAAGTGGTCCCAACACAGACCACTATGGAACACCACTAGTCACAAGCAGCCAGTCAGAAGAGGCTCACTTTAATCCTAGTCTTTGCCTCCTGCCATTCAGCCAATGCTCTTTCCATGCTAGTATTTTTCCGGTAATACCATGGGCTCTTAACTTGTTCAGCAGCCTCATGTGTGGCACCTTGTCAAAGACCTTCTGAAAATCCAAGTACATGACATTCATCAATTCTCCTTTGTCTATGCTGCTTGTAATTTCTTCAAAGAATTTCAACAGATTTGTCAGCCAAAATTTTACCTTACAGAAACCGTGCTGACTTTGGCCTACTTTATCATATGCTTCCAAGTACCCTAAAACCTCATCCTCATGATCGACTGGAATATTTCCCAATAACTGGCCTATAGTTTCTTCTGCCTCTCTCCCTTCTTGAAGAGTGGAGTGACACTTGCAATTTTCCTGTCCTCCGGAACCATGACTGAATTAATTGAATTCAAGAGCAGGGAGGTCATGCTGCAACTATACAGGGTACTGGTGGGACCGAACCTGGAGTACTGTGTGTAGTTCTGGTCTCCATACTTGAGGAAGGACACACTGGCCTTGGAGGCAGTGCAGAGGAGGTTCACCAGGTTTATTCCAGAGATGAAGGGGTTAACATGAGGAAAGATTGAGTCGCCTGGGACTATACTCTCTGGAATTCAGAAGAATGAGAGGGCATCTTATAGAAACATTCAAAATTATGAAAGGGATAGATAAGATAGAAGTAGGAAAGCTGTTTCCATCAGTAGGTGAGACTAGAACTAGGGGACATTGCCTCAAGATTCAGAGGAGAAGATTTAGGACGGAGATGAGGAGAAATTGTTTTTCCCAGACAGCAATGAATCTATGGAAATCTCTGCCTGGGGAAGCAGTTGAGGCTTCTTCACTAAATATATCAAAGATACAGTTAGATAGATTTTTACAGAGTAAGAGAATTAAGGGTTATGGGGAAAAGGCAGGTAGATGGAGCTGAGTTTACGGACAAATCAGCCATGATCTTATTGAATGGCGGGGCAGGCTCGATGAGCCAGATGGCCTACTCCTGCTCCTATTTCTTATGACCTTATGTTCTTATTTTGAAAGATCATTACTAATGCCTCCACAATCTCTTTAGCCACCTTCTTCAGAACTCTGAGGTGTACACCATATGGTCCTGGTGACATAGCTACCTTCAGACCTTTCAGTTTCCCAAGAACCTTCTCCTTAGTAATGTCAACTTCACACACTTCTGCCCTCTGAAACTCTTGAACTTCCAACATACTGCTAGTGTCTTCTACAGTGAAGACTGATGCAAAATACCTACTCCCCAGCATCATTTCCAGCTGTCCAATATCTACTTTTCCCTTCTTTTATTCTTTATCTATCTAAAGAAACTTTTTGTATCCTCTAATATTACTGGCTAGCTTTTGTTTTCCACCTTTACCTTCCTAATGACTTTTTTTAGTTGCCTTCTGTTGGTTTTTAAAAACCTCCTAATCCTCTACCTTCTCACTAATGTTTGCTCTATGTGCCCTCCCTTTGGCTTTTACGTTGGCTTTGACTTCCCTTGTCAGCCGTGGTTGTGTTATCCTGCCTTTAGAATACTACTACTTCTATTGGATCCAGATATCCCGTGCCTTCCGAATTGCTTCCAGAAATTCCAGCTATTGCTGCTCTGCCGTCATCCCTACTAATGTCCCCTTCCAATCAATTTTGGACTCTTCTCTCATGCCTCTGTAATTCCCCATACTCCACTGTAATACTGATACATCAAACTTCATCATATTATGATCACTGGTCCGTAAGGGTTGCTTTACCTTAAGTTCTCTAATCAATTCTGGTTCATAACAAAACACCCAATTCAGAATAGCTGATCCCTGAGTGGACTCAACCACAAGCTGCTCTAAAAAACCATGCCATGGGCATTCTACAAATTCACCCTCTTGGGATCCAATGCCAATCTACTTTTCCCAATCTACCTACATATTGAAACTACCCTAACATTGCCCTTTTGACATGCATTTTCTATCTCCCATTGTAATCTGTAGAGCACATATTTACTACTGTTTGGGGGTCTGTATATAACTCCCATAAGGGTGCTTTTAACCCTTGTAATTTCTTAGCTCTACGCACAACGATTCTGCACCTTCTGCTCCTATGCCACTTCTTTCTAATGATTTGATTTCATTTTTTTTACCAACAGAGCCACCCCTCCCCTGCTGACTGCCTGCCTGTTCTTTTGATACAATGTGGTATCCTTGAACATTAAGCTCCTAGCTATAATCTTCTTTCAGCCACAAATCATTGATGCCCACAATGTCATACTTGCCAATTTGTTACTGTGCTTCTATTATTCTGTATACTGCTCACATTTAAATACAACAGCTTCAGTCCTGTATTCACCCTTTTCAATTTTCTCTGCCTTTTACATTGCAACTCATCCCATTCACTGCAATTCTGCCCTATCATCAGCCTCTCCTTGCTAGGAGTCTCACTACACAGTGCCTCTGTTTGTAAACCAAGTACTCAGTCATCAGCACTGTCACTCTGGTTTTCAGCTCTCTATCCAACCCCCTATAACCTCTCTTCAGGGCCTCCTCACCTTTCCTGTCTATATCATTGTTGCCAATATGAAGCAAGATTTCTGACTGCTCACCCTCCACCTTTAGAATGCCTTCCTGCAAAACCCTAATCACTTGAGTTTAAAATGGCCTTTTTTTTTTGTTCTCATCAGGTTTTTTCATGTAAAAAATCATGTATAATTTATTTTGTTACATGATGCTATCTATGTACTTGCATTGCTGCAAGTAAGCTTTTCACTGCACATATGCATACGTGTACTTATTCTTAAGACAATAAACTCAACTTTGACATTTGCAACTTCACAGCGTATGATGCAGCCAAATATCTCCATGCAGGAGACCTAGCTACCACTTAGGCACAGTCTGACCAATGGCATAGAGCAGTCAACAAGAGTGACATCCAGTGATCATCTCCATCAAGCAAGAGCCTAACTACATGCCATTGACATTTCATAAAACCGTAATACATAAGAACAGAATTAGGCCATTTGGCCAAACAAGCCTGCTCCGACATTCCATCATAGCTGATTTATGTTTCTCTCTCAGCCATGTTCTCCTGCATTCTCATTGTGACGTTTGACACCCTTGCTCATCAAGAGCCTATAAAACTCTGCTTTAAATATACCCAATAACACAGCCTCTACAATTCCACAGATTCAATACAGTCTCATCTCAATTCTAAAGGGACGTCCATCTATTCTGAAGCTGTGCTCTTTGGTCCTTGACACTCTCTCACTACTGGAAACATCATCTCCAATGTCCAGTCTATCGAGGCCCTTCAGCAGATTTCAATGAGAACCCTCTGTCATTCTTTAAAACTCCAGCAAGTACAGGCTCAGAGCCATTAAACACTCTTCATACATTAACTTTCTCATCACCGGGTTCATTCTTATAAAACCCCTCTGGATCCTCTCCAATCCCAGCACATCCTTCCTTCGATATGGGTCCAAAACTACTGACAATACCCCAAATGTAATCTGATCAATGGCTTATAAAGCCTCAGTGTTACATCTTTGCTTTCATATTTCAGTCCTCTTGAAATACTACTGACCCAAACTACAAGTTCTGGAGAATCCTACACTAGGACTCTCAAGTCCCTTTGTACCTCTAATTTCTGAATATGTTCCTCATTTAGAAAATAGTCTGTCTTTATTCCTTCTACCAAAAGTGCATGGTAATAAACTTCCCTACATATTATTCTATCTGCCACTTCTTTGCCCATTCTCCCAACCTGTCCAAATCCTCCTGCAGACCCTCTGTTTTCTCAACACCACCCGCAGATTTATCATCTGCAAAATTGGTTAGACAACCATTAATTCAAACATCCAGATCATTAACATACAACTTGAAAAGTAATGGGCCCAAAACTGAACCCTGAAGAACACTATTAGTCACTGACAGTGGACCAAAAAAGGCCCCATTTACTCCCACTCCTTGTATTTTGCCAACAGGCCAATCTTCTATCTGTGCTAGTACCTTTCCTGTAATACCATGGGCTTTTACCTTGTTTCGCACCTTCATTTGCAGCACGTTGTGAAAAGCCTTTTGAAAATTGAATTAAACAACACTCTCCAACTCACCTTTGCCAATCTTGCTTGTTATTTCCTCAAAGAATTCCAATAGATTTATCAGGCATTTTCCCCTTTAAAAATGCCATACCGACTTTGGCCTATTTTATCATCTGCTTCCACGTACCCCAAAACCTCATCCTTAATGGAATTGCCATCACCAAGTTCCCTGCCATCTATATTCTGGGGTGGGGGTGGGGGTGGGGGAGTTTATTTTCCTTTTTAGCAGCGACTCAACTGGAACAGCCATTGGCTCCAACTGCAGGACAGAAGCTGGGTATGTTGCAAAGTCGGACTTATTTCCAATACAGCAAAGCCTTTTGGCACCTATAATTCAAAAGTATGACGGAATACTCCACACTCAGCAGGGTGAATGCTTCTTCAACAACTCTCGAAACCTGACAGGAGCCAGGTTGAAAGCAGCTGTTTGATTGGCACCTCATCAGCTACCCTTAGTACAGTGGCTGCTGTGTGCATCTTTGACAAATTCATTTCTGTTAACCACCTCAGTGACTCTGTCGGTGCCTCCCAACCCCTTGACCTCCACCACCAAGAAGAACTCGGGTAGCTGGTGCATGGGAATGACATAATCTGCAGCTTTCTCTTCAGAGTCCACGTTATCTTGCTCCTGACTTGAAATACCTCGCAGCTCCTTCATTATCACCAGGTCTGAATCCAAGAGAACAGTGGGAGTGCCTTCAGAATGATTGTAATGTTTTAGAGAAGCCACCCACCACAACTTTCTTAAAGGCATTAGAGATGTCAATAGCTGTTGGTATTCCCAGTAACACCTTCATCTTGAAACTTAACAAATTAAGAGAAACAGTTGCTCATGTAAAATATTCAGTGTGGGTGATCCTTCACTTAAGCAAGTGGAATAAATTGCTGCAAAACATCAGAATCTATCAATCGAAAGAGGAGGGGTAAGACACGTAGGCTGTCATCAAAGCAGCGCCAAGAACAACCATGCTTGCACCTGCTCTGCCATTTCAGTTTAAAGGGGCCTGTAATGTAGACAGACATTGCCATCGTGATGGCACGTGTCTGACTCATGGTGTACTGCAGGTTCCCCAGATCTATAAACTGGGTTGAAGACGTTACCTGATAAAGAGGTTTAAAAAAATTAATGTGAGCTCTTTGCCCACTGTCCATGTTGAAGGAAGAAGGTAGGTCCAGGTTTATTTGACAATCAATGAAGATAACCTCACACTTGAATATGTTATGCAGCAATTGATTATTTTGTAACTCTAGGGAGAGAGTAGGTCCCCTTAGAGATCAGCAGGGTCACCTATATCTTCAGACACAGATTTGTAACAAATATTCCTCATCTGTATTTACTGAGGTGGCAAGATAGCATAATGGTCAGCGAAACATTATTACAGTGCCAATGAACCGAGTTCAGTTCCACTGCTGTCTGTAAGAAACTTGTATGTTCTCCCCATGACCACATGGATTTCCTTCAAGTGCTCCTGTTTTTTCCCACTTTCCAAGGACATATGGTCAGTAGTTTAATTGGGCAGTGTGAGCCCTTTGGGCCACAAGGGTCCATTACCATGCTGTATCTTTAAATAATTTTAAAAAAAGGGTTGCTCAAGAGATAAGGGGAGCAAAATGAAATGTTTCAGAGAACATTCATGGTACCACGGTGAAGGTAAAGGCTTTTACAGCCTTGCAGCACATTAAGGTATATAAATCCCCAGGGCTTGACTGAGTGCATTGTTGGGCTTCATGAGAGGCTAGAGAAGAAATGGCGGAGGGCCTTGTGAAAGTATTTGCTTCACTGTTGGCCACTGGTGAAACTTCCAAAGACTGGAAGGTGACTAATGTTGTTCTGTTGTTTAAAAAAGGTTGCAAGAAACAATCCTGGGGACTGCAAGTAGTCAGCCTGACATTAGTAGTGGGAAAGCTACTGGAGGGATCTTTTGAGGAACTGGATCTACCAGCATTTAGAGAGACAGAGTTTGATTAGGAGGAGTTAGCATAGCTTTTTGCCTGAGAACCTGTGCATGATGAACATATTAGAAATTTTGAAGAAGGAATCACAAAGGTAGATGAAAGTTGGGCATAGGACACTGTCCATTTGCACTTTATCAAGGCTTTCAATGAGGTCCCACATGGTAGATTGGCCTGGAAGATTATATGCCATGAAATCCAGCAAGAGCTAGTTAGGTGAATTCAAAATTAGCTCAGAGACAGGAAGCAGAAGGCTCCCTCCAGTTTTCTCAGTTTCTTTGATGTCCTGGAAAGAAAAGCCTCATCCTGCCAGCAGCTGCGAGAGATGTCCTCATTCAATGAATAGGATTTCCCTTCCTCCATCATTGATACTGTCCTTACTCACATCTCCTCCATTTCTCGGACACCTGCACTTCCCCCATCTTCTCACCGCCTTAACCGGGATAAAGTTCCTCTTGTCCTCACGTACCACCCCATGAGCCTCCTCATCCAACACACCATTTTCTGCAATTTCTGCCAGCTTCAATGAGACCCTACCACCAAACACATCTTTACTTCACCCCCATGCTTTGCTTTCCACAGAGTTCTCTCCCTCCGTGATTCCCTTGTCCGTTCGTCCTTCCCCACTGATCTGCCTCCTGGGATTTTGCCTGCAAGCAGCATAAGTGCTACACGTCCCTACACTTCGTCCTCCTTCATTCAGGGCCCAAAACAGTCCTTCCAGATGAGGCAGAACTTCACCTGCGAACCTGTTGGGGACATCTACTGTATCAGGCATTCCTGATATGGCCTCCTCTACATTGGTGAGACCTGGTGTAGACTGGGGGACTGTGCTGTTGAGCACCTCAGCTCCATGTACAAAAAGTGGAATTTCTCAATGGCCAACCATTTCAATTCCTATTCTCATTCCCATTCTGACATGTTGGTCCATGGCTTCCACTTCTGCTACAATGAGGCCACTCTCAGGATGGAGGGCCAACACCTCATATTTTGTTTAGGTAGCCTCCTACTTGATGGCATGGACATCAAATTCTCCAAATTCTGATAATTCCACCCCCCCCCCCCGCTTCCCTCTTCTTCAATTCCCCACTCTGGCCTCTTATCTTTACTCCTCGCCTGCCTATCACCTCCCTGAAGCACCTTCTCCTTCCCTTTCTTCCAAGATCTCCTCTTCTCCAGTCCTTTGCCTTTTCTGCTTATCATCTCCTAGCTTCTTATTTCATCCCTCCTCCCCCACCCACGTATCACCTTCTAAATTGTCCTCCTTCTCTGTCCCCCCCCCCCCCCCAACCTTGATCTGGCACCTTTCCCCTTCCTTTCCAGTCCTGATGAAGGGTCTCTGAAACATCGACTATTTATTCATTTCTATAGGAGCTGCCTGACATATTGAGATCCTCCAGCATTTTGTGTATGTTACTCTGGTAGTGGTTGACCATAAGATATAGGAGCAGAAGTAGGCCATTCGGCCCATCAAGTCTGCTCCGCCATTCCATCATGGGCTGATCCAATTCTTCCAGTCATCCCCACTCCCCTGCCTTCTCCCCATACCCTTTGATGCCCTGGTTGAATGTTGTTTCTCAAAATGGAGGCTGGTAACTGGTGTTGGGACCCTTGTTAATCATTATTTATATAAATTTGAATGCACAAGGCATGATCAATAAGTCTGGAGGTGACATAAAATTAAGCAGTGTTGATAATGAAGAAGATTACCTTTGGGGATCTTGAGCGGTTAGAGAAGTGGGTAGAGGAGTTGTAAATGGATAAGTGTGAGGTGAATGCATTTTGGAAAGTCAAACCAGTGTAGGACCCGTACAACAAGTGATAGGGTAATGGAACAGAGGGACTTAGAAGTACAAGTGCATAGTGGCATTACCCTGTGTACCCGTGACAGAGAAAGTGTTGTCAGGGTGGTGAAAAAGGCATTTAGCAGTCAGAGTACATTGGTGAGGCTGCAATTGGAGTACTGTGTGCAGTTTTAGCCACATTATAGGAAAGATGTGGTTTAACTGGAAAGAGAACTGAATATTTTGATAAAGATTTTGCCAGGACTAGAGGGCCTGAGTTTAAGGGTGAGGTTGTCTTTATTCCTTGGAGTGTAGGACAACGAGGGGTGAGCTTGTAGAAATATTTAAGGTTATGAAAGATATAGGTAATGTGGACTGACAGTCTTTTTCCCCAGGGTAACGGACACCACAATTAGGAGGCATTGATTTAGAATGGATAGTGAGAGGTGAAAGATTTAAAATGAATCTGAGGGGCAACTTCACGGAGAGGGTGGTAATTATGAAAGCCCCTGGTTTTGTTGGCTGTGTAAGTCTAGGGAAGCCACTCTCAGTCTTACGGGTTTGGTGGGATTGGAGACGGCTGTCTCACTCCAAGCCTGGTTTGTGTGGCTGCTGTGTAATTTGCTACTCTGTTCCAAATTAGTGCCACAAAATGACAGACAGTACACTGGATACGATTAAAGGAATTATATTTATGAATCTTACTTAACTAAAGGTTTAGTGAAGAAAACCAGAAAGAAAAGGGCCCATTTTAATTAAACCGTCAAATGTATACAAGTTGGAGCTCGATGTTTCACCATATTCACCGATTCTCAATCGATCATCGCCCCGGCTTCATCAAATCACGGTCCCGCTCCGGGTCGAATCCTACAATCTGTTCCCTCCAGCGTTTTCTCCCTTCATCTCCTGCTGACCAAAAGCCCCAAGCCCAGCCTTAGTGTCCCTCACCAGAAAAGCCTCCCCTCAGTTCTACCATCCTAACTGGATGGCATACATTCCTCATCATCCCTTATCTTCAACAATAACCCAAACAGGCTGATAGCAAAACGGACTGCTCTTACAGAACTGCGAAGTGAAATACATACAGCATAAGAGTAAAAATATGAACCAGGGTATTACAATTATATGGACAAGCTACCAAAAAATGGTTGAGGCAGGTACAATAATATTATTTAAGAAGCACTTAGATGGGTACTTGAAGGGATGGGGCTGTCTGACTTGCTGAGTTCCTCTAGCAGTTTGTTTCTTGTATCCAGCCATAGAGTTTCTTAATTATATGCCAAATTTTAAAAAGCAATGGAAATAAACTAACTCCTTATTTTTTCAATTGCTTTTAATATGTATTTTATTGCACAATTGAAAAACTAAAAATTGAAAATCCTCTTTAATTACAAATACTTTAATATGCCTTCGCTAATGTGGATAACTCAAAAGTTAAATGAGCTGATACTTGTATTTCAAGGATCAAAGAAAATAAAGTAGTGAAAATACAGTAATTATTCATGATCTTCATGCTATTTTACACTTAACATTTGGAGAAAACTTGGGTGAAGTAAAATTTATGTGTAATTGGGATTTAATTTCAAAGTTGAATTTTTAGATCATATATTTTGAGTAAAATCTACATTAGCATGATGAAGTGTTTGTTTAGGTGAATGAGCACAACTATGTTCTTGCTCCTTATCCAGTCTTAGAAATAAATCATCCATGTTTCAAGCCAAATGCAGCAAAGTAATTTCACAGTTAGTTAAATTAAAAGCACAGTGACCATGTCCAGTGAACCTCCTGCAGAAACTCCACCATTCTCTTCATTAACCATGGAAAATTATAATCAAAATATGAATTCTTAAATACTAAAAATCACATTTCCTGGCTGTACATTTTATATTTTTGCTGTTACTACGCTGTTAAATGTACTGAATTAGGTTTAAATCACTTCAGTCAAGTTTGGTGCTGTCACATTTGTATTTGAATGAATAGTTCTCTGGCAAATGCTGGCAAAACTCTTCTAGTTTTTTTGGTTGACCACTTGTGATCTTCTGAGTTCTGTGAAATTTGACTCCGGACTTCCATAGTTGAATTTTTATGGTGCCTTAGGAAGTCAAAAGTGACATTCCAGAGATCTGATTTTGGCAAATCTGACTGACAGAATGTTCACTGAAAGGGCCGAGATACATAGTAACACAGGTTATATTTGGTCTCCTCTCTTCCCCTGGGGATCCTGGCTGTGGAGTTCTGTAGAATTCGCTTTGTAAGGTTGTCAGACAAGGAGGAACAATTAAATGCAATCTGAGACACAATAAAAGCTTAAATAAAATCAAAAAAGAAGTTGGAAATGGTTACGGAAAGCTAATACTAAATGGCCCAGTAAGAGAAAAATTAAGGCAGATTTAAAGTACGATGCAGAATGAGGTTCCAGTGTTGATACTTTTGAAGTTAATAAGGTAACCTAAGGATGCTATCTCACTAAGTGGCTGACTTCACTACTGAGGTAACATCTCAAGTGCAAGGAATTCTCTGATATTTTTTGTTGGAAAGTGGGTTTGAGGGGCTTTTGGGCAAATTATTTTTAATTCAGACAAACTGGTGGGATGATATTGATCTCTTTATCAATACCGCTCCAAGTTTTATTTCTATTTCAGTCAATAGAAAGTGAAATAAGTCACTACATAAAAACAAGCAGACAACCTAATTCTATCAGCTTAGGTGGCATAGAAAACACACACAAAATGCTGGAGGAACTCTGCAGGCCAGGCAGCATCAATGGAAAAGAATAAGCAGTTGACGTTTCAGGCAGGACTGGAAAACAGATAAGAAGTAAGGATAAGAAGGTAGGGGGAAGAGAGGAAGAAGTACAAGGTAGTAGGTGATAAGTGAAATCAAGAGAGGGGGAAGGGTGACGTGAAGAGCTGGGAAGTTGATTGGTGAAAGAGATAAAGGGCTGGAGAAAGGGGTATCTGATGGGAGAGGACAGAAGCCATGGAAGAAACGGAAGGGGTTGTGCACTCGAAGGAGGTGATGGGCAGGTAAGGAGATAAGGTGAGAGAGAGAAGGGAATGGGGAAAGGTGAAGGAGGGGGGTAGTTTATCGGAAGTTCAAGAAATCAATGCCCATGCCATTGGGTTGGCGGCTACCCAGATGAAATATAACATGTTGATCTTCCAACCTGAGTGTAGCCTCATTGCAGCAGTAGAGGAGGCCATGGGCTGTCATGTCAGAATGAGAATGGGAAGTAGAATTAAAATGGGTGGTCATCGGGAGGTGTGGCTTTTTTCTGGCAGACAGAGTGTAGGTGCTTGGCAAAGCAGTCTCCTAATCTACATCAGGTCTCACTGATATACAGGAGGCCACACCGGGAGCACCGAGCACAGTAAATGATCCCAACAGACCGTCAGGTGAAGTGTCGCCTTACCTAGAAGGACTGTTTAGGGCCCTGAATGGTAGTGAGAGAGGAGGTGTAGAGGCAGGTGTGGCACTTGTTCTGCTTGCAAGGGTAAGTGCCAGGAGGGAGATCAGTGGGGAGGGAGGAATGGACAAAAGAGTCGTGTAGGGAGCCATCCCTGTGGAAGCAGAAAGTAGGGAGGGCGGAAAGGAAAGATGTGCTTGGTGGTGGGATCCTGTTGGAGATGGCTTATTCTGACATCTCATCTTTTTTTCTCCAGTCCTGATGAAGGGTATTGACCTGAAATATCGACTGTTCTGTTTATTCTTTTCCATAGATACTGCCTGGTCTGTCGAGTTCCTCTAGCATTTTGTAAGTTTTGCTTGGATTTCCAGCAACTGCAGATTTTCTCTTGTGGGTGGCATAGAATCCATTCTGTGGCTCTTTACTGCATTTCCATGCCCTGTGGAGGGAAGTTATAATCTTGGTATATTGCTTACTAGTGCTAAAAAGAAAAGCAAGCAATTTGTAAAATATCTTTTAATTTGTAACATTTTCTGAACAAAATCTCAAAGACTTTGTACCTTAGTGCTCAAGGCAGGATTTATTTGTTATGATGAGGCATGTCTAGAAATGAACACTAGTTGAAAATTATTTCCTCTGATTTGTCCTTCACTCTATTGCTTTTGGGCAAAATCCTGCTGACACTTCAGGAAAAAAAAAGCAGATGTCTGATGCACTATGAAGATCAGATGTTGGGACATCTGACTATCTACTGTTCTTCATGACTGGATTCAACATTGAGTTCAGCAATAAAGCAATGACTCCCTAAAGGGACATTCTTGAATGTACTTTTCATCCATTTCTCAGCAATATGTCAGAGAGGAGTGATGTTGGAACATGACCCCTAATTGAATAAAATACACACTGTACATGCCCTATATATTTTACCTTATTGAAATGATTTTTTGCTCTTTGTTACTGAGTTAATTGATTTAAAATTATTTTAAAGTTCACTTGAATGCTTAACTTATGGAATGGTTTTTTGTGATCTCCTGTACTATCAAAAGCATAGTTTTGATTTCACTCTATTGTACTCATTTTAAACAATATTTACAAAAAAAGTCAATTCAATCAGTTCCCACACATCGTTCATTTGTGTAATTCTTTAAATAGGTCCAAATAGAAAGTTAGCTAAATTAATGAATATTAAAAATGTTCCAATGATTTACAATTTTTATTTGATCAGCTCTCGGTTTCTTTCTTAATTATTTTTTGGTGTTATTTCTGAATTTCTGAATTTGACAAGATTACCAATATCACATTCCAA